>NC_139918.1:4289547-4889547 GCF_963514095.1 Eutrigla gurnardus
CATATACACACACACACACATACACATACACGCACACACACACACACACACACACACACACACACACACACACACACACACACACACACACACACACACGTAAGTAACGTCCATATTCCAGTACTCTTATTTAATGATTATAGAGTATTCAACTCCCCGTTCTGAATGAAATGACAGGTGATGGTTACATATGACTCTGTGGTAAGAGCTGTCCACAAGTCTGTAGTAACAGCTTGTCCCAGATCAGCCCTCATAAGACATTTTTACATTCATATTTGACTTCTATTAAGGTTGTAGATTGAAGCTTTGAATGTCTATTGTTAATATGATGATGTCATTGTCCTAAACAAGTGGGTGAATTATGATTTTTTAGTTCTATAAATGTAATTTCTGGTGCTGTTTGATGGCTGCTAGACTTCCCCGTTAATACAGGTGCTGCCTCCCTTTGTCTTTCTCACAACAGTGAAAATGTAGTGTTTGAAAGGTTAAATGCCAACAAATATGGATTGAAGCAGAATGTTTTGTTAGATAGAAACATGTGAGGAGGAAATGTCAGGCCAATCTGGTTTATCCTCTTTTGAAGAACATTTGGTCTGACGACTAAGACAGTAACAAAGAGTAAAAAAGCTGAACAATAAATATGGTTGCTTGATATTTGGAACTGGTGTCCTAAGTCTTCATGCCCATCTCTTCTCTCATCAGAGTAACTTTTATTTAAAACCAGCTTTGCATGAAGACAGAGGTCGGCTACAATTTGAATGAAAGTTCAAAGGCCCTCCTTAAAAACAACCAATAAGGGCCCACCAAGCGTTGTAGGGATGGAGCCAACAATGATTTAAATAGCAGCATAACGGGGCGCCGCATAGCTCAGTCGGTAGAGTTGGCACCCCATGTATCGAGGCTAAGTCCTCACTGCAGCGACCCCAAGCAGCTTTTTATTATTCTAACATATAATATATATTATATTAAAGGGGGCAGCAGTTGATCTTACAGTCAGCTTGCTGCAGAGCTGGCAGGTCTGCTGGCTCTCTCTCTGGAGGACAGGAGGCAGCTGGAGCTGGAACCTCTGGAAGGGAAAAGGAGTGACAGTGAGTGATGTCAGTCGTCTGCTCCTCTGATATCTTGGACAGCAGTGCATCCACATGAAGCTGAATCACTGCTGAACAGTCACCAAGCCTTCAGTACCTTGTTCTGCTTGGGCCTCCACTGTGCCCCCCTCGTGCTGGACGGAGCAGCGGTATTTATATGTGCTGATCTCTTGTTGATGGAGCAGCAAGATGGCGGCGGCGTGTCCCGACTCTCTGATCTCCAGCTGCTCTCCCACAGCAGGGAGCACCTCCTCCTCCAGAGAACCATTCTCCTTTCGTCTTTTCCAGGAGAACCGGACTAGAGGAGGAAACATGTCTGAGGCCAGACACAGCAGAGAGCTCTTCCCCTCCAGGTGGGCTCTGGATGCTGCTGGGTACACGCTCACCACGGGCTTCATTACCTGCTCATCTGAAGTTTGACAGCAGCAACAAGCAGCACAGACACACATTCACACAGTCAACAATAACATACTATCATATACTATCATATCATTATGAAGATACCTTTATACAGTTATACCACTTTGTGTATTCAGAAGGGACTAATATACATATTATAACAATATTCACCTTCGTATCAAAGTAATTGTGATGATTTCAACATGTATAACATATTATTTAATTATCATCATATACTTAGACGTTTGTCAGAATAATTTGAAATGAATGAAATGTCAAATATGAATAATGACTGCTGTATATTATTACATACAAATGTTTAGATGTTATCAACATATGAGGGGGGATTTACATATAATATCATTAAATATGATATAATTATGAAGATACATTTGTATATCTTTATACAGCTTTTATAACCATGAAAAGTATCTTCATATAGTTGGATTATATTTCCTATATTAGGGCTTATATACATATTACTACAAGTTCTATATTCACCTTCACATAAAATATAGTTGCTAATATGATGATATTATGTTTCCCACCATTTATTTTAATCTTGCTTCAGAAAATGATACAAATAACAATTTTGATATATCATATGGTATAATATAATATAATATAATATTGACGATACATTTATATATCTTCATAGTGTTATCACATTTTGTTGATTCAGTAGTGTTAATATAGATATAATATTATTTGACATATTTACCTTCATCTCTAAGTAATTAAAATGATATCAATATACATGATATTACATATAATATATATTTACAAAAATACTCAAACTGCACACACACACAAAAGAAAATAAATGCATCATTCTTTCATAAATTTATTTTATAACTTGGGCAAATTCAATATAATATAATATATTATATTATAATATAATATACTTTCAAAATTATATTTACAGTAATATATTTGAAATCAAGTTGAGTATCATATACTATTTATATTAATAGTGCCTCGAGATACATGTGTGTCATTTATTTTTCTGAATCATATATTAAAAAACATAAATAATATGCATGAATTAGATTTATTGTACAATCACCTGCAGTATCTGTTTGCTGTTATATATAAATATGTCTTCCACAAACATACCGTACCATCTCATAACATGAATGTCATGAGGTAAATTTTTCTATTAAAAATGATTGAATTTTGATCCTCTACAACATAATTTAATACATTTCTAATATTGTATTCTGCTGAATTATTGAGATAATCAAATACTTTATACTTGTAACATTTCCAACATCAAACTTTTTATATTAAAATCTGTTTGATCTCCTGCAGAATTAAAGAATAACTTGAGTCGTTGTTTCAGGAATTATGAATCTTTTAATAGAACAACAGCTTCACGGCCACAAGAATTCTCTACTAATGAAGGAAAAACTAACATGAGAAGCCTGAAGCAGCAGAAACTCATTAAAACACATTTTCAACTTGTTCTATAAAACAACTGAAGGGACATGAAATATTCTCCTTACCTGTTACGTACAGTTTACTTCCAGAGAGAAAGACATATCCTCCACAGTGAAACAGAGTGATACAAAAACCATGTCCACGATGTTTCTCTAATCCAGTGGTTCTCAAACGTCTCAAAGTTTAACTTAATTGAAATAACGTACAAAAGAAAAAAATGCAGATATTTGTCCATGTTGTACAAATGAAAAAGCAACTTCCATTTAAACTTTTTGTAATGTTGGTCATTGCTCCATCAGTCTGTGAGCTTTTTCCAAAACAGAAAAATGGAATACATTTCACTTTGCTAGAATGAGAACAAAGCCATGACCCTGAACCCAGGATAAGCGGTAGACGATGGATGGATGGATGGATCTCTTCAAGGCGAGGTTGCAGGTTGATACTGACACTCTCAAGTCATGTCTTAGATCTGTACTTTGTTTTCAGTGAGGCGACAGCAGAAAAGCCCATCTCACAGAGAGAGGATGTGGTGAAGGGAAGCAGAGTGAATGCTCCCCTCCACACCAAGCCAGAACTCACTCATGTCTGGCCTGTAAACCTCAGCCTCAGGGTGGAGGCAGATGTCATCTCAATGAACTGGTCCTCTTCATCAGAGGTGAAATCAGTGAGTGCTGCTGCATTGAATGGATCCCTCACTCAGTCATACAGGTAAGGGAAGAGATGGGAATCACTGTGGTGGCTCCAGAATCACTGGTTTCAGCAAAACCCCTCAGATTCTCTAAGGAACCAGTATTTTCTTGAGAAAGTGGTCTGCCCCACATCTCAAGCTTTCCCATGAATGTGCTAATATTGTCTGCCAGGTGAGGAAGGTGCTTGTCTCTGCCTTGAAGCTGAAGATTTAATTCATTGAGTTTTCTAAATATATCGCTGAGATAGGCCAGTTTCATCAGAAATTGTTCATCACTAAACTTGCTTGCAACGTCATGAATCTGCTCCTCCATAAACACACAAACTTCCTCTGTGAGCTCAAAGACTCGGGACAACACTTTCCCTCTTGAGAGCCACCTAGCCTCGCTGTGAAACACCACAGCTGAATGTTCAGCTCCATCTCCTCACATAGTGTGGAGAACAGACGCGCCTTCAGAGGTTTGTTTTGATGAAATTTACCTCACCATCGGTCAAAACCTCGCTTTGTTCAAATGTGGTTTGTGCTTGTTCTAAAGTTGTACTGCGTTATACTGAGGTGCTTCTGATGTTGTGTCCAACACCTCAGAGAACTTAATACCAGTTCAACATCACAACATTCTGCAAAATAATAATACTAATAATAATACATTTAATTTGTAGAGAGCTTTTCCACACACAAAGACGATTTACAGAAAACAAACAAACAAACAAACAAACAAACCAAATAAATAAATGAATAAAATAAATGAATAAATAAATAAATAAGACAAAGCCAAAACAGAGCAGCAATCTGCTGAAATGAGGGAAGGGGCAGGGCGAGGAGAAGAGATGGGTTTTAAGGTGGGACTGAAATATGGTGAGGGACTCAGAATCATGGATGGTTTGGGGAAGGGAGTTCCAGAGTCTGGGAGCTGCCCTGGAGAAGGCTCAGTCCCCAAAACTACAGATGGTTGGATCTGTGGATGGAGAGGAGACCGGCTGATGTGGATCTGAGGGGCCGAGAGGGTTGGTGGGGGTGCTTTGAAAGTGAGGACCAGGATTTCTAGGGGATGCAGTGGGAGAGGGGAAGCCAATGGAGGTTCTTTAGGACCGGGGTGATGTGGTCCCAGGTTTTGGTGCGGGTGATGAGTCCTGCGGCTGCGTTCTGGACCAGTTGGAGTCAGTTGATGGAGCTGGAGCTGATGCCATGGAGGAGTGAGTTGCAGTAATCCAGTCAGAAGAATGAAGGCATGAATGAGTCTTTCGGCATTGGAGGGTCATAAAGTGTAATCAACACCTCTCTAAACGTGCAGTACTTTTAGCTTTGTGGACCCAGTAGACGAGCAACTTAGTGCCAACAAGTGTGTGAGAATCCAGCGTGAACATTTAGCGTCCACATGTGTCTTTCAAACAAACTGCAGGTACACATGATGGATGTGATCAATGAACACATTTATTTCTATTAGTATGTTAACTAAACTTAAAACTTCCACTTTCTAATTACACTTTTTAGGACAGCAGTATATTCCTTTGCAACATTACCTTCGGGCTGGTTTTCAGTCGATCAAGTTCGAGGAGTATTTTTTTAAACACCTCAAACGTTTTCATCAGTTGTTTTGGTAGTTGAGGTTGATGGCGTATATCAGCACCATTAACATGGTGAAGGCACTTGGAACATCCAGGTTCTCCAGGACTTCTGTTCCCTCTGTCACTATCCTTGCACTGGCTGGATCAACATGATGGCCCCTCATCATGGTCCTTCATCTGTAACCTGCACTTCTCCATCCTGTTGGAAGTAGATCAGAATAAACATGTTTTAAGTCATCCCATTTGAAAACATGGTATTGTATTTGAGTGTAACACAAAGTCCAGTGTGTCAGAACTAAGCATCTGATTTACCTACCAAGTGTTCTTTGAAGAGATCCTCATCCTTTTCTCAGAGACGCCTGCCTCAAAGAAAAATACCTTTAAGGCTTTAACAGCAACACGACACACATGAAACTGAAAAACACCAAGTAAAATACATTTGTCCCAGGTTCACTTTCAGAACAGACCAGCAATGCAACTGTTGCTGACCAGACCTCAATGACACCAACTTAAGTTAGAACAAAAGGAGACACTTAACCTTTTACCTTGACAGTGTCAACACTTCACGTGTCTGATGTAAATGAACGTGAATTAATTCAGCTACCAAAGTGAAACTGTGTTGAAGTCACTATTAGCTAGCTAGTACCGTTGCTAAATTAGCTTGATTTCCCCTGAAGTTAAGTGCTCGGTGAAAACGACATCTTTAAAGTTACTGTTAGATGAAGGATTCTATTGAATGGGTGCCATTTCCGTCCACAGGACATTACATGTATAAATATGCATGACAATTAACTGTAAAATACATTTTATTATTAAGCAAAGTGTCCTGCATATCGGTCCAATTGCAAATTTAAGAAATATCATTTCAAACATTAAAATAAATTACCTAGAACACTCAAAAATAGCATTTTAGGCCTTCCCCAGCCTCTGACTCTACACTGTTTCATGCAATACAATCATTAAAATCCTTCAGAAATCTTAATTGTCTTGCATTGTTTGGTGAATCCATACCCCATCTCTGATTTGCATGCATTTAATTCCCAAATAGTCCATAATGATTCAATTAAAATACACATTTTATTCGTGTCCCCAGGTTTTCACACAGTCCTGTTAGCCTGACACATAATCCCTTCTGGAAAAAAACTCCCCAAGTCACATGTTCAACAGGAAGTTGGTTCATTTGAATCTTCTGAAGGCCATGGGAAGACCAAAAGCAAGTTCTCACAGTTACTTTTCTGTATATTTAATGATATTTTAGTGTTGACTGAGGGTGTCATTAATGGTGTACATTTGTGCTACCTAAATTATTTTTTAGATATTATTTGTTTATTTCAAAAATAGCATTTTTTGGTCAACCACTACATTGTTCTCTGTGTCCACATGTTTTTAGCAGAGATGCTATGTGGCTATTTTTGGTGAATTTTCTAATTCTATGCTAAAAACTCAGTCCTGTTACTCTTATGTGAGTAACGGGACTGAGTATTGTTCAGTACTGAACAGTATTAAACAGCTGAACCTGCTGCTGCAAAGGGTTTAAAAGACAGACAACATCAAACATCAGTTTGTCCACTACAGGGCACTGAGACATGGCTAGGAAGCACATGAATGCTTAAATCATCTTGGTTTTTCAGAAAATGACCTCTGCACGTAGAGCACAGAAATACAGGCTGTTCACTTCAGAGCATCACACCAGCAGGCGACACTGCACACGGGGGTCCTCTATGTGCACACATCCTCCAGCCCAATGCCCTTCTGCAGTGTCAACCAGCAATCTGGCAGCACTTGTCACCAGTGCTTGATTACTTATAGAGTGCATATCCAGAGGTCTCCACAATCCACTTTTACAGGGACGGCCCTTGCTCTCAGTATAAACAGCGAGGGGATTTTTATCCTGTTTTGTACTGAGCTGTTCTGACGAGGGTTCACTGCTGGAACGTGGATCTTCTTCGAGGCGAGTGACGGGAAGGGTCCCCGGACGGTGTGGGAGGGGCCCTGAAGAGGAGGGCTGGTCTGGTCAGCAAAGGGACAGATATTCCTGACGCCACAGAGCTGCTGTGTTGAAAAAGACAGACACAATCAAGTTTTTGTCAACGAGGAAACAGTTTTGGAGATGCTCAAAGATCTGCCACCAGTTCCATCCATATGAGGAGACATCAGTGACCCTATAGCCCGGAGAACTGACATACAGGGATGTCAGCTGCTTGTGCAACACAATGTGAGCTGCGACTGTTTCAATGCAAAACGTTTCATCTTCAGTCATCAGCTTCATAAAGTCATTTTTTGTCACAAATATCAATTATTTCAACATGTCACCAAACATTTCTTCAAAATGAACAATTAAGGGAAATTGAGGGGAAAGCAAAGGAATTAGTTGAAATGCTTTTAATATTGCTTTTTAAATGGCACATGAGTTTTGGTAACAGGACTGAGAAAAATGCATCCATCTTTCACTTCACTTCTAAAATAATCATACAGTTGCCTGAGATGGACCAATACACATTCTGAACAGTTAAATATGAATGTTTTTAGATTTGGTGTTTAAAAAAGCTAAAAAATAAGTTCAATTTGGAAGAGTTACAACTAGCAAATGGCACTCATTCATTAGAATCCCTCAGATACAGTTAGCATCTGTAGCGAATGAAACACAGCAGAAACCATTTCTGACCAAATCAGTGATATTGGACAAACATTGCCGTTGCTCCTGTCACTCACATGGATGTCGGAGGATTGCTCCAACCTGGCACGCAAAAACAAGTCAAGTTCAGGAGTGTCCTTAGTTCTAATGCACAGTTGAAACTCAATAAAGTTACACTGACTTAGTGTTCGCTGTTGTTGAGTGAACAAAGTTAATAAGTCAAGTTCTTTTTTTTCAGTTTGACCAACTTCTTAAAACTAGTTGTTAACTTACTTAAAGTACATTTTTTATGCTGTTAAATATCTTTATTGTAAGTGTCATCCATGAAGCCCATGAATCATTTCTTAGAGTGCATGTTGGAGTATATTGAGGTTCAGAAGTGTTCTTGGTACCAGAACACCCGAGGCCAATGATCATTGATCCACTTTGTAGTACTCCCCAATTCACTTTGTCACAAGCCTTGTACCTGATTGTGGTCGACAACGACTCTGGAGTCTTCATTCAAAACAGGGAGACAGATAAAACCAATGTCCCGTACTGGAAGTGATTCCTTATTCCTGTTGTTTTCCTGGTTAAAAGCATTGTGGACTAGTATATCTCTAAGATCTGTGTTCCTTCTGTAGAGAGAGATCCCCCAGGACTCATCAGGAGCAGATTTTCTGTCTGATTTTGAAGTTGAATAATTTGTTCATCAGGATGTGAGGTGTGATTGAAGTGTTCCCTTCGTGTTTTGAGCAGTGTATATCCATCTAGCCTGGGAACACATTGGGTCCCCAAGAAGAGCTGGAAAGTGTTGTTGGGGAGAAGAGCATCTGGAAGGCCCTCCTAAGCCTTCTTCCTCCACGACCCTGTCCCGGTTAAGTGGAAGAAAATGGATGGATGGATGATGAACTGTGTTTCATAATTCATGTTCCCCTCAGGATGAATCAGAACAACTTTGATGATCCTCTGACTTTAATCTCAACATTAGAATGTGACCAATACGTTGGTTTGTGATCAAAAACCTGCAGACTCATGACATTTGTTGCTCAACGTCCTCCCTGATTCATATTCTTCTTGTGTTTACAATCTATAACATAGTTGTCAGAATTCTTCATGTTTATATTTTACTATTTTGATCTATTTTGTACAAACCAATTGTATTGTATGCCTGTATTTATTACTGGTAACCAGTCTATCACAGGGAGACATGTAGAGACAGACAGGTAACCAGTCTATCACAGGGCTGACATGTAGAGACAGACAGGTAACCAGTCTATCACAGGGCTGACATGTAGAGACAGACAGGTAACCAGTCTATCACAGGGAGACATGTAGAGACAGACAGGTAACCAGTCTATCACAGGGAGACATGTAGAGACAGACAGGTAACCAGTCTATCACAGGGCTGACATGTAGAGACAGACAGGTAACCAGTCTATCACAGGGCTGACATGTAGAGACAGACAGGTAACCAGTCTATCACAGGGAGACATGTAGAGACAGACAGGTAACAGAACATGTAAATCCACACAGAAGGAGCCTGAACCCAAACTGGGAATTGAACCCGGGACCCTCTGGCTGTGGTGACACCATCTCCACCACCCTGCAGCCCTTCATCTGGATTATGTTTATTGTGTTCTACTAATTTGTGTTCATCATGGTGCCTCGGTGCCACTTTAATGCCCTCACTGTGTGGAACAACAATAAACCTGCTGGAATATCTTATAAACATATGAATGAATATGAATTGAAATAAATGATAAGCCCTCATTTCAGTGTGTTTGTGACTGTGGCTCATATCCTGGTGAAATATGTGAACCTGGGCTGTGGTTCACTGCTCTCTTCCTGTCACATACACGGTGTAACATCTTTCCATCTGTTGGTTTTTGTTCAGACTGCAGGGAACATTTCTCACTGTGGGGCCGTCACACCAGCAGTAGTAGGAGGCTGAATGACTGAGTTTAACATTCTGGATCTTCAACTCACAGTTGTTCTGTGTCCACACAGCTGAGAAATCACCTCCCTGAGGATGATTGTAACGTTTACCAACTTGACCAGTACTCAGAATATCCAGAATCCCTCTGAATGTTTCTGTGTCTCTCTTCTGGAGCCAGAGTATGAAACCACACTGGTCAGTTCTGCAGCTGAAGGACACGCTCCCACCAACTCTCCTGGTCAATGTTAAATCATCCTGAATCAGCTCTGCTGCCATGGCAACCAGCACTTTAGAGAAACAGACAGGTGGATGAAGGTGAGTGTGACGTTGTTTGTTAACGGTGGACTTTGTTGGCTCCTGATTGGCTGGAAACACTCACCTGAACACAGACAGCACAGAGCAGCAGCCGAGAGGAACAGCATTTTGTTCAGTGATGTTTCCTCTGGTGAACCTAGGGAGAAGTGACGCTCTGATGCAGCTGAGGCCAAACAAAGAGCAGCTGTGAGATCAGATGAGGGCCACATGGTTTCCAACAGGTCCTCACACCTCCCATCAGCCCCTGCGGCAGACAGATAAGCCCGTCTCTATTTTTTTAGGTTTCAAAGCAGCAGTTTTTTGTGTGGAAACAACAACAGCATCGAGTCAAACATCCACACTGTGACACCACTGTAAAAGATCATATAATGATGAATTCACAGCAGGAAGCTTTAGTTTTATATCTATCATATTCATAATAGAATAGCTTCTCTTTTTCAGTGTGTGATTCATCAAACAGACCTTCCATCTCACAGAATTCTGTCTGTGTTGAATCTTCTTCTTCAGATACAGTATCTGTTGTTGCAAACAGAAGCCTCCTCCGGTCAGCTGACAATGAAGCACACCGCATCGCCAGAGCAAGACCGAACGCTGGCACCTCGGAGGCAAAGCGGAGGCATTAAGAGAGAGAAACACTAAAGATATGTGGCAGACCGTCCAGAATGTCCGAGGCTACAAAAGCAGCAGCACAGTCAGCTGTCAGGTCTGCCCCACCTCCAGAGGACCGGCCACTTTGAGTATCCACAGCACATGTGAGAAAGACCCTGATGAGAGTGATTGTGAGTAAAGCTGCTGGCCTGTGGGCCACAAGAAATCCTCCTGATGGGAACATTACAAACCGCTGTGGGATGTGCACGGCCCAGGGCAGGAGCGCTCTACAGCGGGGGATTAAAACCACCCAGAACATCATTGGTACCATCCACCATCCACAGTTCTAGTGAAGCAGGCTGTTGATGACATGGTGAAGCCACACAGCTGTGCTTCTGCCTCTAAACACTCGTCGTCTATGAAACAGGTTGTATTCAGGCCAAGGTTGGAGACAAAACCAAACTATATCAACAAATATGTCATTTGTGACTGAAACAATGCTAGAAGTGTTTTCTCATGGGATGAAAATATTAGCTGGACAACATCGTTTGTCTGTGAAAAAGATAATATGAATAAAATATATATGATATTATGAATAATCTTTATGTTGTTCTGGTATGTTCCCACTTTAAACATGTAGTTATCACCTCATAGTTTATATTTCAGTACTTTTCTCTGTTCTGTGTTGCTGCTGTGATGAATGAAACCTTGACGCTGCTGCCCTCTAGTGTCGGCAACACCACACTGTTTCAAACTCTACTGCTACTCTCCCTCTTTCTACTGTTAGTGCCTTCTCATGTCGTTGGCTTTATTGCTTGTGTTTAGTGTTTCATCATTTTATTTCAGGCCCACATCTTAATATAAATACATATAAAATGTACTATTTTTATTTCACTGTTTGTCTTTTGTTTCTGTTTCATTTTTAAGTCAAGTCAAATGTTTTCATCACAATGCCTCAAGGTCTTCTGTGCTTCCAAAACCCTCCATCCTTAGAGCCTCGACTCTGGACCCTCATCATGTGATTGTTTATTTTAAAGAGTTTATACATAAAAGAAAACATACTTATTCTTATTATATTCCATTTCTGCCAATAAATGCTTTGATTGTCCAGTCGGTCTACAAGATAAGATGATTATTGGGTCTCATTCACGATATCATCCTAGGTTTTTTCTTAAATTTGGTCTCCGTGACAACTGTGTTCTTAAAACGATGAATCCCACTTTCCTTGTAAGTTGAAGACGTGTGCCAGTTGATCTTAATGAGCAGGTAAACGTCCTGCCAGTCGCCATAAAAGGCCATGAGACTGCAGGGCCTTGTGACCTCACAGGGCCTTGTGACCTCACAGGGCCTTGTGACCTCACAGAGACTAAAAGCCTAAAACAGTATTGTGGTGTTTACAGATACAGTAACGTCAGTGATGCTAACAGGCTACTAGGACACAGAGTGATGCTGGTTTCAGTGCATTTATAACATGTTAACAGGCCTGAAAATAGACTGGAGGAATAAACTTTATCGTTTTTAAATACTGTCATGGATGAAACTAAATGAACACTCAGCAGAATACTTGATTACTAGAAGAGAATTGTTATAAGAATTCTGTATAACCTCATGATTTTAGTCTTCTTTGTTTAGGTCATGGCCTTAAGGGTCTTGTTAGTTTTACCTAAAAGCCCTAAAGCCATATTTTAAAGTGTACTAATTGTTATCAGGGGCCTTGTGCACATGATGTCTTGTTCTACATGAAGATTAACTGTTAATGACGCATTATCTCCTGGACCTTTAAAAGACTCCAGTCACAACAGTGATTTGAGCTCTTCCTCTGTAGCATCCTCATACGTTGTTGCATTGTAACTGCTCCTCTTACAAGATTAAAGTCCGACGACGACTTTACTCCTCTGTCTCTGATCTTGGGTGAATTTGTCCGTTCACGAACAAATTCTTTTAACATTTTGGCGCCCAACGTGGGGTCCAATATCTGTTTCTCCTCTCCAACCACCGGACCTGAACACCTTGCAAGGGGGAGTCCGGGACTTAGTTATCACTGCATGTGTGTTCCCCACTGCTCCGGTTCCAACTGTGCCGTAGGTCTTCTTCTCTCTGGGAGGATTCATACTAGTCTTGTTCTGTACTGCAGCAGTAGACCCTTTTCCAGGACCTTGCTTGCGCTTGCCATGCTTTAGTGCATGACTCCATGCAGGGGACATCGTCACATCACTCCCCCCGCCAGCTGTGTCCTCAGTGACGGACAACGCCGAGGGCCTAGGTGCAGGCTCCCTGTGACTTGGACCATGGTGCTGGGCCCCCTCACTGGCCATGGTTGTGGCTGCATTCCCCTTGCTGGCACTGGGTTGCTCAATCACACTCAGGCGTTGGTTAATGTCGGTGGTTATTCCACGAAGGTTCTCATGCAGTCGACTGCTCGCTCAGCATTTTTCATGGAGGCTATCTCTGCACTTAAACCTTCAATCTTACTAACCAGGCGAGAGACATCAAGGCTTTTGAAAGTCCCTGGTGGTAAATCATCCAAGTGATAGGACATAAAGCGAGGAGCATTCTCACCAACCTCATTCAGTATTTTCCGACAACTCTTCACATTGTTGGCATCTTTCTGCCGTCCTTTGTGAGCTACACAACGCTGCCTCGTGCCAGGACACAGCTCAAACAGGACCTGCTTGGAGCTTTCAATCCACTCTGAAGACTGTGCCCCAGGATGACATTATCCTGATGGCTGTAAATCACTTTGGATCAGTTTGACAGCAAGGAAGCTTAACAGTTCATCTTCCACGATAGTTCTGCCATCAGTAGTGGTGTAAATCACAGGTTTTATCCTTTGTTTGATAACACGCCATGCTGCTGTGTCATCGTCAGTGGCCATTTATAGAATAAAGCATCAATGTTTTTATTTGCACACATACCTACAAATAGCAAAACCAGAGAACGAGATCATTTTGCAGTGGCCTCTTCATTTTTTCCAGAGCTGTATATGTGTATAGAGATGGATGGATGGATAGTTCATTTGACGTTCCTCCTCTCATCCAAGAAGCTTCTTCTGCTCTCACTGACTAGTGGGGAGTTCAGATATTCAACCTCTGATTGTGAGAGTCATGTGACTCCTAGACCCACCCAGCCCTCAAGAGAAACTTGAGTCGTTCGCACTTTGGTCCCCCACCAAAGTGTGAGTGGGTCCCGAGCCATCAAGTGACCTATTCACACAGGAGGGCTGGGTGGGTCCGTGCCATTCACACCCATTATAACATCTGAAACTTCACCAAACTCAAACTGCGATATCGGGAAAACCGTACGGACCATCAACATGAATGTCTGACCCAATAAAGTCCACAGTCTTGTGAACGTTTTAAACGCTTAATCATGTTTGGAAGTTAAAGTATGGCGAACTTTTGTGGTGCTGAAGTCAATGAAAAACCAATGTAAACATTTTTAAAAGCAGTGGTTACTATGGCAACCTGAAAGTTCTTTTCTTTTTTTTCATTTTGGAATGTACAATGTGCTTTGATGTCTTTGATGTCTTTGATGACTGGTGACATCACGTGATACCTGAGTGTATAAATACGAGCAGTGAACAGAGCTCAGCGTGGAGTTATTGGAGTTTGGAGAGAGAGAGACCTTTTGAGAGATAGTGAATTGAGAGTGAATAGATAGTGAATTTTTGAACCTTGAACAACTTTGTGAGAGTGTTATGCAGATACTGCTGGAGTCCTTAACTGCTGTATTATGAGGGAATATTGTATGCGTCGATCTTCTGTCACCCGCGTCTGTCTCCAGCCCAGGCAGCCCGAGATGGGGCTAATTACACGGCGGGGCGGAGTCTATAAAAGACGGCCGTCTCCGGGGCTGGCGGGTCCTTTTTTTACGGCTCTCGCGGTACCGTCTCTCTGCGAGTGCGGGCTGCTGTCTCTGCCGGTTATGGTCGTTGCTGGGCGCAATGGCACTGCGTTGGCGCCACGCGCCGCCATTGTCCTTTGTTTGGACCTAGCTTTCTTTTGAAACTTTAGCTAAACTTCTTAGTGCGTAGTCCTTGTGGGCTGCCCACTGTCAACCCTCCTTAGTGAATTTTTGTCATTGCTGAGCGGGTGGTGATTGGTGACGGGTCTTTTTGGCACGGTTTTATGTTAGGTTCAGGGAGTGTAGGGAAGATAGTTTCCCGGAAGACTCACCTAACTCCATTGTGTTTTCTGTTCAGGGTCGGGAGCCAGGCTGCTTTTCTTTTGAGTTAGGTAGTCTTCGGTTTATTTTCTGTTTTGTTTTACACAGCATACACCCCCTACAACTACATAAATCACCACCTTGTTCATCTTTTTTGTTTTGTTTCTGGAAAACGGTAATAAATCCCTAAACCGTCACCCTCTGTCTTGACTCTTATTATGTTATGTTGTACCATTATTCTTTCTGTGGACACGTAACATAATAATGGGGCTCGTCCGGTCGTCTGAACCCTAGCTGTGACTTTTTTTTTTTGACCATATGGCATATTTCAAGTAAGATAGTTGGAAGTACGATTAGCATTACGGTGATATTTTTTTTCGCCACTTGCGCGTTAAGTATTTCTTTAACTTTTTTGTTGTTGTTGTTGTTGTGCAACGCATTATGTTTGACCTTGAAGCTTTTGTGCCGGCTCCTTCTTTGGAGGCCTTGTCGTCCATTACTAGAGATGATCTTGTGCTCGTTGCTGGCCACTTTAAAATTGAAGTTCGTGGTTCGCCGGTCAAAGCGGATCTCCTGGAAAAGCTAGTGGCTGATCTACGCAACATGGGGGCATTGGTAAAAGAAAGTCCTGAAACTCCTGCTCGGCCATCTACTGGTAAACCGGACTTTACACCTACTAAAACTGCCTTAGAATGGAAGCGTTTAGAGCTTCGCGAAAAAGAGGTTGCTTGGGAAAGAGAGAAATCACAGCTAGAGGCTGAAAGACAAGCAGTGCGTGATAGAGAGCGCAGAGAGCATGAACTGAGAATGAAAAGACTTGGAGATGAAACAGGCTATTCCCTTAAAGAGTTGGAGATCCAAGCTCTTCAGTCTGGTGTTCGTATCCCTGTCGGACATGTCAGTTTTGATGTTATACGTAATATTAAACTTGTTCCGCCCTTTAATGAGAGGGAGGTTGATACGTTTTTCGCACATTTTGAAAGAGTTGCTACAGTTCTTAAATGGCCTCGCGAAGTGTGGCCGATGACTTTACAAAGCATATTCCAAGGCAAGGCCCAGCAGGCATATTCCTTGTTGTCCTTAGAAGATGCGGCGGACTATGATAAAGTAAAGCAAGCTGTGCTACATATTTATTCGCTTGTACCTGAAGCGTACAGGCAAAAGTTTCGTGATTATCAGAAGCGTGAATCGATGACTTATGTTGAGTTTGTTCGAGAGAAAGAGATGCTGTGTAATCGTTGGCTAAATTCACAGAATGTAACGACTTTTGAGGGTCTCTGTGATTTACTCATTGTTGAGGATTTCAGGAATTCCCTACCTAAAAATGTAGCTACATATGTGGGTGAGCACAAAGATCTTACGCTGTCTAGCGCTGCTGTACTTGCTGACGAATATGTGCTTATAAGAAGAGATGCAATCTCTTATCCTGTTAAGTTTCAGAATCATGGTCAGCAACGGAACTTTAATGTGGCCAAAGAAACTGTAGTGGAACATGCTCAAAATGATGATAAACGTGTGACTCGTCCAAAGGATCCAATGGTTTGTGGGCACTGTCATAAGCGTGGGCATCTTATCGCTAATTGTTTTAAATTGAAACGTGACAATAAGGTTAAGTTCACGCCTAAGACTGGCTCAGAGTTAGGTCTTTGTGTTTCCACATTTCCTCCGACGTCTCGGAAAGACGAGAAAGTGAGTGACGTCTTTGCTCCGTTTGTGTCAACGGGCTACATTGCTTTAACAGGCAACCGCGAGGTGCGTGTGCCTGTGAACATACTGTAATACATTTTGTGGTTTAAGATGTTTAGAGTAGCGTCAAGCTGCCACTACCTTTGTTAACCCGTTCTGGTCCAGTATTAGAGGTCAGAGAGCACCCACCACAGACAGATATGTATAAGAATAGACTATCTTTATTTCCAATTAATATTTAGGTTAGGGACGTCTGCACCCAGCAGGCCAATGAGAGCAGCTCCAGCAGGTCAGGCAGGTACTCCACCATCCGGCGACACCAACACTGCATACAAGAGAACACACCAAGGGACACTGCACACAAATCACACTACACACCAGGGGAGCTCAAAAGCACACTGGCTCCTTAGGGACCACTACAACATAACGGGTCGAACCCCACTCTTAACACTAGGGGGAGGTAGAGCGCTGCAAGAGTAATGAGCTGCCCTTAACGGGGCCACTGGCACACTGACGTCAGTTCATTAAAAACCTTTTAAAAAGGAAATCATATAAAACTCGGACATTAACTGACAAGACTACAAATAAGTTTATATGAAAATGATTAAAATAAAGGACTTATCCTGCCCTGGTCTGGTGACGAGACCCCCCGTGGGGTCTAGGCAATGGAACTGGGCTGTACACTGGAGAACAGGCCGCTCAGCTGGCAGGCTTGGAGTCGTTCAGCGTGGTCGGCGTCACGGATATGGCCGCTGCATGAGAGCACAGGTAAGGCACGGCTACTCCCCCGGGGCCTCATTTATAAAGCTTGCGTACGCACAAAACGGGGCTGGAAACGTGCGTACGCCACTTTCCACGCAAATGTTGTGATCTATAAAAACCAAACTTGACGGGAAAGTGTGCGTACCCGTAAGCAAACTCTGAGGCATGCTTCCCGGTGTTGTGCCAGTGTAGGTATCCCCGACAGAAATTGTTTCCCCTGGCTGCGGGAGCTACTTCCTCTGTCTATTTTGAGGGGGGGATACAAATTCTGGCAGACAGGTAAACGTCTGAAATAATCTGTTTCCCCCCCATAACTTTGTGTATAAGAGAAGAAACTTGCTCATAATCACAGAGGTTATAGAGTAGTATCTAAAGAACACACAAAATAAATCATTTGATGCTCAGACTTCATCTGTCTACTATAGTACATTTCGAGCTTCCGCCTGAATGAATGCGCGCTACCGCAGCCAGGGGAAACAATTTCTGTCGGGGATACCTACACTGGCACAACACCCGCACTCCGGGGAGTTCCTCCGCCCCTACGCCGCTCCCTCACTACAATACTTAGGGATACAGCTGCTTCGCAAAGTTTCATTCTGGAGAGTGTTTTGTCATTTATTGAAAAGTCTTATGCTGGCGAGAATATCCTTGTGCAAGGTTTCGAAATGGGCTTTGTGAATGTCCCTCTCCATGAGGTTGCGCTTGTTTCGGATTTAGTTGCTGGTGACTTTAAAATGGGTGTACGTCGTACTCTCCCAATTAAAAATGTGCAAGTGTTGCTGGGCAATGAGGTTATGGGAGGCATGGTGTTTCCTTCGCCCGTAGTAACTAACTCTCCAGTCTCTCAATGTCCGGACAATTTAAATGACAATTTTCCTGGAGTTTTTCAAGCTAGCGTCCTTACGCGTGCTATGGCACAGCGTGCAAAAGAAACCCAGGCCTCAGCGCAAGATGAGTGGAGGGTTTTCTACCAAATTGTTGTCCCCGTGTGTTATCGTGGTCACATATTGAGCGTTGCTCATGATCACCATTTATCTGGTTATTTGGGTGTGACAAAGACACTGGATCATATCACCCGATATTTTTATTGGCCAGGTGTTAACCGTGATGTTGCAAAATACTGTCGTACGTGTCATGTGTGTCAGGTTATTGGAAAACCTAACCAGGTTGTTCCTCCTGCGCCTTTACAGCCAATACCTGTCTCCTCCGAGCCGTTTGAACATGTCATTTTGGATTGTGTTGGTCCGTTGCCTCAGACGAAGTCCGGCAGTCAACATTTACTCACAATTATGTGTACGTTAACACGGTTCCCTCATGCTGTCCCTTTACGGAAAATTAAGGCTCCAGCCATTGTGAAGGCTCTGATTGATTTCTTCTCTATGTTTGGCCAGTGGCGCCTGCAGACATTTTTCATAGGGGTGGCCAGGTGGGGCCACTTAAAATTTTGGGGTGGCACACCACAACTAAAAAGCCATAATTTCAGGAATTTTATTATATTAGTACGATTACTAATAATATTTTATTATACTGGAGTATATAGGCTAGTAGAAAACTATGAGAACGACTTGAGGAAATGCCTACTGATATACTTTTATTGTGTTACACTTAATATTAATAATGATCTAATCTGCATAGACTAATAATAGTACAGTTAACATTTTGAGTCCCACAACAATCCCGTTTCATTGTGCTATGTGTGATACTGTAGGTGATTCATTGTTTTTTAAAATAGGCTAATTATTCTTTACCTCAAAAAGACAAATGTACTGCTTAATTTAAAGGTGCACATTTATTGTAATCAAAACAGAAAAAGCAGGCACTTTCAGATACAAACAGAAACACTTGACTTGACTTATACAGTATGTTTCAGAAACAGTCATAGATTCGCTATTTCCCACCAGGGATCAATAGTATTTCTGATTACCAGGCTTACATTATGTTTCAGAACAATTTTATTCACCTGTTGCTGTTTTTTTTTGGCAAACATCCACAAAGTCATCAAGATTTATGGCCTAAGCCCTTCTTGATTCCACACACTGCAGTTATATTGTGATGAAAATGGAAACACAACATCTTTCTCACAAAATGTGGGACTGCAGGGATTCAGGGCCTGTATCCCTTTCATGATGACACAGTTTTCTTTAGAAAATCTTCTCCTCACCTCAGAGAGAAGCACATCAATGACTGGAATAAATGAACCTGTCCGAAATAACTCCTTCTCTGTGTTGACTTGTCTTTGAACTATTTGAGTGAACATGTCCTTCAAGCCTTGAGCTTGGTCTGACCTGACGGCCTGGAGGTGTCACACTTATGCTGCATTTCTCAGCAAGACTCAGAATATTGTCCCAGATGTCATTAAAGAGAGAGCCCTCTCTGTAACTTTCCAATGTGCCAACAAGAGCATCAACCAGTGTGACAGCTGTGCCCAAATCGAGTTGCGGGGACTGTAAAATATCAGATAGATATTTTATATCAGCAAGAACACTAGTGAATGTGACCAGGTGAGCAACACATCTGAAATCTATCTGGGCTAATAAACCCCTTGCCTCTGTGGCTCTGTCACCATTTTGCTCTTCTGATATTTCTTTTAGTAGACGTACGATGGCTGGCAGTCTGTCTTTCACTGTCTTGCAAGCATTATGCCTACATGCCCACCGTGTGTCTATCAGCCTTTGTAACTCTCTTGGGGGCCCCTGAAACATCTCCCTCTGTATCTCAAGCCATCTTTGATGCACATATGAACCTGACACAAAGACATACAGTTTTTGCAAAAGTGAAAAGAAGCAATAAGCTTCAGGGATGCATTTGACACTGTCAACTAATACTAAGTTTAAACAGTGCGCGTTGCAGTGTACATAGAAAGCTAATGGGGCCTCTGATTTAATGCGTGCTTGCACACCTGTGTTCTTTCCGCTCATAACTGAGGCTCCATCATATGCTTGCCCCACAAGGTTTTTTTTGTAGTCAAGACCATGTTTCTGCAAAATGTGTACTATTTTCTGTGAAAGTGCTTCAGCATCCAGGCGCTGTGCTGCCTCAAAGGCAAGGAAGCTTTCACATACTGACCCATTGTAATAGGATCTAATTACAAAGGACATTTGTTCTTTCTTGCTCAAGTCTTTAGTCTCATCAACCAAAATGCTGAAAGCCTCACTTTGGGCAGCTTCACTAGTTAATGAGTTGCGGACCATTTCAGCTACAATCAAGTATTTCATTTTGTGTATCATGCCCAAGGTATGTTGCATTTCTTTGACCTGTCATTTTTTTTTACAATGGGATTGTGTTTGGCTAGCAGTTCCATAATAGAGAGAACATTTCCTTTATTCTCACCTTCTGATTCTTCATGTGCTCTCTGTGCAATGTTCTGTGTAGCTGTGAGGAGCAGGGTTTCTCCAACTATTTTGATGTACTCTCTGTTTTCCCTCACTAACTTGTTATATTCTGCATTTAAGGAGGCAGAGAGAGAGGATGTGCTTGCAGTGGACTTTTCAAATTCTGCCCATGCTAACATCGCATGAGTATGCGCTTCGGATTTGGCATGGCCTAAAAGTCCCCCATCTTTGAAGGTTGCCTTTTTCCAATTTTTGAACCCCTCTTCGGATGTAAATACTGAATCACCTGAGTTAGGGAGACTGAAGTGCCGACAGGCATAACAGAAGGCCGAGTCTTTACTTTGTGAGTATTCCAGCCATTTATGTGTGTTGTACCAGTCTTTAGAGAAGCACCGACTTCTGTCCTCTTGAAGGGTTCGAGGGAAGGCTTTGAGATGTGGCTGCTTGGGCTGCTCTGCTCTTGATTGGGAGATATCTATTAAGAAACAAGAGACACAAACAATTATTCTGACATTACAATAATAATAATAATATAAACTAGAAAATTCCCCCGCTGGGAAATTTTGAAAGGGCCACGGGGGCTACTGCCGGAGTGTATATACATTACGATGAGATTCTTCGCGATTTCAAATGAGACGGAGTTGTTTTAGAGGCAAATACAGAGACTGCTTGCTGACTGAGCTGTCAGAGTAGTCCGTTTTGAGTATTGTGATGTACTTCAAAAACTGTCCACCAATCAGAGCACACCACTCGTGTCTCCATTTTAAAGTTTAAATGGAGTTTCTAGGTGAAAGTGTGACTGAGCAGAAGACGTTTGACTAAAAAAACTAAATTTCCCGCTGACTGCTCCTTCCTGTCCACCAATCAGAGCCCACCACTCGTATCTCCATTTTAAAGTTTAAATGGAGTTTCTAGGTGAAAGTATGGCTGAGCTGAAGACGTTTGACTAAAAAAAATACATTTCCCACTGACTGCTCCTTCCTGTCCACCAATCAGAGCCCACCACTCGTGTCTCCATTTTAAAGTTTAAATGGAGTTTCTAGGTGAAAGTCTGCCCGAGCAGAAGACGTTTGACTAAAAAAAATACATTTCCCACTACTAAATGTAGTTTTTAGTACATTCCTGTCCACCAATCAGAGCACACCACTCGTCTCTCCATTTTAAAGTTTAAATGGAGTTTCTAGGTGAAAGTCTGCCCGAGCAGAAGACGTTTGACTAAAAAAACGACATTTCCCACTACTAAATGTAGTTTTTAGTACATTCCTGTCCACCAATCAGAGCACACCACTCGTGTCTCCATTTTAAAGTTTAAATGGAGTTTCTAGGTGAAAGTATGGCTGAGCTGAAGATGTTTGACTAAAAAAAATACATTTCCCACTACTAAATGTAGTTTTTAGTACATTCCTGTCCACCAATCAGAGCACACCACTCGTCTCTCCATTTTAAAGTTTAAATGGAGTTTCTAGGTGGAAAGTCTGCCCGAGCAGAAGACGTTTGACTAAAAAAACTACATTTCCCACTACTAAATGTAGTTTTTAGTACATTCCTGTCCACCAATCAGAGCACACCACTCGTGTCTCCATTTTAAAGTTTAAATGGAGTTTCTAGGTGAAAGTATGGCTGAGCTGAAGATGTTTGACTAAAAAAAACTACATTTCCCACTGACTGCTCATTCATGTCCACCAATCAGAGCCCACCACTCGTGTCTCCATTTTAGAGTTTAAATGGAGTTTCTAGGTGAAAGTCTGCCCGAGCAGAAGACGTTTGACTAAAAAAAATACATTTCCCACTACTAAATGTAGTTTTTAGTACATTCCTGTCCACCAATCAGAGCACACCACTCGTCTCTCCATTTTAAAGTTTAAATGGAGTTTCTAGGTGAAAGTATGCCCGAGCAGAAGAAGTTTGACAAAAAAAACTACATTTCCCACTGACTGCTCCTTCCTGTCCACCAATCAGAGCCCACCACTCGTGTCTCCATTTTAAAGTTTAAATGGAGTTTCTAGGTGAAATGGTGCGTTCCATTTACCTCGGAAGTCGGAAGCCGGAGCTAAGAATGACGTCACGCCCGAGTTATCAGCGTTTCAGTTACAAAGTCGGAAAAAGTAGCCAACGGCCAAAAACGGAAGAGGAAACAAGATGGTTACATGCACAAAAATTATTCTCGCGCTTGCCTTGTCCGAATATCAACACCTTCTGGACAAATATGCGGTCCTTCTGCAACCTGCAAACACGGTGGATAAAGAGGAAACACAAAGGCGCAGAAGGTAGCCTGTTTTTTTCTTTACGTATTTCATTGTTTACAAAAAGTATCGATCGCCGTTTGATCGGTCATCAGTAATGTTAAATAATGGGTGAGTGCTCTGCATGCACGCATTTTATCAATTATATGTTGATTTAAATCGATTTTTCTCAATGTAATATAGCAGTTGTCTGAAAAATAGGATATGTAGGCTATTTGATATGAGTGAGAGAGTTTATATGTTCCCTCTCTCTTTCTCTCTGTCTGTCTGTGTGTGTGTGTTACTCCCTCTCTCTCTTTCTTTTCTAATCTGTTTCATCACGTTTTTTTTGGTGATATGGACCAGTTATGGTGTCTGCAATAAAGATTGATTGTGCCAAAGATTTAAAAAATACAACAAGTAAAATTCACTCCACTGATAAAACGAAGTAAAAACTGCTCATATTACTTAGAAATGATACAGTGATGCTATAAGGACTGTAAACTGTGTCATAGTCTTTATTGAAACATGTTTTGTCTCACCTAGAATATTGGCTGTGCTGAGGCCTACACAGCGAATTATATTGAAGACTGGAACAGAGTGGGAGATGATGCTAAACATCGATGATCACACCTTTTCACATCATTTCCGTGTAACCAAGCTCCAGTTTGAATATATTATGATGAAGCTGCAGGACAATGGTATTGAAAAACATCACAGTCAAGGTCTACCACCTCACGGAGGAACTGGAGGATGTCATCTTGTTCCCGCCGACGCTTAAGAGGCCGTGTGTGTGTTGGTACTGTGTGGGTGCTGGAGCAAGAAGCAGCCTCTGCTGGAGGTGCCGTGACAGCTGAAGGCCCAAGCACCTCTGGTCTTCTCATATCAAGCCCCGCTGATGTGCCAACCACAGGGAAGACTATATCATGCTGCCCTGCAAGAAGGTCATCCATCTCTCTAAAAAACTGGAAGCGGATGGTCCCCTTTCCTGTGGTTTTGTTGTTGTCTTTTATTTTTTTATACGCATCAATTAGTGTGTTCCACTTCCTGGCCACTTTATCAGGACAAAACAACTCAGAGAAGTGGCTGCAGAGCTTTTCCGCTGTCTCCTTCCACAGGTTCTTCTTATTATAACGTGCATTTTTCAACCGAGAGTTCAGCTCTTTCAGATTCTTTGGAGGGCCATCGGCTTCTGCTGCAAGATGTTGGCGCATCAAATCAATAAGGAACAGTGTTTGGTCCCTACTGAACCCTTCATTGCCAGGCAGGGCAGGAGATGGTGATGGGCCGCAGGGGGCAGCATTCTCCTTGAAGCTCTCTACAATACACAAATGAGTAATAGGCTATCAAACATTGCATCATAGACATAACTTTTGTTATTATTATTATTTTATTATTATTATTATTATTATTATATCTAACCTGCTGTGGTGTGACTGTCCTCAGTCATAACAAGGTTCGCCACAGTGGTGCAGTCCGCGTTGACGTAGTACGTCGTCATATCATGAGCTTGCTGAAATAAAGGTCCAGGAAAAGGCATCCTCCTGTCTGGGTCCACAAATAGCGCAGCGTTGTTGTCCACATAGACTAGAAAAAAAAGGTTTAAAAAAGGTAAAACTTTTTTATGTTATATCCAGAGTAGAGATGCACATGATTAAGACGAAAAACGAACGTCTGCATGTCATTCACTTGGTAGGATGGTGCCGGAAAAAAAAAAAAAAAAAAAACAAGGACACACTGCGCTAGCTCTCCAGCTGGTTCACTCGTAAATCACTTACAGCTGACCGAGCTCAGCTGTCAGAGTAGCTATGCCTCTCTCTTTAGCCTGGTGTTTTCTGTGATTATTTTGTATAAAAATAGTTAATCATGTGAACAACTAACCTCCATCTGAGGCTGATCAACTGCTATAAGGCACAGTGGATGCTGTAGCTGTGTGTGTGTTTTTCTAACGCCAAAACTACAACAAAAACAACAACAACATCATAGATCATTCTCAATCACCAATAGAGGATCGGGTTGCCTCTCGGCACAAGCCGTCACCAACACTCAGTTAACGATTCGGTTAACGGACGCCCGTTAAGACTCGTTAACTGATTACCGTTTTAACCGTTGGTTAAAAAAAACATTCCGAAAATTAATAATTTGTGCATCCATAACCCAGAGGTAATTCGCTACATCGTAGGCTACTATTTATAACATTTATCTGCATAAACAGGTCACTGAAAAAAAACAAAAACACTATGACAGCATTTCCATACATAAGCATCTAACAATACTATGTATACGGCTGACTTATTGTGACAACAAATAATAAAAAGGGTTAAAAAGGATTATTACAGGAGCTTCTACTTACTGTTTACAACCGGGGCAGCCATCTTTAAATGTCAAGTCGGGCTTGTGTGGATCGTCTGACTTTCCGAGTAGGAAATCCGACCTCGGGGCTCGTTCCAATTGAAATTTCCGATTCGGAGCTCGGATATTCCGAGTATAACTGGAACGCAGCGAAAGTATGACTGAGCAGAAGACGTTTGACTAAAAAAACTACATTTCCCACTGACTGCTCCTTCCTGTCCACCAATCAGAGCCCACCACTCGTGTCTCCATTTTAAAGTTTAAATGGAGTTTCTAGGTGAAAGTATGACTGAGCAGAAGACGTTTGACTAAATAAACTACATTTCCCACTGACTGCTCCTTCCTGTCCACCAATCAGAGCACACCTGCTTTCACTTCTCAAGATCAAAGCCACAGAGTGCCGTCACCATAGCAACGGCCCTCGGCGCGTGTGTATGAATGCCTTCAAGCCTCTCTCTATCTCTCCATTTCGGCTTACTACTAGGTACTATGTCACCGAGCTCAGCTGTCACTCAAGTACTACCGAGTATTACCGAGTACTACTGAGACTCAAGTACTGAGAACTACTAGGTACTATGTATTGTTTGAAAAACTACAACTCTCACTGACTGCTCCTGTCTGCCAATCAGAGCGCACCTGCTATCACTTCTGAGTGAGACAGAGAGAGAAAGACTCCATTTTAAAGTTTAAATGGAGTTTCTAGGTGAAAGTATGGCTGAGCTGAAGACGTTTGACTAAAAAAACTACATTTCCCACTGACTGCTCCTTCCTGTCCACCAATCAGAGCACACCTGCTGTCAGTTATAAAGATCAGAGCCCCAGAGTGCTGTCACCATAGCAATGGCCCTTGGTGGGTGTGTATAACTGCGTTGGAGCCTCTCTCTGCCTCTCTCTATCGCTCCATTCCGGCTTTGTGGAGGCTCCGAACAAAAGCTTGCCACGCTCACATCGAAACTCCTATCGCCAAGATTTTTGCACCGTTAGCGCCACAAGACTCTGCTGAAGACACTGATGACTTTTATTTTTTCCTAGTGTCAGAAATGTGGACGCTAGGGCGAGTTAGAAATGCTGCTCATTTCAGGTTTCTTTGAAAATCTGCTTCTCAATTTGCATTGGATCCAATGAGGAGAAAAACAGACTTGGTCGCGCTTAGAGGTTGCTAGTTCAAATTCTGTAAATCTCACAGAGTTTTTGAGCACATTGTGAGAGACAGGACAAGTTTGTCTACAAAATTGGAAAATATCACGTCTGTAGAGTGAAGATTGTGGCCGGGAGGAGTTTGGAAAGGAAAAAAATCTGAAGTACTTCGAGGAGGTCTCACACTCTAAGCGATGATGTCACCCACTCTAGCAGGGAGAGTTCCGTGCAATACACACCCATTATAATCTCATGATCTCTCCCAAAACGATCATGGTCATTGAACAGTGATTGCTCAGAAACTATGTGACCTATTGAAACGTGGATTGACACACTAATACACAAGACTTGGGTCTACATTTTAAAGTTTAAATGGAGTTTCTAGGTTAATGTATGAATGAATGGTGAGCAGTTGAATGTGTCTGAAAATGAACGGAATTTTGTCAAATTTGAATGTTCCACTCATTGACTTCAATGTTAAAAAAATGATGTAAAACGTTGAATATTTCTGAATTTCTGAATGTTATGAATGAGAAAAGAAGTAGCGGGAATGTCCTGAATGAGATGAACGTTTTGAAGTTTTGTTAAAAGAATTTTTCCGTAAACGAATAAATTCACCCAAGGAGGAGATCGGAGACATAAGTAAAGTCGACGTCTGACTTTAATCTTGATCAAGAGGAGCCGTTACAGTGTAACAACGTGTGAGGATGCTACAGAGGAAGTGCTCAAATCATTGTTGTGAGATAACGCGTCATTGAAAACATGTAATACAAGACATCACGTGCACAGGGCCCCTGATAACGGTTAGCTGTTCTGCAGGATAGCTTTAGGCCCTGTTTAGGTCATCAGTGGAAATACTAAAGTCATTAAAACACTAAAATCATGTGGTTATAAAAAATTCTTATAACAACCATCTTTCCTTTGCATATACTTTGCTTTTTCTCTATACTCAGCTTCCGTGTTCCGGCCGCAACACGAATGGCTATTACCCATTTTATTTTATTTTTATCTAGTTCACTCTATTCTATTTTATTCTGTATAGATTATAGACGAACTTTTAACAAACAATAAAAAAAAAAATTAACATAAAAAAAACTTGAGTTTGTCTTACCTGAGTGATAGCGCGGTTTTGAAAACTCAGGCGGCCTGGGGGATCAAAGTAGTTCACGTCGTTCCAAAGACATATACTGGCCCCAAGACCCAGTACTCTAAGGAAGGGATCAAAGTAGGTCTCGTCTGTCCAAAGACGTACCTTATACTGTTCTTAGACCCAGTACTCTTAGGTGCATGACCTCGTATTTTTACTGACTTAGCAAGACTCCCTCCTAATCAAAACTACCCCGATAGGAGAATCCCTCCTTTCTCTTTTTTTTTTTTGTAACTGGTCGACTTTCGTCAACACAGTTCTCTGTGTCTTGCTAAATGAGTAGAAACCTTTCCTTCCTATTTGGTAAAACCCTATTCTCGGCAAGTTGAGAATCCTGGATTCTACTATACGGCGCTTTTTGGGACTCAAACCCACGGACTTTAACCCTAGCTTTTGGGACTTTAACCCACGGACTTTAACCTAGCTGCGCTTTTGGGACTTTAACCCAAGGACTTTAACCTAGCTGCACTTTTGGGACTTTAACCCAAGGACTTTAACCTAGCTGCGCTTTTGGGACTTTAACCTCAGATTCCTCCTACGTTCGGACCCCGTCACCGCTCTCCTCTCCAGCCGGGCCCGCCTTGCAAGGTGTTCAGGTCTGGTAGTTGGAGAAGAGAAACAGATATTGGGCCCCACGTTGGGCGCCAAATGTTAAAAGAATTTTCCCGTAAACGAATAAATTCACCCAAGGAGGAGATCGGAGACATAAGTAAAGTCGACGTCTGACTTTAATCTTGTACAAGAGGAGCAGTTATAGTGCAACAACGTGTGAGGATGCTACAGAGGAAGTGCTCAAATCACTGTTGTGACTTGAGTCTTTTAAAGGCACAGGAGAACGCGTCATTGAAAACATGTAATACAAGACATCATGTGCACAGGGCCCCTGATAAAGGTTAGCTGTTCTGCAGGAGGCCCTGTTCAGGTCATTAGTGGAAATACTAAAGTCATTAACAGTTCAATATATGCTTTAAGGCATGAGGCCTCCTAAGATGGTGACCTCAGAGGTCACCGTGGATGCTAAAGTCGTAAAAATACTGAGACCCCTAAAGCTCTAACATAAACAAAAGACACTAAAATCATGTGGTTATACAAAATTCTTATAACAGTTATAGTGAGTAAATACCCACCACCGGTACCTGTCCGAAGACTAGGGATGAGTTTAGTTAGTTCATTTTTACTGGTCAAGTTTAGGATGGGGAGACTCCAGTTTTTTTGTCCACTTCTTGCATAATGTAACGCTTGGTAGTTTTACCTCAATTTGATTATCTCAGTTACTAGATTTGGTTAGTGATTATGGCTAACATTGTGGAGGACATCATAATGTCTCCCTCTGAGGAGTTGCTGGAGCAGTGCACCAAGGAACAGTTGATCAAGATTGCTCAGCATTACTCCGTGGAAGTTGAGCCCAAACAGACACAGGAAAACCTGAAGAGTATCATCAAGGCTAACTTGCAAGAGTGTGGTGTGCTGATGGATGGGGGAGGTGAGAGTGGTGTAAGTACTTCTATGACTGCATTAACATTTGAACAACAGAATTGCCACTTTTGAAATTGGATCATGAAAAGGAATTGGCAAAAATTAAATATAGAAAGGAACAAATGAAATTGGATTTGGAACTGCAAAAACTGGCATTAATTAAGGAGGGTAAAATATCTGCATCTGCTTTAAATGTGGAAACAACTGGTTCACGTTTTGATGTTACCAGTAATTTGAGGTTGTTGCCAGAGTTGAATGAAAATGATGCAGAAGCTTTTTTTTGTTTGTTTGAACGTGTCACTGATTCAAGATGCTGGCCTGATGAGGAAAGAACTTTAATGTTAGTGTGTGTGTTTACAGGTAAAGCACAAGAAGCCTACTCTGCGCTATCTACAGAGCACTGTAAGGACTACAACATGGTAAAATCAGCTGTCTTAAAGGCTTATGAGTTAGTTGCTGAAGCCTATAGCCAACACTTTAGGGGATGGCGGAAGACTTGGAAACAAACACATGTGGAATTTGCACGGGATTTAATCTCACATTTTAATCGTTGGTGCTCCTCATCTGGTGTGAAAACATTTGATAAACTGTGTGATCTAGTTGTTCTAGAACAGTTTAAACAGTCTGTGCCTGATTACATTACCACCTATATTAACCCTCTCATGCATGAATTATGATAAACTCAGTCAGGATTTTTTTACTAAGTGTTTTTATACATCTTTAGGGATGTAAAACAAGATTTAATTTTTTTTTTTTTTTTATCTTTATTCTATAAAGTGTAGGAATTTTGTTCACAAGTTAGTCAATCAGAAGGACCTCACAGAGTCTATATTGCGTTGTTCAGATTCTGCAGGAGGATCACGAAGACAGCGGAGTCGTTGGTTCTTTAGTGCGCCATTGCTTCAGGCATTTATTTGCAGATGGACATCAGATGATACAGACGTCTGGAGAAAGTCTCTTATCTAGCTAAGAGCTGCCGTGTGCAACACAGTGCTCTATACCAGAGGCAAGAAGTTCTGGTGTCTATTCTATCTGCTCCAGAATATATACTGTTACAGAGGCAGGGCTATGTGTCATGCTTATGCGTGCAAATGTGTATTTTTGAGTTGCTGCTCCTCCTCTGAGTAGTTCCTCTTTCTGTCCTCGAGATGATGGACGCAGGGATTGTCCCGAGAGTTGGGGCCTCTTCCGCTTGCTGACTTCATCTTCTGGTCCTGCGAAGAAAACACGTACACGTACAGAACGCAAAGTATTGTCTTAGGTCCTGCTCGAGAGGAATGGAAAAGAATGCATTTGCCAAATCCACCATGGAAAAATGAGTCATCTCTCTAGTGATCTCAGCGAGTGCTGTGTGTGGATTTGGGACTGGAATAGGGGGTGTTTCTATTCTCTTATTGACCAGTCTGAGACCATGTGCCATTCTAAAGGTGCCATCTGGCTTTGGAACTGGTAAAATAGGGGTGTTCCAATTGCTAGTGGAGGGTTCCAATACTCCATTTTGTTCTAACTCTTTTACTGTCCTGTCTATGGTTGCTTTAGCTTTTTTCATTAGTGGGGTATTGTGGTACCCACACTGGGGGTCCTGGTTTTCTCTTGAACCTTGGTGGTTCCGGAGGTTCACACCGTCCTACGTCGTTTTTTTCTTGTGCCCACACTGCGCTAGGTATTCGTCCTAACATTTTCTCCGTTTTCTCATGATCTGTACTTTCTCTCCCATGTGTTCGTGTGATTACTTTTTTCTCCAGCTCTGACAAAGATGTGGTGTGATGTGTGATCCTATATACCTGTCCTTCTTTAGAGTATGTGACTGCTGGAATGGAAGTTTGCTCCCAGTCCTTTAATTGGGATGCCATTTTTACCATCGGCCCCAAGTCCTTGGCTTGGGTGCCTGCTCCTAAGGCTAGACTTATATGTGGTTCTGCTGTCTTGCCCATTAGGTACCACTCCGCTTGTTTCTCGGTTAGCAATACGCGTGCTGCAACTCCTTTCTTTGAGACATATATACAGTCAGAGCTCAGCATCCAAGGGGAACCCTCTATTTCTCAAAATTTTTCCTCGTAAATTTCTTCAGTTTGAGTGCGGTCATAGAGGAGAGTACAATGCGGGGAATCAGGGACTGGTTCATACGGATGTACTGCGTGGATCCATGGTTTCCACTGTTGATATAGGTTCAGGACATTTGTGATCGGTGGGTTGGGGTCTTCTTCCAACCGTGCCCAGTAGACATCCGCTGACTGTTTCTGCTGGTCAGTATTCTCACCTAACACCCATTGTCCATGACTCCTTTGTGATGTTATTGTCTCTGAACAATTCACTTTTGTCCCGTTTGGGAAATACACCTGTACTCCTAGAGGCCCACAGAGTATAGATGCTTTCAGCCTGACTAGGACATCTCTTCCTAGTAGCGGAACAGGGCACTGCTGCGAATATACATAGCTTTGATGAAACCGATAGCCTGCCAGTTTTGTAGGGAGAGGTTCGGTAAAAGGGAGTGGTGTTGGCTGTCCTCCAAATCCCACAAGGTACGGATCTATTGGAGAGTTGGTGGCCGAACTGGGGTTGCGTCAGAGTCGAATGAGTTGCTCCAGTGTCTACTAGAAATTCTACCTGGTGTCCGTCCACTTCTCCTTTCAACAGGGGGTCAGCCTCTCCCCCTGTTCCCGACCCCGGGCACCCCTAGTATTGGTCTGGATACCACACACCTTGAGGCATCTGGTTCCCTGGAGCTAGCTGTGCTGATGGTGGCACATGTGGCTGCGGTGGACCTGCTCCCGGTGGTCCCCTCTGGCCCTGGGGGCAATCTCGGGCCCAGTGTTCCTTACTCCCACACAGAAAACACCCGTCTCCCCTGAACCCTGATCCTCCCCGGCCTCTTCCTCCAAATCCGCCTCTGGGGGCAAACCCTCTGCCTCTTCCTCTCCATCGTGATTGCGGGGGACCCCATGGTCCTCCTTGGAGAGGGGGTCCTGCATAATATTGGCCTGTGGCTGGGTTCTCTGGAGCTTGCCCTGAGTGCAGCTGACTCATCTGGTTCCCTGCTTTTCCTGCCTTTTTCTGAGTGGTCACCTCTTCCCTTGCTTTTACTAGCTGTAGTTTAGTCAGTTGGAGCTTAAGACCTTCTACCTCCGTTTTAGCGGCATCCTTTTTCTCATCTGCTCTGCGCATGTGATGTTGGAGTGTACGTATCCACACTACTAGGGGTTCTGTGTCTGCTCGAGGATCGTCCTCCATTTTTGCTTGTACCTCCTTATCTATTCCTTTCATAACTGCTGTTTTGAACATGGCTCCCTGTAAGGGATCCGTTCCAGGGTTGATTCCTGATCTCTCCTGCCAGTCTCTTCTACACCTCTCCACATAATCTGCTGGTCCCTCCCCTTCTTTTCTGACAAATGCCACAGTATGTTGACTGGTCTGTTGTGGGAACCTTTGTCTCATTGCGGGGCCAACTGTGGCTATGTGCTGGACTAATGGAGCCTCATCTGGTACCCCCGTGGTACCGGCATCTGTGTCCAGCTGATTGGTTGTCCCCAACCCGTGTTTCTGACCAATAAGGCCTGTAACATCCCCCATTGTGAGCTCTGTTCCTAAAGTTAGGCTGGCTAACTTCTGTAGCCACATATTGGCTCCTTCACTCAGTGGTGGTAGCTGTGTGTTCATGTGTTCCTTGTCTGTAAGGCTAAATGGTTTGTATATTGGTGGCCCTCTTCCCGGTCCTCGTACCAAGGCGCATTGGAAATCTGGGCCTCCTTGACTCCCATTCCTAGAAGATATTGGATTGTGGCTTACGCCTTCCCCCCATCCCTCTCGGTCTGATTGGCATGGGTGGCTTTCTTTCATTGGGCTATAGGAAAGGCAGGACGCGTCGTCAGACTCCTCTGAGTCCGAGCTTTCTATTTTTAATCTCAGGTGGATCTTTTTGGGTTTAAACTCTCCCTTTTCCTTTGTATGGCGGTGTCGTGCCTTTACTCTGTCGTCTTGGTCGGTTGAGTCTGGGTCTGAGTTATTCGTTACGGGGGCCGGTCTGGCCTGGTGTGTGCGTCTGGGTGCTGCTTCTCCGAATGGCAATCCTGATCTCTCCTCTTTCCCTTCTATCTCCTGTGTCCCTGTATCCTTCACCTTCTTTCCCTTTCCTCTCTCCCTCTTTCGTGCTGCCTTTTCTATTTCTGACTCTATCTCCCTTAGTTCTTGTACCTCTGTTTCATATCTTTCTTGTTGTTCCCTCTCGTATGCTTTTCTTATTCTTCCTCGTTCTACCTCCATTATCCTGTCCCTCTCATCTTCACTTCCGCCCTGTACTGCCTCTGCCAGACCCTGATCGTTGTTTCTTGTGATCTTCACTTGTGCTCTCCCGTGGACCTCAACCATCGGCAGTTGTTTGTTTGGTGCGTATCAGGTCGGTGGAGCCGGTGTACGGTGGGGGAAAGTCTGTCTTTTTCCCTTCTTTCCTCCCTTTTCTTTGTCTCTGCACTATCTCTGCTGCCATGCCTACAGCATGTAGGTCTGCTCTACACTCCTCTAACCGTTCTCCTTCCTTTCTCTGTCCCCTCCTTTGATGCCATAACTTGCTTAGATTCTTGCTCTGATATTCCCTGACTGCTCTCTGCGCCTTGACCTCCTCTTCCTGAATCAGTATTATAAGGGTTTTCTGGCTCCTCCTCACCCCATCCCTTGCATAAGGTCAGGTGAGTTTTCACATCCTCTAGCCTTTCCTCATAGTTCTCCTTTTTCTTTCTATGACCTGGTTGTCCAGACAGAGTCTGTTCAACTACTCTCTTCCAATATTCTTCCCAACCAAACCCTGGACCTGCCATGGTTATTCGCTGTAATGTACTATTCATAGTTTTCCTTTATTTATTTACACACACTTATAGCCTGATCAGTGGATCGCGTCCCTAATGGCTATTTCTTCACACAACCTTCTACTCTACCTTGATAGAGCGGTGTGAAAACATAAGCCACTAGTTTTACTGATCAAACACCAAGCGTCACAGCCCTGTTATTTATGTACCCCCAGGTAAGAGAAGACCAGTGGTGAGTTTAAACTCAAGGCTTTTCTGTGATGTCTGCAACAAGCTTCTACTGGCAGTGTTTCACTGTCAGCGGCTACAGACTGGGTGTATCCACCATTACAGAAACCTTCTCACACTTTATCTGTCTGTGTTCTCTGTTACCTTCGAAACCTCCCACACAACAGTCCCCTATATTACAATATTACTGAGTGATTACAATATTACTCTCTATTACTCTCTTGGCTCCCTGAGCCTTTATCTTTTGGTTCCCAGAACCTGGTTCCCAGAACCTTTAGCTCCCAGAGCTTATAGGTGGCTTTCTAGGCTCACCTAGGGGCTATCCCCCTGTGGCGCTTTTGGTCCTATGTCCAATGTATATTCGAGGGTCTTTCTAGCCTCCGGCCTTTCTGCGTTCCCAGAACGTCTTACTGAGCACCGTTTATGCGCCGAGGACCTTTCTGGATTCATGATCCAGAAACTCCTCCCTTGGCTCCCAGAGCCTGGCTCCCAGAGCCTTTATAGAGAGTTTTACCGATCCCGGATCGGCGGTCGACCTTTCCTAAAAGATCCTCAGTCCATCTGCTTAATCAAATTAAACCTAGCCTCTAGACAACATGCTGACTTTCTCCACCAAATTTAGAATCTATGGCCAAATCACAGTCTTTACTTTCTAAGAAGAATAGGTGACTGCTTACCTTTCAAACGGTGGGTACCCGGTGGAGACTGTCAGACGTGTCGGGAGGCGCCCAGGTGACTCCGCATGGTCACCGGTCCAACCTCCGCTGCTCCTTTGATCTGTCCTCCTTTGTCAGAATCACGTCGGGGTCACCAAGTTTCTCTGTAGGAATTTTGTTCACAAGTTAGTCAATCAGAAGGACCTCACAGAGTCTATATTGCGTTGTTCAGATTCTGCAGGAGGATCACGAAGACAGCGGAGTCGTTGGTTCTTTAGTGCACCATTGCTTCAGGCATTTATTTGCAGATGGACATCAGATGATACAGACGTCTGGAGAAAGTCTCTTATCTAGCTAAGAGCTGCCGTGTGCAACACAGTGCTCTATACCAGAGGCAAGAAGTTCTGGTGTCTATTCTATCTGCTCCAGAATATATACTGTTACAGAGGCAGGGCTATGTGTCATGCTTATGCGTGCAAATGTGTATTTTTGAGTTGCTGTTCCTCCTCTGAGTAGTTCCTCTTTCTGTCCTCGAGATGATGGACGCAGGGATTGTCCCGAGAGTTGGGGCCTCTTCCGCTTGCTGACTTCATCTTCCGGTCCTGCGAAGAAAACACTTATGCCCGTCTACCATACATTGTGCGTCTTCCTCTGTCTGGCTTAGACTGGTATCTCTCGAACTTATAATTGCTGACTACATGTGTGTGTAAGCTTCTGCTGTTTTTGTTCCTCTATTGTGGTTAAATACGTTCATGGAGAGTGTATGAGGTCATGAACTTCCTCTATCCGGCTGAGTCCGTGCTCTACAATGAGTGTCTCATGGCATTTCCTTTACTTGATTGTGACCTTCTATTGCTCTGCCGCTGTCTGAGGATGATAGGATAGATTAATATCAAACACATTACATGATTATAATATCGAACACATTACATGATTATAAAACATACACTTTCCAGGTGTCATCATTCATTCTAAACATTCTTATATCTACAAAAGATATATTTATCTGTCCACTCAAGTGTACTTCATGCATTTTGCACTGTAAAAAACATCAATGTGATAACATAGTAGTTATGTAGGTATAGTTTTAATTTAGTTATAAAGTTGTAATATTGTATTGTGTTGGAGTGGTAGTGGTTGGAGAGGTAGTTGAAGTGATAGTGGTTTCTATTTGAGCTCTATTGATTGATTCAGTAATTTTTTTCACCAAGCGTTTTTATTCACTTTTGGGATGTAACACAAGTTAACAAAATAAAGACACAATCTCTCTGAACTAAGGATAGTGTGACAAAAGTAACAGTCATTGAACTGAGCGTAGATCCTCATAGTGGGCCCTAGTTTCGTGGCGCAGCGCAGGGTGGCGGAGCCGGCGCAATGCAAGTTTCGACCCGCGCAGCCGTGCGCACCGTCAGTTTGGCAGTTTGGTGGATCGCCTGCGCCAAGATGGGTGTGGCGGCGCAGCAGGGGGAGGCGTCACAGATTCAGCTTGGCGTAGCGGAAGTTTCGTGGCAAAAAGCCTCGCCAAGACTGCGCTGAAAGCTCGCCAGCTCCAACCTGGTCTACTTTCGGCGCAAGGCGTAAATAAAGTCCATTCATTCAATGCGAATCACAGCTGGCGGAGTGGAAGTTTGGCTGACGGCGCGCAGTGCGCACACGTCACCGAGACCTCACAGGCAGGTTTCCACAGTTCCAGGCACATTTAAATGCAATACATAATCACAACAAACACTATTTAATGCAACTAATTGAATCAACATGTGAATTTATATCTATATACTAGGGATGAGCGAGTACAGCATTATCTGTATCTGTATCTGTTAACCATATGAATTATCTGTATCTGTACTCAGAGTGGGCGGGGCCTAACCCAGAAATTGGCGGGATTTAACCCGGAAGTGGGTCTGGTTGTCTTGAAATGAGCGAGGTTTTAACTGGTATGTTATTAGGGCCACGGGGCAATCGCACCGAGCACTGGCCCCTACAGCTATAAGCTGAAGGGACCAGTGCTCAGGGCGAAGCCCCGAGCACTATTGCTATTCATAGGATTTTTTCCTAGTTAGGGAGGCAGTGCTAAGCACAGCCACCTACTGTTTGCAGAGACAAACAGTAGGTCCACCTATTGTTATCCTGCGTGTTTTTAGGGAGGCAGTGCTAAGCACAGCCACCTATTGAAATCCGACGTGTTTCTTCTTATTATTGGTGGAAATGCTTTAAAGCATTTCCAACCTATGTTATCCTAATCTTTATTATTTTTATTTTTTTTATTATTATTATTCTTCCGTACCTTTTTCAGTCGTCTCTATCTTCTGCATACTTTCAGCTACAAAAACCATTCAACTATCAAAATGTTCAGCTTTTTCAGCTCTTTTGTGCTGATTTTCAACCTTTTTTCTACCTTTCATACTTTTTAATATATTCAGCCTTTTCCATATTTTTTTTTCAATGCATTCCTATGGAGATCAGACTAAAAACCTCTTTAACATCCTCCTCTTTGAACTCCGAATACTTTCACATACTTCCACCTACAGACTCCATTTAAACTTTAAACAATCTACAAGACTTTGAACTATAAAACTCTTGCTCAGTTTTTTGATATCTTTTACAGTTTTTATATAATCACAGTTTATGTTTTATGTTTTTTTCAGACCTCATCAGAGTTTATAATGGGTGTGTATTGCGCGTGCTAGAGTGGGTGACATCATCGCTTAGAGTGTGAGGGCTCCTCGACATACTTCAGCTTTTTTTTCTTTCCAAACTCCTCCCGGCCACAATTTACACACTACACACGTGATATTTTCCAGTTTTGTAGACAAACTTGTCCTGTCTCTCACCATGTGCTCAAAAACTCTATGAGATTTACAGAATTTGAACTAGCAACCTCTAAGCGCGGCCACGTCGGTTTTTTCTCCCAATGGGCTGCCATACAAAGTGAAAAACAGATTTTCAAAGAAACCTGAAATGAGCAGCATTTCTAACTCGCCCTAGCGTCCACATTTCTGAGACTAGGAAAAAATAAAAGTGATCAGTGTCTTCAGCAGAGTCTTGTAGCGCTAATGGTGCGAACATTTTGGCAATACGACTTTCGGTGTGAGCGTGAGAAGCTTTTGTTCGGACCCTCCGAAATGGAGGAATAGAGACAGGCTCTAGACAGTTACACAGGCGCGTAGATGGCTTTGATCTCTGTGGCTTTGATCTTTAGAAGTGACAGCAGGTGTGCTCTGATTGGCGGACAGGAGCGGCAGACAGGAGCAGTCAGTGGGATTTGTAGTTTTTTTTGTCAAACATCGTCTGCTCAGGTATACTTTCACCTAGAAACTCCATTTAAACTTTAAAATGTATACACAAGTCTGTCTATCTCTCTCTGTCTCACTCTCTGTCTGTCTGACTACTACTACTACTACTTCTACTACTGATACTACGTCCACTGCTCGTACTTGTACTAGTACTACTACTACTAGCCTACTACTGATACTATGTCCACTACTTGTAATAGTACTACTACTAATACTACTAGTACTAGCCTACTACTGATACTACCTCCACTACTTGTAGTAGTACTAGTACTACTACTACTACTACTACTTCTTCTACTAGCCTACTACTGTTACTACTTCTAATACTTCTACTACTAGCCTACTACTGATACTTCCTCCACTACTTGTAGTAGTACTACTACTACTACTACTTCTTCTACTACTGATACTACGTCCACTACTTGAACTTGTACTAGTACTACTACTGATACTATGTCCACTACTTGTAATAGTACTACTACTACTACTACTAGCCTACTACTGATACTACCTCCACTACTTGTAGTAGTACTAGTACTACTACTACGTCTACTACTGATACTACGTCCACTACTTGAACTTTTACTCGTACTACTACTCCTTTTGCTACTAGCCTACTACTGATACCATGTCCACTACTTGTACTTGTACTAGTACTAGTACTACTTCTAGTTTACTACTGATACTACCTCCACTACTTGTAGTAGTACTAGGACTACTACTACTAGTACTTCTACTTCTACTACTACTAATACTACTAATACTTGTACTAATATTACTAGTACTAGTAGTACTTCTACTTCTACTAATACTTGTACTAAAATTACTAGTACTACTGCTAATACTACTGCTACTACTAATACTACTAATACTTGTACTAATATTACTAGTACTAGTAGTACTTCTACTTCTACTACTACTAATGCTACTAATACTTGTACTAATATTACTAGTACTACTGCTAATACTACTGCTACTACTTCTACTAATACTACTAGTACTACTGCTACTACTGCTACTACTCCTACTACTTCTATTAGTACCCTACTAATACTACAAACAAAAAGAACATTCAAATGTGAAAATGTTCAGCTCTTTAAGGACTTTTCAATGTGTCTTCAACATTTTTTTCTCTTTCATATTCTTTTCAAATATTCAGGTTTTTCATATTTGTTCAGCTATTTAGCTTATTTCATACATTTGCAGATATTAAGCTTTGTTAATATTATTTTCAAATATTTCGCTTTTTTCATAATTTTGCACATATTCAGCTTTTTCATACTTTTCACATATTCAGCTTTTTGAATATTCTCTTCAGCTATTCAGATTTTCAAACTTTTTGCATATTCAGCTTTTTTTAATATTCTCTTCAACTATTCAGCTTTTTCAAACTTTTTGCATATTCAGCTTTTTTAATATTCTCTTCGGCTATTCAGCTTTTTCATACTTTGGCACATATTCAGCTTTCTTAATATTATTTTCAAATATTTAGCTTTTTTCCTTAACCTTCAAATCCTCTTTATCATGCTCCACTTTGAAATGTCACTGCTTTTACATACTTACTGACTCAGCAGTCACATAGTATTGACCAGCCACCAGTCAAAATTACCGTAAATAGAAGCCATTCAACACATTCAAAGCAATGTCTATAAATAAAAGGTAAAGTCCGATTTTCAAAGTATTTTGTATATGACGCCAGAATTTCCGAGTTCCCCTGAACGCCTCAATCAAAGTTTGCTGCGCAACACAGGAGCTTCGCCATTTTGTGCTGAGTCTTGAATGGTGAGTCACTCTCAACCTCTCTCCCAACTAATGATACTAATGTTAATGTTTTAAGCAGTGAAAATTACAGTTATTAAGTTATACACGTGGTTTCTAACTCATGCAGCATGCTAACATGAATGTATAGGTAAAATATTTTCCCTACACAGCTGAGTAAAGCATATTGTTGGCTAGCTAATATTAGCAACAATGCTAATGCTAGCATAGCGGCCAATGATAACTTTAGCCATGGTACCTGACAAAACAACTGGTTAGTGGTTTATTTTATTTTCGTTTTTCTTTTTAAAGATTTGTTTCCACTAATTCCACTATCTATCCTGACATGAATGTGAAAGAGGAACATGTAAAAAAAATTAACCAGTAACAAGCTAACTGATAATTCTGTTGATGTGTGTTTCTGGCTCAGTTTTAACCAGCAGTTTTAGCTGTTAGCAGCACTCAGCTAGGTAACTTAAGGCAACCATGGGTGTTTAATGTGATCCAGGGATCTCTTCTATCTATCTGTCTAACTAACCTTTACACTGGAGAGTTCAATTTTAATTTAATTTATTGTTGAATGTGCATGTAAGGCCAATCTACATAAAGCAGAGGTTTTACACACCAGTGTTTCCCCTAAAATTGTACAGGCCTGGCGGGGCCGCCAGTATAAGGAGACCTACAGCCAGGCCAAAAAAAAATCAATACGCCAAAAATAAGCCACCTATCAATTCATTCATAACTCATTAATCATTTACATTAGGAGCGCCTCCGCGCAGTACAGTAGATTTGCTCCGCAAGACGCGCGGCCGCAACAATCCTCGCTGCGTGCTCCCGCTACGTTCTTCTTCGTGTAGCCTACTTTACGGGCTTGATGTTGTTCTGATGCCGCTCTGCCTCGTTAAACCACCACGATGTCGCTTTCTACTTTGAAAACACGTAAGTTGACACTGTATTTTGATAAGCTGCTGCAGTCTTCAGACTCGTGGTGTGAGCGGAACCGGACCGGTGACGGAACCGGACCGGTGCATTTATAAGAAAAATGCCGCTGTGTCTCCGTCCAAAATCCGCTTTCCTCGCGCTGCCTGCTCGCACAGATCCGCTCGTGCGGACATTCGAGCGTTGTCGAGAAATATATGCAGAGACGGCGCTCCTTAAAAACAACATCAAGCCATGTGTGTGTAGTATTAGGACGTGATGACGTACCGGCTAACGGGCCAAAGCCCGTTTGGGCTGGAGCAGTGTGAATGCAAAGCCGCGGGGGACCCCCCTGGGGCTATCGTGCCGAGGGGGCGCATGGCGTCTGTCCGACTTCCCATTTGTCCGACTTCCCATTTGTCCGACTTCCCATTTCTCCGACCATACATTTCTTAATTTTTGCGTCCATTAGTCCGACTCTCTATTTATCCGACTACCCAAAATTTCGACTTCCCATTTCTCCGACCATACATTTCTATATTTTTTTGTCCATTAGTCCGACCTCCCATTTCCCCGACCTAAGTATGCCCGGTGTTACGACTCCCAGTAATTACGACAGTGTATTAGACCGACTAATCCGGCCCAGAAGCAGGATAGACTGAGATATCAACTTGTATTTTGACGGCGCCACAGTGTAGTCAAAAGTGCGTGGGTCCTGCTCCTGTTCCTTTTATTTTTTAAGACATGTGCACAGATGTGATACAGTCAGTGAAAGCTTAATTAATAAACACAAAGTCTCGGCATCCGAAGGAGGAGATGCCTTGAACGGGAAGCAGACCGTGGTGGATTTCAATCACACACTGTTGCAACTTTAGAAACTTTTATCCAGGAAAAAAAAGACTTACAAACACGGACCAAAACGGCTCCATACGCACAAAAATCCAAAAGAAACTAAAGTTAAAAAAAATAAAATTATAATCTCTGCATGACATTTTGTTCAGTGAAATCCACAGACAAGACGGCTGCAGAAGTAGGGCGTCAGTTTATTTTGAAAAGTGCTGGGGACAATAACCATATACTGGAGTTTGTTTTGAGGGGTGCTGGGTAGGCTGTTCCGTTAGTTTTGACTTTTGTTAACACTAGAGGTGACCCCGAATAGTCGTTGATTGGATTCGGAGGAGTCTCATTCACACCGATCACCCGGGGGGATCCCAGCCACTGCGTGGAACCCTTGGTGGACCTAGCGGACCTCGTCTCGTGTGGTGGGCATCTTTATGTGGGTCCGGGCACGACGCAGGAGAATCGGTGTCACAGCTGCCACACTCCGTGACACCGATGCCTTGCTGAGGCCGGTGCCGTCCCCCACCACCTCCAGGAAGCTCCCCACTGCGTAAAAACGCAGCGCAGCCAGGAGCTGCACCTCAGGGCTGAGGGCAAAGTTGCAGCGGGTTGCTCTCTGGATGTGTGGAGACAACAGAGTGATCAGCCGTTGGATCTCCGCACGGGCCAGCCGGTACTTTGCCTCACCAGCCGGTCTGACAGCACGTCCAGTGGGGAGAAGTGCTGATGCACGTATGCATTTATGGAAACCGTCTGGCTTCGCGCACGGCGACGCTGTTGGTTCGCCGCGAGAATGTGCTGTATTGCAGCCATGGACTTTGGCTAGATGGCGGATAAAAACAATGATCGATATACATAAACACAACGGAGAAATGCGCCGCGGAAACAAGGAGACATCTAGTCACATATTTACAACTTTACGCATTCGTTTTGTTGTCAGAAATAAATCGCTCACATGGGCAAGCAGGGTACCGTTGTTTAGCCCCGTTTCTCTAGTTTAAGAGGAAATAACCCGCATCTTTCTAGCGTAAACCATTACGGAGTTGTGACGCTCTAAAGAAAACATGATTATTTGTAGCGTATACGCTACAATGGGTCTCAGAGGTTGTTATATAATTTCCTTAAAACCACAGCATCATAAATCACTGACAAATCAGATGTTAACATATAAAACTCAGTAACAGTCTCCCGCTCTCTCTCCCTCTGAGCAAAACTTCACTTCCCAGCCTGACACTCCTTTCTGTAATTTTACACGTTTGTTTTTACCAGTTTCCATTGTATCACGATTTATAAGCAAATGTTTATTGCAGCAAAAGGAAATGCACAATAGTAAAACACACTAATGCATACCGTAAAATACCAAATAATAGCCGGGGCGTTTATTTGTTTCAATCACTTAACAGACCAGGCGTTTATTTGGACCAGGCGTTTAATTCCTTCCTCTCAAAAATCCGGGATGAAAATGTCACAAACTTCTCCAGCTTCTCGGTGAATTCTCTGGCATCCTTCTGGTCAATAGTTGTTCGTCTTCTGCAAGTGAAGTTGTTGCGGCGGAGGAAACGATTTATCCAACCAGCACTCGCGGCAAACTCCTCATCTCTGCTGTCACTCACGGTGGCGTACATTTGTTTCATCATGATAACCCATCCCCGCATGTTTATCTCCAGCTCCTCGCTAGCCTTCTTCACCTCCACCAGGCAGCCTGGCCCTGTTGTGCGACGCATCGTCATGGAGGCCGATCAGCACCATGGAGAGCTCCGCTAACAACCCGGACCTCAGCGCATCATTTGCGCACAACGTGCACCAGTGTTACTGTAATAACACAGGGGTGGGCAATATTTTATTTAAAATTAGTCAAACCATCAGCCATAGGTACTGAAGAAACATAAATATGGACTCGAGGCATTTTGTTTTACTGATCATTAAGTACCCAAATGACTGCATCAATAAATGAGGAAATGATATTCACAGACCCTATTTTAAACAAAAACATGATCATACTAGTAATGGATATTACAATTAACCACAAGAACAAACAATTCTCAATGTTGTAATGCGCTAAAAAAAAAAAAAAAAAACGTTTCATTGAATTACAGGTTTAAGTTTTCCACACACATCTGCATCTATGAGTTTATAGTACTACACATAAAAAAACAAAGTAAAGAAAAAGCCAAAGTCCATGGCTGCAATACAGCACATTCTCGCGGCGAACCAACAGCGTCGCCGTGCGCGAAGCCAGACGGTTTCCATAAATGCATACGTGCATCAGCACTTCTCCCCACTGGACGTGCTGTCAGACCGGGCTGGTGAGGCAAAGTACCGGCTGGCCCGTGCGGAGATCCAACGGCTGATCACTCTGTTGTCTCCACACATCCAGAGAGCAACCCGCTGCAACTTTGCCCTCAGCCCTGAGGTGCAGCTCCTGGCTGCGCTGCGTTTTTACGCAGTGGGGAGCTTCACATTTAAACCATGACTGTGAATCTCCTTCGCCTCGAGCCTTTCCAAACTGACCCAGAGCCGGTTCGGTCCAAAATCGGAATTCTGGATGGTCGGATTAAACCCTGGTCGGAATACAGAGATTATTTTGGTCGGAGCAATGGGCAGTCGGACCAATGGGCCTAGAAAAGTCGGATTAATGGGTAGTCGGAGAGATGGGCGGTCGGACTTTTGGGCCGTCGGACTGACGTATGCTCCCCCGTGCCGAGGCACGCTACTGATCGCGCCCTTAGGCAGCCTATGTTAATGAAATAAGGATTGTTTTTTGATAAGCTGTGGAACTCTGAGTTAACCTATTTCTACCTGAATTTCTATGAACTATAAGCTGTTGAGTAAACCTATAAATTATATTTTACTTGATAAAATAAGACAATATATGCACTCATATGACGTTTTACAGTATCTGTAGCTATTAATGTGATGCTCCTCATTTTCAAGCCATATTTTTCCGGACCCTAATTTTGGATAATTTCCATCAACCGGCACCTTAATAAGTCACTCTCTCCTTGAATCCTTGAAAACCTTGAATACACTCTGGTTGAACAAAAATGTTGAATGCAAATATAATAATTGCAGAATTGCAGACTGCTTGCTGTGCCACCTGACTTAATCCAACTGCACCAATACACCATCCCACGCGTCTCGTCTGTTTAGGGTTTTTTCGGTGGGTACCACCGGGCCTGAAAAAAATTCTAGGGGAAACACTGCACACTAATGAGCCAACCTTAGTGAGCTTGAATAAATAATGCTGGTATTAAATAACAGTAGTTATCTATCTATCTACTATACAGGCTATACTGTATGCAGGCTCTACTGTAGATATTTTGTCTTAATGTGTAAGCTGCATTCAAGCACATCATATTTATTTTATATTTATTATGTTGATATTGCGGTTGTGACTTAGAGCCAGACTATCTCTATTTTATGTTAGACGAGGTGGAACATGGCAACGTGGATAATTCACACTGGACCTGATGTCTATAGTTGACATGGAAAAGATGCATGCTCACTGAGTTTGTCACATTGTTTCTTCTCTTTAACAGAACATTCACAGATCTCTACACTTTGGTAAGTAAAGCAATATTTTACCTGAAAATTAATTGACTGTAGGTAATGGTTTAATAATTTACATCTTTTTATTTTGTTTAGAAAAAACATTCATACATGATTGAAATCACGCTTTGCCTTTATTTAGTTTACTGTGACTATTGAATGCAGCATGCACTGAACAGATTATTGCAAATCTTAAAGGTCCTATAAAGAAAGAGTACTTTAGTAATACTGGTGGGGAATATTACGGGAGCTTACAGGTGTGGTCTTAAATTTCTGTCACTGTGTAAACCAAAGCATAGATGGTCATGGTATTATATCACAGTATATAAAATTCCTATGTAATTGCTTCTGAAGGGGTAAAACACTGGTATGGCATCTTTCACTGGGAACTTCTAGGACATATAAATAGTACAGAGGTATTTTTAGAACATTTATAGTGTAAAACTGCAATAGATGATTTGTTGGCGCAGCCTGCACGCATTGTGTGGTCAAGTTGTTGCTATTTTAGAGCCACTCTCACACACATTTAGGCTAATACGTACACATTCTTTTCTTGATTTGTTCTCATTACAATGACAAGAAGCATGATTAGGCATGTATAGTTGACATGGGTAGTTTATATTATAATACTGCTAAATGTAAAACAATTACAATTTTTACCTGGGAGGCTTAAAGTGGACAATAACAAAAATACCGTCTGCAATTGCACTGTCAATGACCTCTCTGCACGATCAATTAATACTTTTCAATACTACTTTTTATAAAGTTGTTTTTAATGTCATGTGCAAATAGCAAAATATTATGACTTCCCTTAATTTTAATAATAAATACCTATGTTTAAATATCAGTGATGCAAAATCTGCAAGTTCTAGCTGTCACACACTACAAGTGTGAGTGAGCACAATTGCAATTACATGTATTGTTTATTTGTAAATGCTGAAATTGAATCATTAACTAGTCCTCTCCTTCGAACATTAGTATTGAATCTGCAAACTGTTTTTATTTCAGTCAGTTGCTCTTTAGAAGTCTTCATAAAAATATCTGCACTTTCAACCAGCTGGCTACACCAGAAATGTTGGCCAATTTCAAATCCCAAGCATAGGATAGAGATACAGACAACATGTACTGAAAGATGAAGTATTCAGGAGTAATTTCCACTACAGTTTTGTCTTTGTAAATAGTTTTTTCTGCATTGATAACAGCAAAAAGTCTGGTCACGCCTATTTCAAAGGGCATTTACAGGCTATATGACAGGACTGGAGACTAAATGAAATTAGCTAGTAAGAGGTAAGATTTATCAATATGGTTCTCAACCCATGTTCTCACTTGGGTCAGTATTTTTATTTTTTTGTGTGTGAAAATCAGACTTGGTGGGCTTAACAGGGATGTTTACGCTAAATGTGTAAGGTGGACCTCAAATCCCAATTGTACTGTAAAGTTATAGTGCAGTTATTAATCAGATTATTTAATTTTAAAAAGGGTGATAGTTGTATGAGTGGACGGGAGTGTCTATATCAGTCATAAGTCTGTTAGGGTGAAGAGTGAGGCTTCACCTCCTGACCCCCTGTCTTGACACGGACAAGATTGGTTGTACAGGCAGGAAGGACTTCCTGTAGATCCTTATTTTAGCTTTCTTGAAATAGTAGTGCGACTTGAAATGAGCTGTGAGATCATGAGGTAGCTTCTGAAACTGATAATCTTTCTCTCTCCCTCCTTCCTGTCTCTAATTGCAGACATCCCTGTTGGTGACTCTGAAGTGTAAGTTTACACACATGGATTTTGATTTTGCTATCACTAACCTGATATTTCTTTGATTTACATTTTAGAATGACCTCTTTCTGCCTCATGCCCAGGTCCACATGGAATGTGAGCCCTTACACATATTTAAAAAAAAAGAAAAATAATATAATTTTCTAAGGAGAAAAATTTAGGAGTAAATAAAAAACTTTGTGGTGCACAATGAAAATTAATAATAATTAAATTAACTAATGTGCTTTTTGCTTAATAAAGGAACACGAGAAGACATTTACAAGCAAACTGATTTAATTCATGTAAATGTAAAATGTACACAATGTTTTATAATTATTTCTGCTTCAAAATTGTTTCAAAATAATTATTTATTTGATAATATAATTATGTATACTTTAAAGTGTTCATTTGGGCTATTTTAGATTAGTGTTTTCACGAAAATGCTAATTAGTTTTAGTCATTTTTATTCTTCATAGTTTTAGTTGATGAAAACCAAAACATTTCAGTCCAGTTTACCTGTTCAGCTGACTTTAGCAGTTCAGATAACAGACACTCCACTGCCCTACTGTTATTACAGACACCTGAACTAACCACAGACACTTGCTACAGCGAGTGCTGCAGAATGAAACACATGTATAAACCTGCTGATCAGATGAATTTACTTATTAACTGAAGGTACTGTTCCGGCCCACTCTAACACCTGGTTGAATGATGAACGATGCAGCTTTGCAGTAACTCCTGAGTCCTCCGAACACCTTCAGTAGTGATACGTGGGTCAGTCACACTCTCACCCACCACTTGAGTGTGTTTGAGAGAGAGAGAGAGACAAAGGGACAAGCCACAGAGAGGGAGAAAAGACGGAAGGTTTAAACTACATTTTTTTTGCCTCGTCTTTTTTCGTCAAAGAATATGACCGTTTATTATCATCACAATTAACGTTAAATGACAGTGCTGCCATCTCATCATAGTGTCGTTAGTCAGGAAAAAATAGGTAGTTGATGAACATGTATCCTCTAGTTATCGTGACTTGCACTTGAGTGCATAAGGTTGAAGGTTTATTTAAACTTAAATTAATATAAAATCTTACAGTCTTGATAAAGAGCTCTTAAGACTACAAATTGAAACATAATACTAAAAGTAAAGTAAAGAGGCTATTTCATTACCCCCCTACTCCCTGTCTAACTGCAGACCATCAGTGTCAGCAACCCTGCGGTGACTCAACAGTAAGTTCACAGACATGAATGAAATGCTGAATTTCAGCACTGAGCTTCAAATTAGTGGATGTTGCCTATACACACTTACCAAAGTGGCAGTGATATACTGAGTCTTGTAAAACAGCCCACTGACTAGATGCATTTCATAACACCATTGTCTTTCACATAAATCTGGCAAAACCAGAAATGTAGTAATAATAGGGTTATTTGTTAGTGATTATGTTTTTAGACTGTTCATGTGAAGACACCTTTTTACTGATATTTTATCTTTGGGTAGAAGTTACTTCATTTGATTTCTTACATTGAAACTGTCTAATGTATTATTTTTTTTCTGTCTTACAGGTCCGGCTGTCCAGCCTCTCTCCTCTCCTCTCCCCTATCATATTGGCTTTCGATCTTTGTATATCTTCTATCCACTCTGACTTAAATATTGGCTCTTCATTCTATCCTGTCATATCTACCCCTCTGTCTAAATTGTGACATTCTACCTGTCTATCCCTCTAATCTGTCAAACATTGTGACTCTATCTATACCCACTATGATTCGGGCGCGGGTCCCATGCCCATTCTTGGATAATTGAATAAGTGGATTTTTGAATAACTGAAATCTTGAAAAAGTCTCTTGGTTGAAAAGTGCCTTGATCTTGACTATTTTTGGAATCTTGAGAGTCTCTTTCTCTCGTGCTCATTCTTTCCTGTTACCTCTCCTCAATCCAAGAACCTGATCTACCTTTGAACAGAACTCTGAGAGATCTCTGCTCTCAATCTCTATCTATCTCTATACCCATCCTCTGAACCAAAGATCTTTGGATCTTTCCAATTTGCAATTCATTATTTTTGAAAAATATAACTATTTTTACAAATTGAACAACATATTCAATTTTTTGAAATACTGTATAATTACATAATTAATAATTGAAGCTTAAGAGAATTGTTTTTCTCCAAAATTGATTTGAACATAAAATTGCTACACAACTATTGCTTACTATTTTAACTTTTGAATTGAAAGTTACAATTTTATCAGAAAACATTGGACAAATACACTCTGATTAAAAATTGAAGCTTGTAAATTTGAAAACTCATTTATACTAGACAAGTAGTGTAGTTGTTCCTGAACGGTGCTGCTGTTTCTGAGATCTGTTGGTTTGTATCCAAAGGTTTGTTTTGATTGTAATTATCTTCACACTTTGTTAACTTGAATAGTGTTAATAAGTGTAAAAGTAATACAACTACATACATTGTATTCATTATTATCCAGTTCAATTATATTATTATTTGTACACACATTGTTTCAGTCTGTAAGTGTTGTTGTGTTGTTTAACCTGAAATAAACAGACGGACAGACGATCTGTGAGGAGGACCTGGCTGTTCCCTGTCTGCAGATTCAACCTTCTTCAGCTACCAGAAGAACTCATCTGTCATCACACTCACACAACAACTGTAGTCCTCATATTCAATATAAACCTTGATATATAAATATATATCTATTACTGAATATATATCAAACACTGAAAACACATCTAGTCTAGCATTCAGTTATTCTCTGCTGGTAAGTTCAAACACTTGAGGATCAGGACAGATCATAGCTGATATTTATTGTTTGCATTTTGGAGCATTATAAGTGGAAAATATTAAAATTGTATATTCTGTGATTTACACATTTAAATAGCATTGATATTAACAATATAATTGTTAGTGTTTTGGTCTTAAATTGTTTCTACACTAGTTCTTACACTAAATACTGTTGCCTTAGCATTAAATTAAGGAAAGTCTTCAAAGTTTAATTCACCAGTCTCTAGTGGATTACTACAAAAAAATTACAAAGCTTTATTGAAACTTAGGTGGGTTGAAATCAGCAATAGCATTGTGATTAGCATAATATATCTTCTTTAGTGTCAGTGTTTTCACATTGAATATCATTTCCCCAGATTTGACAAGATATTTTAAAGAACTGAATTTACATATTAAATTAAATGTATTCTGTTTAGAAACCTGTAGGAACGGAAATCTACATATCAACAGTCCTAAGACAACAATTTCTATAGAGAGGTTTTGTCTATCTTAGTCCATATTGATATTGAAATTTGATTAGTGATTTCATCTCTATTTTGAAGCCAATTTGAACAAAAATATTATATAGTTACATTGAATTGATTTACAGCTATAATTTCCTTATTTTCTAATTAATACAGAACACAAACATTGGACTAAAGACTTTTTTTCCCCAATCTTGTACATATTCAAATATATAATTGTTGTAAGGAAGAAATTAAAGATAACAGTGTTCTTGTAAAACAAGAAATAAGATTGAAGTGAAAGTCCATATTTACACTAAGAAGTGTAGTTGTTACTGAACATTTTGCTCTGCAGGTGTGTACCCAAAAGTTTTGATTGCAGATATCTTCATAATTCACTGGCCACAATCAGTTTTACTCAACTGGTGTAAATAAGTACAAGTAACACCGAATTATATGCATTGTTCCTGATTCACATATAAAGACCTGTTTGCATCAGTAAGCTATATAAGTGCTTTGTTGTTGTTTAACCCCTCATATACTGTAATTCATCAACCAAGTGGATTATTTGATCATAGTTTATATATATATATAAACCTGAATATATTCAGACTGTTTGAGGAATTTAACTGAGCTTGTGTCATTGAATTTGACATTAAGTGTTTAGTTAAGTTAAGTTATTTGTATCACAAAAATAAATATAAAGCTACGATCACATTCTCAGTACATTGAATTTGAACATTAATACAGATCTCTTGATAGTGTTATATATTACATATATTTCCACAGGCTTTTTGGCCACAGTTAAGTCTGTTCCTTTGATTAATAGTTATAAAAAGAATAGTTTTGAAACGTTAACTCTTTTCAGTGAGTTAATTTGTCATCCTAAGTGCTCTTGATTACTTTAAGCAGGCACAGGTTTTTCTTTATTCTCAACCTGTGACATTAACTGTTCATTCATATTGGGTTTAATATCTTGGTGTGTAGAAAATAAATAACAGAAAATATAGTGGTCTTGGAGCATTAAAACAATGCCAAAGAAAAATAAGAATTCCCAAGCTGCACGCCTGCGCTGGCAGAGGTCAAACAAGTTTCCCTGTGAACCAACTAAAGAAGCAGAATGTGATGGTCCTCAGAGCAGTGGAGAAGTAAACATGTCTGCAGCATCTCATGTTCAAAGTGTGAAACAGGCAGGTCAACATGATACATCATCTGTACCACAGGTATCCTATGCTGATGTTATCAAGAGAGGATGTCCCAGTAATGACTCATGTGTAGCAGAACCTTCTAATGTGACCCAGGTAAACCACAGAGGTCAAAGTGATGAGACAAGTGTACCAAAGGTATCTTCTGCTGACATCGTAAAACCAGGACATCATAGAGATGAACGATGTGTTGCAGGACCTTCTCATGCAGTAAACCTGGGACATCAGCCTTCTGTAAGACATGTGTGTGCATCACGCAGCCAGGCTTCCAGTAGATTTGGCATAAACAGAAATAAGCAGTGTACCTGTAACTCACTGACCTTTCTTGCATTCCTTCATGAGAATGAAAACCTGACCAGAGCAGACCTGGACCTTGTTTTGGATAAGGGTAATGTGATGTACTCAGAGGTGAGGAAAAGGCTAAACCATGATGACATCTATCTGACTACAGATGAGCTCCCTGATGAAGTTCCTGCACGCAGGTGTATACATTATGTGGACATGACACAACTTTCCAGATACGGCACATTTGGAGACCCTTTACCTGGAGCTGTAGACAGTTATCTGGACCTTTAGGCAGGACTGAGCTGCTTGTTATCAGAAGTGCAGTATGGTTTACTGATGATGAGACTGTTGTGTATTGCAGTATTCAGAACCAGGTCAGGCAGGTTTGGATTTTTTGACCCCCACTCCAGAACAGCTAAAGGTTTGCCACTCCCCCCGGGTTCACTCACTCCTGGTACTGCTGTCATGGTAACATTCACACGTCTCAGTGATATGATTGACAGGCTCATGAAGTGTCACAGAATGTCAGGCGCACAGTCCTCCAGTAACTATGAGTTGAAGCCTGTGAAGTTTTACGATGTGAACACAGACATCCTTCAGAATATCCCAGACAGAGAGAGTCAACCTACAACTCATGCTGCTGCTGTTTCAACTGCTCTGCTGGATGATGCTCCTCAAAACAAGAGTGCTGCAAAGATAAACACTGTTGTCACTGATATCATTGTACATGAGGTATCCACTGATATGGAAACTGAACCAGAACCATTGAGCCAGTTCAACTTGAACTCTGTCAGATCACATGATGCTCTGCTGAATGACCCAAACTCTGCTGCAAAGGTAAACCGTGATGCCAGTGATGTCTCTGTTAACATATTACAGGGAGTGTCCACTAACATTGTCACATCCCATGATGCCCCTCACAGTGAGTCAAACTTATCTGCTCCATTGATAAATACTGTGGCCAGTGATAATATCACACATGACATCTCGCGTATACTGAAAAAACTTGGTAAAGAGCAAAGGAGAAAATATAAGAGGAGGCTAATGCGCTCTGAAAAGGTATCACAGAGAAAGGAGAATCAAAAGAGGAAAGAGAGGGAAAAGTATGCTTCAAATGAGACATTTAAAGCAAAGAAAAAATCTGACTCAAGCAGGAAATATTCTAATGAAGAATTCAGACAAAGAAAACAAGAGTTTGTTACTAATTGCTATCGAAACAACTCTGAATTACGAAAACAGAAAATAAATTATATAAGAGCCCGATACAGGGAGAATGCTGAATTCAGAGAGAAACATAAACGATTCCTCAGCAATCGATACAGGGATAATGCTGAATTCAGAGAGAGACAGAAACGATTCCTCAGCAATCGATACAGGGAGAATGCTGAATTCAGAGAGAGACAGAAACGATTCCTCAGCAATCGATACAGGGAGAATGCTGACTTCAGAAAGAAGCAAATACAATTTATTACCAACCAATATAAAAATAATTTTAACTTCAGAGAGAAACGAAAAAATTACATAACCAGTCGATACATAGAGAATGTGGCCTTCAGAAAGAGACAGCAATCTTATATCCGAACAAGATATAGAAACGACAAATCCTTCAGGGAAAGACACAGACAACTAATGAGAAAACGGATGCGAGACAGGTACAAGAACAATCTTGCGTTCAGGAGTATGCAGAACATGAGATGTGCCATGAAAATGAAAAAATAAATACAGACAGATGAACAGACCAACATGTGAGACAGAGGATGACAACTCTTTGATCAAAGAGGCCATAAAGATGTTCAGATCACAAATAAAGAACGGTCCCACTTATGTGTGCACTGTCTGCCATAAAGCTTCTTTTCAAAACCAAGTACGTCTCTGCAAAAGGTCAAATTATGCCAGAAATCCACACATGGTTGCTCGATGCCTGACTGGAAAGTATGTTCATGTTTGTGATGCTGACTGCAGAGATGAACAACAGTGTAAGATGCCTGATGAGAGAAGGAGAGAGTGGATCTGTCACACCTGTCATAATCACCTTAAAAATGGAAATATGCCAAGCCTCGCTGTTGCTAACAACTTACAGCTCGCTGATATTCCATCTGAACTGTGTGATCTCAACATACTGGAGAGACATCTCATAGCCAAGTGCATAGCATTTGCCAAGATTATTCCTCTTCCCAAAGGCAGACAGAATCTAATACGTGGTAATGTCATATGTGTTCCCTCGGAGGTTCAGGAAACAGTGGAAGCCTTACCCAGACTGAGAGGTGAGTCTCAGGTCATGAGAGTGAAACTGAAGAGACGATTGTGTTACAGAGGTCATCAGCTGTTTCAGACTGTTACCTGGTCTAAACTAGTGCAGGCGCTGCATAAACTCAAACAGATCCACCCACAGTATCAAGACATTACTATCAGAGATGAGGCAGAGTTATGTGACCCAACACTTCCTGATGAGGACGATGACAATGATGAGAATGCAACAATGGAGGATGATGATTATGATGAAGCTGATTTAATGGAAATGGACAGGTGTGAGACTGATGCACTGTGTGAGGCAGAACATGAGCCTGAAAATGAACAGGATGTCGACATGTTGTCCGGTGATGGTGAACAACCAAAGGAGCAGAGAGCTGATGATGAGCAGGAAGGTGACATGCCTAATGGTGGTTTTGCTCTGGAATCATGCCTTCAGCCATGTGATGTTGCAGAGGAAATATTATCTTTTAGTGAAGGAATCTACTCTGTTGCCCCCGCTGAAAGAAACAGTCCAGTCAGCTTTTTCAGAACACCTAAACTGGAGGCCATGGCTTTCCCTGTTCAGTTCCCTACCGGTCAAAACACACTGGATGAACAGAGACCTATTAAAGTGACACCCAGCGGTTATTTCAAAGCGAGGCTCTTCTGCAATGATGGACGTTTTGCCAGAGACACAAATTACCTGTTCTTTGCACAGTTTGTGACTGAAATACACTTGGCTACTTCTAGCATGACAATACAGTTACGTAAAGGAAAACCTTTGACCAGAGATGGACGAAAAATCACATCAGGAATGTTGCAAGATAAACGAGAGGTTGAGAGACTGGTGAGAAACAGAGATGCAGTCAGATTCATGCAGCCACTGAGAGGAACACCAGCCTATTGGGAGAAAACGACCAAAGATCTCTTTGCCATGATCAGACAGCTGGGAAAGCCCACTTTCTTCTGTACATTCTCTGCAGCTGAAATGCGTTGGCCTGAGGTGATCGAAGCAATAAAAAGGCAGCAAGGTGAAGATGTGGATTTTGAAAGTCTGGACTGGTCAGCAAAGTGTGAGATCCTGCGAAGCAATCCTGTGACAGCCATGCGCATGTTTGATAAGCGTGTTGAGGCGTTATTCAGAGATGTCATCTTGTCTCCTGCACAGCCCATCGGCAAAGTTGTTGACTACTTTTACAGAGTTGAGTTTCAGCACAGAGGAAGCCCACACATTCACTGCCTCGTTTGGATAGAAGGTGCACCTGTGTTTGATGAGGATGATGATCAGACGGTGTTGGATTTTGTGTCCAAATACATCACAGCTCAGCTGCCTGACCCACATAAACAACCTGAACTGTACAAACAAGTCACAGAACTGCAAATGCACAGCAAAAACCACTCAAAGACATGTTTCAAGACTCGCAGCTCTGGATGCAGATTTGGATTTCCCAAACCACCTGTCAGAGACACCATGATAACGAGACCTGATGAGGAATTTGATCCACTGCTCGTGGAACTAGCAAAAGAAAAGCTCAGACCACTGAACTTGTTGTTGAATGAACCTCAAACAGCCTCCCTGAGTTTAGAGCAGCTCCTGGCTCGATGCGATTTAACACACATTGAGTATGAACGATGCCTCGACCTCATGAACAAATCCAGTGCAGTGATACTGAAACGTGACCCAAAAGACTGCTGGGTAAATGGATATAATCCGTTTTTGCTAGAAGCCTGGGATGCAAATATCGACATACAGTACATACTGAACGCACACGGATGCATTGTGTATCTCACAGAGTACATAACCAAGAAAGAAGGTGGAATGTCCGAGTACCTCAAAACAGTCATTGAGAACTCCAACAGAGACCATGTCAACGAATGTGATGAAATGAGGGAAATCATGCAGGCATACTCAAAAAAGCGAGAGGTCAGTGCTCAGGAGTGTGTGACCCGTGCATGTGGCATTAACATGAAAAAGTGTTCCCGTGGTGTCATATTCATACCGACTGATGACAACGCATTGAAAATGAGTCGTCCCCTCTCGTTCCTGGGGAACACAACATCAGAATGTGCAGATGTGTGGATGACGTCTTTGACTGACAAATACAAAGCCAGACCTGAAACACCAGAGTATGAGGAGATGTGTTTGGCTGATTTTGCAGCGACTTGCAGGATTGTCTATGGCCAGCAGACAAAAGGGAAAGATGTGTTGCCCCTCCTGAATGAGATGGGATTTGTGCAAAGGCGGAAAAAGGATAAGCCTGCTATCATCAGATATCACCGCACATCACAGGAAAAATATCCTGACAAGTATTATGGCACATTACTGAAACTGTACATTCCTCACCGATCAGAGCAGGAACTGAAAAGGCCGTACTTCCCCACATATGAGTCCTTCTACAACAGTGGCTGTGTCCAACTCTCAGGCTCCGACCATCCCGAATATGTCAAACACATTGTGAAACGAAACAGAGACAAATGTGAGAAAAACAGTGAGCAGATTGAGAATGCAGTTGAAGAGTATGAGCAGAACAGAGGTGTGATTGATGAATGGTGTAATCTGGCGCCAGAATCTGAAGTAGTGAGGTTGGAGTGTGTTGAAGAGCTGGAGTCAAGAGAGCCAGATCATGAAAATGAACAAGAGAATGTCCCAGAGTACATAAATCAGGCTAATGCTGTCACTGAAGCCAGAGCCATCAGAGAGTCCCCTGCATTAGACCCCACACTGTTACGACAGATGTATCAGAATCTGAACCAGAAACAAGCCTGTGTATTCTATGCAGTGAGAGACTGGTGTGTGAAACGAGTCTGTGGCCTTAATCCAGAGCAGTTCTTTTTATACATCAATGGTGGTGCTGGAACAGGAAAGTCACATCTCATTAAATGCATCTACTCTGAGTCCTCTAAGATACTGTGCAAGCTGCCGAGACGTGCTGAGGAGGCTGACATATCAAACCCTACTGTCCTGCTGACTGCTTTCACTGGAACTGCTGCTTTTAACATCTCAGGAACAACACTGCACTCTCTTCTCAAGCTGCCCAGAAGCCTAAAACCTCCATTTCAAGGACTTGGCAATAAACTGGATGAAGTCAGATCTGACCTGTTGAATGCTGAAATCCTCATCATTGATGAAGTGTCCATGGTGTCAAAGCCCCTGTTTGCCTATGTTGATGCTAGACTCAAACAGATCAAAGGCAGTCAGAGACCCTTTGGAGGAATGTCAGTCATAGCTGTAGGAGACTTTTATCAGCTTCCACCAGTGAGACAGTCCAAACCTCTGTGTGTGTATGACCCCTGTGAGCTTGACCTTTGGCAGGAACACTTTCAGATGATCACTCTGACTGAGATTATGCGTCAGAAGGATAATGTTGCCTTTGCAGAGATGTTGAACAGGATCCGAGTGAAAGAAAAGTCACGTGTTTTGTCTGAATCAGACAGAGCTCTGCTGTCACAGGCCGTCACTGAACCAGCACTTTGTCCAAATGATGTACTGCACATTTTTGCAACTAATAAACAAGTTGATTCACACAACTCAACAACATTAGCTCTGCTCCATTCTCATATCACCAACATTGATGCAGATGACTACAAGAAGGACCCACGAACTGGCAGAATGGCACGACAAGCCAAAGCATATAAAGGAAACAGAAATGAGTTACCAGATACTCTAAACGTTGCTGAGGGTGCTCGTGTCATGCTCACCAGAAACATAGACGTGTCTCAAGGATTGGTGAATGGATCTTTCTCTACTCTGGTCAGGGTAATAACTTCTGAACAAAATGGTGTCACACATGTCACTATGCTTGGGCTCAAGATGGATGATGAAACAGCTGGAAGGGATTACCGTAATAAAGCACCAGGTGGACCAGACAATCTAGTGTACATTGAGAGAGCCGAGGAGAATCTGAAACAGAAAGGAGTGGTACGCAGACAGTTTCCTATTAAACTGGCATTTGCTTGTACAATTCAAAAGGTCCAAGGTATGACAAGGACATCAGCTGTGGTCTCACTGAAACACATTTTTGAACCTGGCATGGCTTATGTAGCTGTTAGCAGAGTGACCTCTCTCAGTGGACTGCACATTCTGGATATGGATGAGAGTAAAATATACGCCAACCCACAAATCACTGGAGCCCTGCAAACTATGAGACAAGTCAACTTGGACGACATGATGCCTCTTCTTCAGATCAAACATACATTGAGTGGACCTGAAACAATGACCATTATTCATCACAATACAGAGGGACTCCCAGCTCATGTCAATGACATCAAGAGCCATCATGAACTGTGTCTTGCAGATGTTTTGTGTCTCACAGAAACTCACCTACAAGGCTCCTTTGTGGCAGACAGTCTCCATTTAGAGGGTTACACCATGTTCAAACGCAACAGACACGTGTCCTACACAAATGTACCACAGATGGCCAACAGAAGAGGTGGTGGAGTTGCTGTTTATGTGAAAAACCACATTCAAGTGCATGAAAAACAGTATGTACATAATGTAACTGACCTTGAGTTCGTAGCTCTGAAAGTTGAAGCCCCAGTGAGTGTGCTGATTGCAGCTGTGTACAGACCTCCAGACTACAGTGTGACATCTTTCCTGTCAAACCTGGGAAGCCTGTTGGACTCACTTGAGATCATGGACTGTAACAACATAATTGTGTGTGGTGACTTCAACGAGAATCTCCTATCCAACGCCAGTAAGCCGATCCTTGAGCTGTTTCAGTCCCATGGATTTACACAACTGATCAATGGTGCAACCACAGAGAAGAACACACTGCTCGACCTCATTCTCATCTCTCAACCACAGCGTTGTCTCCAATCTGGCGTGATGAAAAGTTATTACAGTTATCACAATCCTGTCTACTGTGTCATGTCCTCTAACAGCCCATAATATGTCAGGTGAGTTTTAAGGATCAAGAAAAAGTCAAAGAATTTGTGATGGAACTTTAACATAGTGAAGTAAGTGAGTGATAAATGTATTAATAACACAGCTTAGTTTTAAAGAGTAAATTATTGAAATGTGCAATGATAAAATCAAAAAGAGTATATTGTGATGCTATGTTTACTCAGAACAATGTAGAAAATATGACTTACAGAGATTTAAATGACAAATACAATGGTCCATAATGAGGAGTATCCTCTGAGCAGCCAGGCTTCAACACCTTGCCAGGCTGCCTCAGTCTCTCTGAGGCTGGGAGGGAGGGAGGGCGGACCAGAGGATCTCCTCAACACTTGGTATGACTTCTGTAACGAGCCTATGAGAAACTGACATGCAAGGCCTCTTTGTTGCTGCAGGACCCAATTTCTCTCCACCACAGGTCTGAAAACTGTCAGGTAGAACAAAAATCCACTGAGCATCATGTGATTGTTTTTTAGATAACCATATTGTTGTTGGTCCGGTTTATCTATGTAAAGTGGCTATGTAAAGGGAAGCTAAGTATGCTGTCACATGTAAGTAAAATAACATTTTGTTTGGTAATCGTAAGTTTTGAGAATATTGGATAATACATAATTTCTTTTCAGATAACTCAGATATTCAGATATGTTGTTATGAGCTATATTGCCAATGCATTTTGACCTGTGCATTCATCTGGGTGGGGGGGTCGGGTCAGGGATGATGAATGCACAGGTCAAAACTGTTTCAGCAGCTGTATACAGCATTGTATACAGCTGCTAACACTTAGTGTAGAAATCAGAAAGTAGGTGTTCTTAATGTAACACCTGCTCTCTGGTTTAGTGATCCCTACCAGCTGAAACTCCACATTATCATCCCACCCAGTTTCTTGTTAGAGACTATAACTCATGTAAGTTTACTTTCCCCTGGACGAGAGACACAGTTCTCCTGTCTCCTCTATGACAACACCAGCTTCAGCCTCACACCCTTCAGCACTGTGAGGACCAGCTCACATCCACCAAGACATGCAGCCACAAGACAGATGCTGCAGCAGCATCTTAACTCTGTCCACTGTCAGCGGACCATCACTGCAAGAGACACCTTCTACTTCCTGCCAATCCCAGTCATTCTTTAAAGCAGAGGATGAGATAACACCTGCCCGTCTTTGCCTCACCATCACTCTGGCTCTGAGATACTGGATCATCAACCAGGACATCATGCTGCCACAGACCAGATGCTGCAGCAGCATCAACAGTGGACCGTCACTGCTGGACCACAGACCTGTGTTCCACCTGCCAGTGCTGAGGTTTCTTCACAACAGACTATAAGGTATTGTTTTCTTGTTGTTGTATATCTGATATTCTCTTTCAATAGTGTACATTCATGTATTTACTTTGTATTAATGCAACAGTTTGGATAACATTGTTGAGTATAATGTTGTCATTCTCATTCCTCCTCTGTGATCCCTCCACTTCACAGTTAGAGTGGAGACACTCAGGACTGCACAGAGAGCTCAACATGTGAAAGAAGCTGAACATCATGAAGCCTTCATAAACCTCTCTGAGTGAAATGGCAGCAGTGTTCAAGGTATTTTATTAATGTCTGTTTTGTAACTTCTGAACACGTTTTGTTTCACAGTCTTCAGTTTATGACAATAACTTTATGTTTTCTGTTATCAGGACCTGCGCTATCCTCCTATCTCCACGTCACCACATGTGCATCCATTGCTGTGCACAGTTGACTTCAGTAGAGCCTAACTACTGTTGATCCTTGGAAAGTGATCGGGTGTGCTGCTGTAGGGAAGATCAGATCAGTCATCACTGTCATCACACTTCCTGCTGGGTGCAGCATCAGGCTAAACAACTAAAGGTAACATTTTTTTACTCCTTTAGAACAGGATCCCTATTTGACTAAACAACAAGCAAACATACTGTTTCATTACTGTTTGTGTGTGCTGTTTGCATTAACAACTAAAGGAATGGGAGGAATAAAGTTTCTGTCTGCTCTTCCCTTTAAGGCCTTTCCTCCTCCATGTCTACCGTGATGCTGTCCTCACACAAACACTGGCCAGATACCTGGCAGAAGCAGTCCTACAGCCACTGGACATGTGAAAGGTCATCATGTTACAGCCCTTTACATCTCCACACTGACACTGTGCTCCACTGACAATTTGGACAGATTCAACAAACAACAGCATACACGACTGATCCATGGACAGAATGACTACCTCTCTCAATAGTAGGACACCTATTTGTTATTATTCCTATCATTATTATTATTGATCTCTTTCTTATGTGATTCAAACAATGTATGTTGTTTTTTTATATTTCACCACAGTTAATATCTTTTATTTTATTTATTTATTTTTCATGTCATCTTTCCCTTTCGCTCTTTTCTGACAGATTAATGACAGATGAAGGGGGAAAGTTGTCAGTTAGTTCAGATGTTATATGCATCTAAACTAATTAACCTGAAAGAGAAGACATGTGTTTTATTATATATTATTTAAGTGATCATTAGTGTGGGGTTTCAGCTGGTAGGTTTGTTAGAGGATTTTCACATGTGTATCCTTAGCCTTGGGCTATTCTAAACCGAACTGAAAAGCTGTCACAGTATCTGACTGTGGAATTAAAGCTGAAGGTTTTGTCTCCAGAAGGCCCACAACACATGACTTGGTTAAATGAGCCTCGTCTAAAGATTTAATTGGTAAACAAATGTTCCCATGCTTGTCTTCTGACCTGAAGTCACACAAGTGACTCTAACCCCATGTTCCTTCAAAGTCAAGGACACAACCTGCATTTCAGTGAGGCTCAGTAAACTGAGCTAAATATTGAGATAACACACAAGTGAAATTACAGTGTTGACATGACTGTCAGTCCAGAGCTGCTGCAGCTATTTATTTTTTTATTTTAATTTATTTAACCTTTATTTAACCAGGAATAGAAGCCATAAACTATTGGGGGTATTAGCCTCGGTCTAACCACCATGTGAAAAACCTTTAAAGGTAGGGCTTAACAATATCATCCATCATTGAAATTGTGTTTTTTTATCATTGTCAAACAAATTACACTTTATATACAAAGCTGTGTTGATGATAACAATGTTTTTAGACATGACATATGTGATGTCACTGCCCAATCCTGACACATTGTATCCGTAATATTTACCCAGGAATCTTGACGAAAGGTCTTGATCAACAAATTATTATTTCTGTACTGTGCTTATCATAAAAAACAATTAGTAGGTGAAAGAAGGATGTGGACAGATGTTAGTTACCCAATACTGCATCCTTTACATATACCGCACAAACCCTGTGCTACTGATGGTGATAATATATATTGTTGAGCCCTGAAACTATTTGAAAACAATTTCTGTTTAGGCACTGTTGGTTTTTTGGGTTTGCAAACTACAGTTTCTATGTATTTTTTATTTTATTTTTATCTTTTTAATTTTTTTTTTTTTTTAATGATCTAACTGCCAGTCTATCCTCGGATACATTGTTTATCAAATTCTGTATTCTAATTGAATGTGATTTTAAGTTTTATTTGTTTCTTTGAGTTAAAAGGGGGCCTACATGGAATAAATGAAATGATTCCCAATTCACGTTATCCTCATATATTTAGTGAATTGCCATCAAAGTGCAGCCAAAGGTTTATTTGAGTTTCCTTATGGTTAGTTGAAGTGTCTCCAACATGTAGGCAAAATCAAACCCGAAAGGGGCTTCCACACCACTACATAGTAACTCAGCACCTCCAGTCATTTCAACGAGGGGAGGCGGCAGAGGGCAGGCCATTTTGATTACGGTGACAGTGAACTCACACTGCTGCCCAGAGTTCACAGTGCTGAGGTATGCAGTGGCCAAGGCAGTTGCAGCACGATGGTGTGAATGCAGATTAAGACTTTGGGCTCTAGTTTCGTGGCGCAGCGCAGGGCGGCGCAGGGTGGCGGAGCCGGTGTAATGCAAGTTTCGACCCGGCAGCCTTGCGTACGGTCAGTTTGGCAGTTTGGTGGATCGCCTGCGCCAAGATGGGTGTGGCGGCGCAGCAGGGGGAGGCGTCACAGATTCAGCTTGGCGTAGCGGAAGTTTCGTGGCAAAAAGCCTCGCTGAGACTGCGCTGAAAGCTCGCCAGCTCCAACCTGGTCTACTCTCGGCGCAAGGCGTCAATAAAGTCCATTCATTCAATGCGAATCACAGCTGGCGGAGTGGAAGTTTGGCTGACGGCGCGCAGTGCGCACACGTCACCGAGACCTCACAGGCAGGTTTCCACAGTTCCAGACACATTTAAATGCAATAAATAATCACAACAAACACTATTTAATGCAACTCATTGAATCAACACGTGAATTTATATCTATATAGATTGTCCCGTCACATCTGACGTCAGATCAAAGGCGGATGGCACGCGTAACGGAAACTCAGCCTCTCGGACCAAAACATCTCCCTCTCTCCTGTTTTTTATAATATCGGCATTGTTATTATTATGATACGCGGGCACACCAACCACAAATTTCCAATTCATAGTTCAATTGAATATATAATATATTTGCATACTGAAAATATCATTCATTCTGAATGAAATGAAACAAAATGAAAGTATTCGTTCATGTTTTGTGCTACTTTGTATTCATAATTGTGTGTTTAATTTATGATTTATTGAATGATTTTACGATTTGTGCTGCAATTGTATTGAAGTAATACAGATTACACAAATACATTAGAAGTTGTTTTTCTAAGTGAACATTGTATCAGTCTTGTTTGTATATTATACTGTTGATATGATATTAATTTATTGCTGCTGATACTACAACTACATAATTGTTTATTCGAGATAATATAATTGTATATAATTAAAACATATTTATATTGAAATCCACTGTCTGATTAATATTTGTTCAAAATGTGTGACCAATTATGAAAATTACGTTGCAAAAACCCCTGGCCATTGCGGTCATTTTACTTTTTGCCATAATCAAATTATTCATTTTGTATCATATCTCCTGAACCAAACATGAAAACACAGAATAGGTGATGTCTACCCATATATTTAGATGGTAAGGGATTACAATGATACCATATACAACATCATAAACTCTTCAGGTGACTGTGCCATGAAACTGTTGTTTCTCTGTCAGACATACAGACTAGCCAATGAACGCCGACGATTAGCCAATCAGTGCCATGTGTGGGAGCAATGCCTTGTCCCCCGTAATGCCTTAGGTCTGATGGAATCATATTGTGAAGAGACTGCGTGTTCCACATGGCTACTTAATATTCACGTCGATGGATGACGTGATCATGATGCCTTCACTATGCATTAGCTGGTAGGCTTACTGTATGTCCGTGCGTAATTTTACGCGCAGTAAGCTACCAGTCAAAGGTGAATGAGAAAAGCGTGTCCAAACTTTTTGACTGGTTACTGCCAGTAGGACCTGTTGTGTGGTTGTATTTGTCTTTGCCTGTCTTTGTCTTTGTATGTCTGTCTGCAGATCGACTGGTGGGATGGTGCTCTGACACCGGTGTGGGCCTGGCCAGTCCCCAGGTGTATTTGAGTGTGGCGGTCCTCCCTTTTCTTGCTTGCCTTACTTGGTTCCAGAGGGAGAGCTGGGCGCAGCTCCGCTGCAGCTGCTCGTGTTTCCTTTGTGTTCTTTTGTTTGGTTATGTTTTGTTGTAACATTTCTTTGGTTAATAAATCTGTTAATCTCTTATTCTGTCCGTACGTTTCATTGTATTTGTCCTGCCTAGAGCCGGGTCGTGAAAAAATGTGGGGGCTCGTTGTCCGTGCGCGCCGGTCGGATGTCCAGAGGTTGTGAATAAACTCGGGAAAGTTTGTGAATGGAAGAGTGCCGCCGGTGTTACTATCGTGTAGCGTGGGGGGGCTTTGTGTGTGTCGTGCGCCACGGTTTGGTTTGAACTGTATGGGTAAGGTTTGGGCCATAGTTTGTATTTTTCTTTGGGGCATTTTGCTTTTGCTTGCTGCTTTATGTTAAAAATAATATTTTCATGTTTTGTTCGAGCATCCTGATCAGCTTAGCCGGCGGGCGAGCAGAACTTGCTACTTTATTATTTTTCCTTTTTTTGTTGTTTTTTTGTTTTTGAGATGCGGTAAGGAGTATTTTGAAGGCTAATTCTGTTTATCTCCTTAAATCACCCGAAAACAACAGCAATCTGCTACAGTTAAAACACACAGACCTCCTGTGTAACAGCCATGTCCAGACGCATCAGCTGTGATGTAAAAACAATGTCCAGGTGTGTTCTTAACTTGCTATTTGTTGTTACGTTTATTTTACATATTGCATTTCTAACATTCAGGTGCATCATATACACATTAGCTAAGTTTACGCTGCCTGCAGGCATCATGATCACGTCATCCATTGACGTGAATATTAAGTAGCCATGTGGAACACGCAGTCTCTTCACAATATGATTCCATCAGACCTTATATTACACTGTTTAACCCAAGTCGGCACCTATGCAGTCCCATTATGTTTTACAGACATTTGTAGTTCACTAATAACGTAAAACATGTTGTTTATGCTTCATTTTGCTGAACTTTCACTTCTCTTTGTATCGTGCGTCAGGCACTTCATTCAGCACGGTTTTCCTCCCCCTCGGAGGGCTATTTAGAAATTAGAGATTATATGGCAGGTCTCAATGTGTTTATAAAATTAAGTGAGAAAAGAAATAATGGATCATATTCGACACGTGAGATCCGCACATCAACTACTTCAACAACATCTCAGCAGTCAAATTTTACTGAAAAGAGATGAATGTAATCATTTCCTAAATTTAAAAAATGATTGTATCTAACGAAATTTACCTTTTCAATTCATAATTGTTGGCCATAACTTTGCACAAAACTTTTTCACAATGTCGGCCGAAACAAACTCCTTAGACATAGTGATGGTCTCGGCGTCCGAAAAAACTGTTTATTATATTATTTTGTACATGCCTGGGGTGACACCAGTGTCAGAGAAATTCCAGCTCATAGTTTTTGGCTCTCTCTCACTCACTCACTCACTCACTCACTCACTCACACACACACACACACACACACACACACACACACACACACACACACACTCATTCTCTCTGTTTATGCTTATTTGCCAATCACTGTCAGCTTTGTCCACTTATGTCCAATCAAAAACATTCAGACAGTTGTTGCTATGCCCCAGCGGTGAGATCAAAGGTATTCCGTGAGCATCTCGCAGGAGCAGTAAAGGTATGTGTTTCAGCACCGTGGATAGAGCCGCTGTACAGGCGTCTCTGCACTGTTCCTATGCCAGAAAGATGCTTCCTGAATAACTTTGATCTCACCGCTGGGGCATAGCAACAACTGTCTGAATGTTTTTGATTGGACATAAGTGGACAAAGCTGACAGTGATTGGCAAATAAACATAAACAGAGAGAGAGTGAGTGTGTGCGTGTATTTTACTGTCGGTGATAACAAAGGCTTCAGTGGCGGGAAGAATCAGAATTCTGATTGAAGACTCAAGTGATTTATCAGTAGGAGGAAAGAAGACGATAAGGAAGACGGTAGGTGCTGTTCTTCTTCTCAATGTTTGCTAGTTGAAGTTTAATTGCCGATAGATAATTTATATTGATAAAGTGTAGGATATGTTGCCCAGGCTGTGCCCAGAGCTTTAAAAAAGAAAAGACAAAAGAAAATTATCTACATTTGTTTTAAGCTATTTGTTGGCTATATCAAACTTTGCTAACTGTAACAGTGATATGAATGAATGTAAATAAATTAGTGCTGTCCAAATTAACGCGTTAATATTTGCGTTAATTATGAAATATCGTGGCGAGCGATCACCGAGGAGTTTTTTTTTTTTAATTATCCCGGTAATTTGTCTGTGTGAGAGACACTAGATGTGGCGTGTGCTGCTTTGTCCTCTGTCAATGCAAACAGACTGGTCTGTCTCCGTAACGGGCTGAATGTAAAGGAGGACTAAGCTGACTTGTCGTCGATTGACAGCACTAAAATAAATATATCGGAAAGACTTGCTATAACGTCATGAAGATAAAAAGAAAAGTGTTGATGTAGGCTATTGGAGACAGTTGACAGATCGTCTCCAATAGCCTCTAAAAGCCTCTAAATGCTTGTGGTCCATGGGCATTTAGAGGCTGAGAAGGAAGCGACCTGTTGTCTATAATCATTGCTGCCATCTTAGATGACCGTGTGTGTTTGTGTGTGTGTGTGTGTGTGTGTGAGAGAGAGAGAGAGAGAGAGAGAGAGAGAGAGAGAGAGAGAGAGAGAGAAAGAGATAAAAAAAAAGTCAGTATAATATGTTGTTAAAATGTCATAAAAAGTCACTATTATATGTAATTAAAATATCATAAAAAGTCAGTATAATATGTTATTAAACATATCATAAAAAGTCAGTATAATATGTCATTAAAAATGTCATAAAAAGTCATATGTACATGTAATTAAAAATGTCATAATGTTGCCTGTGCTTGTTTTTTCATTTCAGATGGCGTTGAAAGACCTAATCAATTCCAGGCCCGACAGCCCATTTTTTAGGCCGCCGCCCATCCACCTTTGTCTGGTGGAAATGTTGGAACGGCCGAAAACGGTAATTGGAATTTTTCAGAAGGTGGTGTCACAGCAGGCACCACCAAAAATAATAAATTGGCAGTGTTTTCAGACGGCCACACTGTGGAAAAGGCCACAATTTATGAGGAGTTTGCCTCCAAAATGAATGTGGGCAAAAGCTATATGGTGAAGGGCCTCCAGCTAAGGGGGGAGTCCCCTCCTTTTTATTTGCTCATCACGAAGGAGATTTTTTTCCGAAGTGCTCCCCTACACATCTCTGAGGAAATCAGAGAAAAAGCAGGTGCCCTCCTCTGCCCCTTATCACCCCTGACCGCCCTCAGCAGCTGCAGAGAAAAGGCAGGGCTAATTACAGTGGAGGCAGCGGTGGTGGAAGTGAGTAAAGAAAACAAATTAAATAAAAATGTATGAATATAATATTTGTTTAGTTTAAGCCTTGTATTCCTTAAACTGTCATAAAATAATATTATTATTATTTTGCACTTTAACTGAGTTAAATCACCAACTTCAGTCCTGATCATAGCCTACCCAATATTCACTCATTTTCAAAATGATGATGATTTGTTGTTATTGTTGCTATTAAAAACAAAACTAAACAAAAAAGAACTATTTATTCTATATGCGAAATGCTAGTTTTCCCCCCTGTTTTCATGGCCTGGGCTGTGTCAATGATTAGCAACAACATTGTTTTTTATGCACTTTTATTTTTGTGCAGTGTCAAATAAAAAAAATCAACAACTTCCATTTGTTACTTTAGAGGACACAAATGTCACCTTCCGAAAACTGCTATAAAAGTTCTATTTCTGACCACACATTTAATTGTAAACGTATTATAGGAACTGAGGTTCAATCAAGAACATTAGTTACAATAACACATCCTTACCAAAATGTATGCCATGTATTTAAGGACCAAAATTATCAAAACATTTAAGTTAAAAGCCAGAAATATTCCTACGGTTGCACAAGGATTAAATACATGTATTGGCTACAAAAGGATATACAGTTTAACAGTTCTTGTATTATTGAGTATACAATATGAAATTAACATAACAATCTAACTTGTTTTTCAGTTATCTACCGTGCAAAAGGTGGAGATGGGGAAAGCAGCTGTCCCTCTTCTAAAAATGATCCTGCAGCAGGTAGGTTAATTCATTTAATTCAAGTTTTTTTCAGGATAAATTTGGATTTATTTATTTATTTCTATTATGGTTAATATTAAATAATTATTATGGTGTCAATAACCTACATTACAATATTATCTTATCTTATCTTCTACAGGATAAAACCCGTGTCCAGCTTTGCCTGTGGAGGGAGGCAGCGATCTTAAAGGAATCATTGCAGCTGGGGACCATTGTCAAAGTCACACACCTGAGACCAAAACACTCAGACTACGGCCTCCAGCTGCACAGCACAAATTTTTCACAGCTACAAGTAGGCTTATTTGTTGTCATTGTTTCTGTTTGTTTGTTTGTAACAATTTTGGAACACAGTGGACGTTATTGAGAATTATATCAGGCAAACACTTACGTCAATGTCTAAGAATAGTCAGTATAATATGTAATTAAAAATGTCATAAAAGTCAGTATAATATGTAATTAAAAATGTCATAAAAAGTCAATATAATAAAAATGCCATAAAAGTCAGTATAATATTTCATTAAAATGTCATAAAAAGTCAGTATAATATGTCATAAAAATGTCATAAAAAGTCAGTATAATATGTTATTAAAAATGTCATACAAAGTCAGTATAATATTTCATTAAAATGTCATAAAAAGTCAGTATAATATGTTATTAAAAATGTCATACAAAGTCAAAGTATAATAATGAAAAAAAGCTCATTGATAGTTCAAAAAACACTATATATGTTATAAAAAAAAATGTCATAAAAAGTCAAAGTATAATAATGAAAAAAAGGTCATTGTATAGTTCATAAAACAGTAAAAAATATATTTTTATTTCATTTTGTTATTAAAAATGTTAAAAGTGGTATTAAAAGTTGGTCTAATATGGTATCTGATGTTTACTATTTCTCAATAGGAGGTCTCAACTGTGACCAAGGAGATCGTGGGGGCCACGGGGGTCATTGAAGCTGAGGGGGAGGATGGAGCCCTCGACCTTCTTTTGGAGGACGCACGCGTCCTCAACATAACGGAGGAACTGTGGGCTCCTATTGAGGCCAGGATGGTGGAGGTGCCTCTGATGGTGGAGGTCACTCTCTCGGGAAAAACAGTGACCGCGATCAGTGTTGTGTAGATAGGTTTGTTTTCGTTGTTCAGTTAATCTTGTTGTTTTTTATATTGTTCCTTTCGTTCAATTAACTGTTTAATTCAATGTATTCAACTGTTATATAAAAATATTTTTGTCATTAAATTAATCAAATGTCATAACTTGTTGCCGTTGTGTCAATTACACCATATTAGAGATTTTAAAAGCTTTTTGAATATTAATTTTGACTTATCCTATTATTAGATTTATCCCAGCAAACATTTTCTCGACCTGCGTCTAGATGAAGACGTCCAATCGACGTCGCGTCACGACGTGACTTTAATTCGACTGTTTTTCAACATGATAAAATAATATCATGGCAAATATGACCTAATTCAATAAGCATTTTAGAGCGGTTTAACTGAATAAACACTGCCAGAAAACGTTTGCTCGACCTGCGTCTAGATGAAGACGTCCAATCGACGTCGCGTCACGACGTGACTTTAATTCGACTTTTTTTCGACATGATAACATTAGGTGGAAGACGATCTCAAAGAAAACATATTTAACTGAAAAAACACTGTCAAGAATGATTTCCTCTATCTACTGCTGTGCCGAGATGCAGATATCCAATCATGTCGGGACGTCTGATTAACGTCGGGCAGGCAGGTTGATCTGACGTCTATCTGAGGGACTGAAATGACCAACGTCATTTAGACGTTGTTTCAACGACATATCAACGCACGAATGCTAAAAAAAACTATGCGAAATAATGGAAATATGTTCGTGAATTTAAGAAAATAATGTAGTATCATATTGGCAATGTGGGCTAAAATGTTTGTGATTCTAGCATCCATCTAGGAACTATTTTTCCTCGCGTAGTGAGCGCACCTAGCGGTTTCCTACGCATGCGCAAGAAGAACTTTGCAGCGTCAGTTGACGAGGAGGAGACAGACACCTGTGAAAGGTGAGTTACTAAAAGTACTGTAATTTAAAATGAAACTATGTTTGGTAAGACATTATACGTTTATCAGTTGCATGTTAGAGTTTTGATTGTGTTGCTGCATCGTGTATTGTTACAGATAGTTGTTTTTTTTGTTGCTTTTATCTGTAACCGAGCGGCGGATAGCAGCCGAGTTAGCTGCCGTGTGAAACTAGCCCTGAGTTAGCTCACAGGCTACGTGAGGTGCTCGATGCTAAACCGAGCCGAACATCTGTGCAACTCTCGGTTTAGCATCATTACAGAACCATAACACTTTAAGGGGCCGTCCAGACGGGGGTGAAAACGTTATTTTCTCTCTCTCTTCCTCGGCATTGTTTCAAGAATATTTGCATCTAGACGGATCCACCGAAAACGCTGTAGTTCATATGCCAGGCCTATAGGTGTCGCTTGACATACACCTAAAACGTGACGGAGAGACGGAGCATGCGCAGAAGGTTTTCGCTCTATAATTTGTTCTTGCCATCTATAAAGTGCATTTAACATCTGAATAGGCGCTCTGTTAAAATGTTATTTTTTTCTTATGCCCTCTCTCCAGCTGCTGTGAAGAGATGGAGTCCAAAGGCCACAGAAGCAGAGAGTGTGATTCAGAACCACCTTAAACATGCCCCAGCAAGGAGTGGGGGCAAGAGGCAGACCCCCACAGGACTGCAATAAAAAGGAAGTCAATAAAACATTTGTTCCAATATTCATGTTCGTTTTTTATTCCATTATTCAATATATAGATAACTCGTCACATATATCTCGTCCTGAATGCTGTCTTTTTTTTTCTTTTTTTTCACCTGAGATTAGTCCATGTACTACTTGTATTTTACAGTATGGGTGAACATTACTCGAGTATTTTTAACTTTATCACAGGTGAGTTTATTTACTATGAAAGTTTTGACCAGGTTCACCATTCCTGTGATATTTTAAGTTGGCAAATGTGAAATTTGCTGGTGTTGTCTAGCTGGTGGACTTTTTGACTTCTTTGCATTTTAAGGATTTTTTTGCTGAAATTGATAAGTTAATTTAAATAGTTGTAGATTAGAGCATTGAGAATTGCACATGTATACAGCACAAGAGCTGTGCTTGTCATAGAATGTATGGATGTGGTAATGCCAGTTATGTAGGCACTAGTTGAAACTAGATTTAGGTAAACATATTTTTAAATTTAATACATTACATGTGTATTTTGACAAAGGTTGATATGCCGTCGAAATGACGTCGGTCATGAGAACGGCGTCAGAAAAACTTTAATTTCAGCACCTCTGGTAGACGTCGAATCGACCTGACTGACCGACGTTGATTAGACGTCAAGTAGACGTCAAAATGTTTGCTGGGATGTAGATGACAACATATTAGGCTTATTATATATTATAAATGAACACATTTTTACATTACTTGAAATAAATTCATACACATAAGCAATATCACACAAGAGACTTAGGGCCCTAGTTTCATAGACCAGGCGCAGTCAGCACTCAGCTCAGCGCCACGCCGACGGGGTGTGTCCGCCTGGACTTTGCAAGATTCGTGCACCGCGCAGGCTCGCGCAGGCACACCTCGAAGAAGGCGTGAAGGTGCGTGTCCACAGGCAGCGGTGTTTCCCCGCGTCCCATTCATTGTCTATAGGGGCGTGTCCACAGGGGCGATTTTAAACGCGAGTGGACGCGCGAGTGATTGACAGGCGCTCTCCTTTAAACAACACATTTTTGCGAGCGTTCCCGAGGCGGCGAGTCAAGCCCGGCGCCTCTGATTAGCATAAAGTAGATTCGACTTCAACTTTAGGCAAATGAGGAGCGGCCAACTCGCGCGCCGTCTCTCGACATTCGCCGCGACGCTACCTCCCGAACGCTCGCAAAAATGTGTTGTTTAAAGGAGAGCGCCTGTCAATCATCCTCTAGTGGCAGCCCACCAAGCGTGCAATACTGTGAAGCGGCGCGTCCACATGCGTTTTAAATCGCCCCTGTTGACACGCACCTTGAGTGGGAGACGAGGAGACGAGGCGTGGACTGGGATTAATACAGCCGATTCAGATCTTCACCAATCAAATGAGCTCCTCTCCTCACCTTTAATGCGTTAGGGGAGGTTCAGTGCAAGTTCCGTCACTTGACAACCCGATGACAGAAGCAGCGCCGCCGCTCCCACCACACGCATCACGCGCTGTGCGCGTGTATCATAATAATAAAAATGCCGATATTATAAAAAACAGGAGAGAGAGAGGGAGATGTTTTGGTCCGAGAGGCTGAGATTCCGTTACGCGTGCCATCCGCCTTTGATCTGACGTCAGATGTGACGGGACAATCTATACAAATATAAATTCACGTGTTGATTCAATTAGTTGATTATTTATTGCATTTAAATGTGCCTGGAACTGTGGAAACCTGCCTGTGAGGTCTCGGTGACGTGTGCGCACTGCACGAGAGTAGACCTGGGGCCTGTCCTACGAAGCAGGATTTGGGCTTAGCGAGGTAACTTAAGTGTTAACCCTGGGTTTTCCGTCCTACGACGCTGGTTCACTTCTTACCGGGGTAGATCGCCATAGTAACGTACGCTGTGGAGCTAACCTGCTCCGGAGCAGGTTATGTTCCTGATAAGAGATCAACGTGGAAAAACACACCGCCGACTGACCAATCAGCTGTCTTAGTGCGCCGATAGAAAAAAAAGAAGCTCGGTGGATCGTGAGAGGGTCTTGTAGGAGAACTATAGTGTTCAGAGACCGGCAAAACCCTTTTTCTATCCCTGACGATGTTTTATATGAGAGATCCAGATTCTCATCGGAGGGAAAGACTTTTCTGTGTCAGCGTACAGCCTACTAAGTGTGTTGTAGTACTCGAGATCGGTCTTGGTCTCGAGACCGGTCTCGAGACCATTTTTTTAGGTTCTTGGTCTCGTCTTGGTATCGACGGCATTTTTACTCGGTCTTGTCTCGGTCTCGGACCGGGCGGCCTCGGGTTTTTTGAACGAGACCGGTCGAGACCATTGCTGATAGGCTTTTTGTCCATGCTTTACTGATAAGAGTTTTTTTCCTGTCCTGACGCATAATTAATACGTGTCAGATTCCGCTCACGCAGAGAAACTACCAGGATAATTATTTTTTAATAGCTACATATTCGTTGCGAAAATTTACAAAACCAAAAGAACGAGTCCTCCAGCAATAAGGGGATTCCGTGGCAGTTTCATTTCTTGAGAAAAAAATAATTTTCAATAATGAGACGATCACTACATCGTCCTCACTGCTATTTTTATTTTCAACGATCCCGATCGGGTCCAGGTGGACTTCAGGACCAGGTTGCAGCACTACCGGCACCCCACATCTCCGCGATCCACCAGACCTGAACAGGCTGCAGTCCGTCCCCGATCCCAAACTCCTCGGCGATCGCTCGCCACAATCTGTCCCTCATCTCCGCATCTTTATAGTGTTCAGACTGTCATACGGCGCTTTGGTTTGAGTGACGGTTTTTGACGGACGAATACCCCGCCGCCGCCTCTCGTCGGCCGGCCAGCCACCGCAGCCTGTCGCCGGCCACTGCAGCTTATCGCCGGCCGGCCGGCCGCCACGGCCACCGCCGCCTGTCGCCGGCTAATGCAGCTTATCGCCGGCCGGCCGGCCGCCACGGCCACCGCCGCCTGTCGCCGGCTAATGCAGCTTATCGCCGGCCGGCCGACCGCCACAGCCACCGCCAACTGTCGCCGCCAACCGCCGCCTATCACCGGCCGCTCGCCCAAAGTCATATATAAATAATTAATATATATCGCGTTTTTTTTAAAGTAAATAAAGGAAAACATCACACTTTGGCCGTTTGTGTCGTCTTGATCTGCTCTGCAATACATATATTAAATATTAACATTTATTATTGTACGATTATTCATATTTCCTCCGCTTTTTCCTGCTCTCTCTCCTCTCGTCCCTTCGCGATTTGTCTTTCAGCGCAATGCATGATGGTAAAATTTGCTCGGCTAGTGACCATCGGCTGTACACTACTTTTCACGATGCATTGTGGGAAACTTTGAGTGCACTATATAGGGAATAGTAATGCTCACTACACATTCGGACACCCCTACAAAATGGCGAACTCCCTATATAGTGCACTATATAGGGAGTAGGGAGTGATTTCGGACACAGCCTATGACTTGAGATTTATTTCATTCATTGTGCTGCTATGAAAACAACAGCACAAAGATTGTTTTTGTTGTTGCATTTATTTAAGAGCAAACTTAAATTAAATTTATTTTTAAAAAACTCCCATTTTGTTGTTTTTCCTTTGATCTATATGGTCTTGGTCTTGTCTCGGTCTCGACCTCTAAAAGTCTTGGTCTTGTCTCGGTCTCAACCTCTAAAAGTCTTGGTCTTGTCTCGGTCTCGGCACTCTCTGGTCTCGGTAATGTCTTGGTCTCGGTTGATGCGGTCTTGACTACAACACTTCTATCTCTCTCTGTCTCACTCTCTGTCTGTCTGACTACTACTACTACTACTTCTTCTACTACTGATACTACGTCCACTACTTGAACTTGTACTAGTACTACTACTGATACTATGTCCACTACTTGTAATAGTACTACTACTACTACTACTAGCCTACTACTGATACTACCTCCACTACTTGTAGTAGTACTAGTACTACTACTACGTCTACTACTGATACTACGTCCACTACTTGAACTTTTACTCGTACTACTACTCCTTTTGCTACTAGCCTACTACTGATACCATGTCCACTACTTGTACTTGTACTAGTACTACTTCTAGTTTACTACTGATACTACCTCCATTACTTGTAGTAGTACTAGGACTACTACTACTAGTACTTCTGCTTCTACTACTACTAATACTTGTACTAATATTACTATAACTACTGCTAATACTACTGCTACTACTAATACTACTACTGCTGCTGCTACTACTACAACTACTTCTGTTACTACTACTACTACTACAGCTACTACTTCTGCTAGTACTACTACAACTACTACTAAACGGGCGGAAGAAGAATAATAAGTACTTCTGCGAGTACTTCTTCTGCTACTACTACTACTACTTCTAGTACTTCTGCTAGTACTGCTACTACTAGTACTTCTGCTACTACTACTACTTCTACTACTACTGCTACTACAGCTACTACTTCTGTTAGTACTACTAAAACTACTACTATTAGACAAGACTATAAGACAAGTGTACCACAGGTATCTTATGCTGATGTTGTCAAGAGAGTACGTCCCAGTAATGACTCATGTGTAGCAGAACCTTCTAATCTGACCCAGGTAAACCACAGAGGTCAAAGTGATAAGACAAGTGCACCAAAGGTATCTTATGCTGACATCGTCAGGGCTTGAAGCAGGAAAAAATCCTGTGCCTGAAATTTTTTTATGCATTGGGGAGAAGAAAATTCTGAACATTTGCAATCTAAATGAATTAATCTGGTGCACTTTGAGAGTAAACCCACATTATAGTTTGAAACAACATTCAAAACACACACAGCCAGTATCACTAAGCATAAAGTCCGCTAGCTTAATGCTAACGTATAATACCTCAGAAATTAGCATCACCAAGGGCGTAACTTTGAGTTGAACATTGGGGTGGTTGAGATTTCCACCTGTGAAGCAGGTGTGTGTATATATATATATATATATATTCTTTGGCCACCAGCCACTGCGGCAGGTTTGGGTTTACCAGCCCAGATATATAGTTTGTGCCTAAAATAAAGTTGACCGACTCAGAAAATGCATAAAAATGGGTCTTGAACGTGTACAAAATACACATTAAAGTGCGTGCAAGTGTTCTTGTTAGGACTCATGGTCCTTAATTGTCTCTAACTTTAAGTATTTTGTCCCGATTACAAATGGGTTTGTAGTGTTTCCCACAGGATCTTTGGAGACTATGGTGGGGGGATTGCGATCCTCTAGGGGGGTCCGGGGGCATGGCCCCCCGGGAGAAAATTTTGAATAATTTCATTTTAATGCATCAATTTGGTGAATTCTGAGAAACAAAATATGACATATCAATTACTGACCAATTTCTTACAAACTGCTGGTACTGATACAAATGTTGACATACTAAATGGGGTTGAGGAGTTTAAGCATTCAAGAAAAGATGAGAACAAAAATGACTAAAACACAATTCGTTTATTATTATTATTATTAATAATGATAATAATAATAATAATAATAATAATAATAATAATAATAATAATAATAAAAGTGGGTGACTATTCCTCAGCCTTCCTTGGTGTTTTGGTTTTGACTGAAGCCTCGTTCACATACGTCGTCACTCGCCCATCTCTGAGAGACAACTGTCAATGAATGTGAATGTGTTCTAGCGGAATGTGGACCAGGACAGGCGATGTGATGTGGTCGATCGGAGATAAAATAATTTTAACTTTCTGCGATGCGAGTGAAGCGAGTACCAATCACAATGTAGAATAGAGATGATCGACAGTTGCCGTCAACAGAGAGTTCCACAGAGAGTTGTCGCTTGAAGTCGCCGCCGGCGGCAGTGAGTTTTTTTTGCCAGCGAGTAGAATTCAGCGAGAAAGCGAGTGACGGGCGAGTAGCGACGTATGTGAACGGGGCTATACGCGCACGCACTGTCGAACTCGCCGGCTGGGGGGGGGGGCAACCGTGAGTGGTGGCACTGGAGCCCTAGCAGTAGCTACCTCCTGTTGGGAAGATACTTTTATTCTTTTGCTTTTTTTCGCGTGCTTTCTTCATACTACCGCTGATGCGGGGAGAGACCGGGAGAGACCGGGAGAGAAAGTAGAGAAGCGCAGGTCCGGCAAGGTGGGCGAAACCAAATCTCAGAGCGGGAGGGGGCACAGACAAACGTCACTATTTTTAACTGGTAAATTGAGAAAATCTACCACACTGTTGTGATTATAATGCTGAACATTCAATATCAATAATTGTGATATCATATTGGGTGGGTTGTGGTGGCTGGTTTGGATTATTGGGTGGGTTGCAACCCACCCATCCCCCCCATAAATTACGCCTATGAGCATCGCTATCGCTAGTTCGCGGCAATCGACAGCGATAGCAGTAAAGCTGCTAAAAGCTGTTTTAATTCTGGCTTTAGCGCTGTTAACACGTCACAGTTTTAATATTTTTCATGCGAGAAAGTCACAGTTTAATCCAGTGCAGAGTCTGTGGGAGCCGTGACCGGTGACCAGGGCAACGGCTGTCACAGCGGCGGCAGCGCCGGTCTACTGATCTGATCGCCCGGGGCCAACCTCTGTCGTCATCCCGGGGGAGAAAAACGAGCCAAGTAACTTATCCGCACGCTTTTAGAGGTTTGCCGCTGGCTGGTTAAATTCTTTTTATTAGATTAATGTTGGTCTCATTGATGAAATCTAACAACTGTGGCAGTCGCATTAGTTTGTCTGAATGAAAAGTGTGCAGGGCTGCCTTTGGGCTGATGTTATCAATCGCTCTGGCTACGTTGTCCCGGTCCGAGGTGCCTGGAAACTTAAGGCCCGCCCTACTCTGCTCTGATTGGCTAGAACTCCTTGGTTACCTTGAGTACCATTGGTAGTTGGAACTATCACTTTAAACGACTGGTTACAGTTAAAAAAAAAAAAAAAAACACTTCACCAAAATATTGCTACGCTGGATTTCCGGCACCGTGCCGGAGGTCTTCAAGCCCTGCATCGTAAAGACAGGACATCACAGAGATGAACCATGTGTTGCAGGACCTTCTCATGCAGTAAACCTGGGACATCAGCCTTCTGTAAGACATGTGTGTGCGTCACGCAGCCAGGCTTCTAGTAGATATGGCAGAAACAAAAATAAGCAGTGTACCTGTAACTCAAATATGGATATACAGTACATACTGAACGCACACGGATGCATTGTGTATCTCACAGAGTACATAACCAAAAAAGAAGCTGGCATGTCTGAATACTGAAAACGAATGTGATGAAATGAGGGAAATCATGCAGGCATACTCAAAAAAGAGAGAGGTCAGTGCTCAGGAGTGTGTGACCCGTGCATGTGGCATTAACATGAAAAAGTGTTCCCGTGGTGTCATATTTATACCGACTGATGACAACGCATTGAAAATGAGTCGTCCCCTCTCGTTCCTGGAGAACACAACATCAGAATGTGCAGATGTGTGGATGACGTCTTTGACTGACAAATACAAAGCCAGACCTGAAACACCAGAGTTTGAGGAGATGTGTTTGGCTGATTTTGCAGCTACTTGCAGGATTGTCTATGGCCAGCAAACAAAAGGTAAAGATGTGTTGCCCCTCCTGAATGAGATGGGATTTGTGCAAAGGCGGAAAAACGATAAGCCTGCTATCATCAGATATCACCGCACATCACAGGAAAAATATCCTGAGAAGTATTATGACACATTACTGAAACTGTACATTCCTCACCGATCAGAGCAGGAACTGAAAAGGCCGTACTTTCCCACATATGAGTCCTTCTACAACAGTGGCTGTGTTCAACTACCAGGCTCTGACCATCCCGAATATGTCCAACACATTGTGAAACGAAACAGAGACAAATATGAGAAAAACAGTGAGCAGATTGAAAATGCAGTTGAAGAGTATGAGCAGAACAGAGGTGTGATTGATGAATGGTGTAATCTGGCACCAGAATCTGAAGTAGTGAGGTTGGAGTGTGTTGAAGAACTGGAGTCAAGAGAACCAGATCATGAAAATGAACAAGAGAATGTCCCAGAGTACATAAATCAGGCTAATGCTGTCACTGAAGCCAGAGCCATCAGAGAGCCCCCTGCATTAGACCCCACACTGTTACGACAGATGTATCAGAATCTGAACCAGAAACAAGCCTGTGTATTCTATGCAGTGAGAGACTGGTGTGTGAAACGAGTCTGTGGCCTTAATCCAGAGCAGTTCTGTTTTTACATCAATGGTGGTGCTGGAACAGGAAAGTCACATCTCATTAAATGCATCTACTGTGAGTCCTCTAAGATACTGCGCAAGCTGCCGAGACGTTCTGAAGAAGCTGACATATCAAACCCCACTGTCCTGCTGACTGCTTTCACTGGAACTGCTGCTTTTAACATCTCAGGAACAACACTGCACTCTCTTTTCAAGCTGCCCAGAAGCCTAAAACCTCCCTTTCAAGGACTTGGCAACAAACTGGATGAAGTCAGATCTGAACTGTTGAATGCTGAAATCCTCATCATTGATGAAGTGTCCATGGTGTCAAAGCCCCTGTTTGCCTATGTTGATGCGCGACTCAAACAGATCAAAGGCAGTCAGAGATCCTTTGGAGGAATGTCAGTCATAGCTGTAGGAGACTTTTACCAGCTTCCACCAGTGAGACAGTCCAAACCTCTGTGTGTGTATGACCCATGTGAGATTGACCTTTGGCAGGAACACTTTCAGATGATCACTCTGACTGAGATTATGCGTCAGAAGGATGATGTTGCCTTTGCAGAGATGCTGAACAGGATCCGAGTGAAAGAAAAGTCACGTGTTTTGTCTGAATCAGACAGAGCTCTGCTGTCACAGGCCGTCACTGAACCAGCACTTTGTCCAAATGATGTACTGCACATTTTTGCAACTAATAAACAAGTTGACTCACACAACTCAACAACATTAGCTCTGCTCCATTCTCATATCACCAACATTGATGCAGATGACTACAAGAAGGACCCACGAACTGGCAGAATGGCACGACAAGCCAAACCATATAAAGGAAACAGAAATGAGTTACCAGATACTGTAAACGTTGCTGAGGGTGCTCGTGTCATGCTCACCAGAAATATAGATGTGTCTCAAGGATTGGTGAATGGATCTTTCTCTACTCTGGTCAGGGTAATAACTTCTGAACAAAATGGTGTTGCACATGTCACTATGCTTGGGCTTAAGATGGATGATGAAACAGCTGGAAGGTGATTACCGTAATAGAGCACCAGGTGGACCAGACAATCTAGTGTACATCGAGAGAGCCGAGGAGAATCTGAAACAGAAAGGAGTGGTACGCAGACAGTTTCCTATTAAACTGGCCTTTGCTTGTACAATTCACAAAGTGCAAGGTATGACAAGAACATCAGCTGTGGTCTCACTGAAACACATTTTTGAGGCTGGAATGTCTTATGTCGCGGTTAGTAGAGTGACCTCTCTCAGTGGACTGCACATTCTGGATATGGATGAGAGTAAAATATACGCCAACCAACAAATCACTGGAGCCCTGCAAACTATGAGACAAGTCAACTTGGACGACATGATGCCTCTTCTTCAGATCAAAGATACATTGAGCAGACCTGACACAATGACCATTATTCACCACAATACAGAGGGACTCCCAGCTCATGTCAATGACATCAAGAGCCATCATGAACTGTGTCTTGCAGATGTGTTGTGTCTCACAGAATCTCAGCTTCAAGGCTACTTTGTAGACAGTCTCCATTTAGAGGGTTACACCATGTTCAAACGCGACAGACACATGTCCTACACAAATGTACCACAGATGGCCAACAGAAGAGTACTACAAGTAGCGGAGGTAGTATCAGTAGAAATGTGAGAAAGAAATGTGACATTTACTAGAAATTATTCATCAATGATAAAAAAAGATTTTCAGAGTAAAACTGAATTAGTATTTTAAAGTTAATGTGCAGTGGCTATAAATCATTTAAATTGTATTTGTGAATATAAAATTAAATGTAGCCTACTCTTCCTATTCAGTACATGTATTACATGAATAAAATGTGTAAATATTAAAATGTTTACTTACAATACTCTAGTTCCCACTGAATTTTAATTTTACTATGTATAAATGACTTAATTTAAAACATTTTACTATAGCTACCAAAAAGTCATTTTTTTTCTGCAGCCAATCAGCAGCAACATTTCGCCACATTTAGCAACAAACAACTTTTAACAAGTGATTAATTTTTTTACAGCAATTTTTGTGAACTTTGTGATAAATGATTTAGCCTATTTCTTGCCTAAAAATATGTCAATGTTAAATATAGACTAAATGTTATGTCTAAATAGCCCATTTCATCTAAATATTAAATGTTTAACCTAATATTATGCCTACACTATACACTGTGTCCTAACAGCACGAGTGTCAGCGATAAAATCACTTTGATTACATTGCTGTGATTGAAGAAAAGATTATCATGAAGTAGAAATTTGCGGAGTCTCCGCACGCCGGGCGGAGTAATACAAACAAAGTAGTACAGCGGAGTAACACACAAACGGGCGCGGAGTCTCCGCACACCGGGCAGTGTAATACAAACAAACTAGTGCGAGCGGAGTAAAACAAACAAACTAGTGCGGACGTTTAAAAAACGGAAAAAAAGGATCGCAATTCCAACAGCTTCTTAACGGTTCCGGAACCGGAGGTTAGGAACCGGTTCCTATTTGGAACCGGATCTCGATGCCCAACCCTAGTCGAGAGTCTCGGTCGGTCGGTCAGTCTTTACAAAAAACATAGCGCCCTTTACCTGTGTGGCATTGAATTGCATTTCGACACGTAAACCCAACGCAGAACCATCACGGTCTCCAAGCAACTGCGTGGCCGTTGCGTTGCCGTTGCGTGATCACTACGCGGAAGCATAATCAGGGCTTTACTGTGTGCGCGAGCTTCGATAAGTGCTCCAGTGGCGCGAATTGGCTCATTGATCCAGAAGAAGTTGAAGAAAGAAGAAGTAAGTGTTCTTGTTCTTGTCTATGTTTGCTAACATATGCTAATTATTGAAGTTTAAAATCGATCATTTTAATTGATAAGATGTATTCCTATGTCGAGCTTTAAAAAAGAAAAGAAAAATGCCTACATTTGAGTTGGCTATAGGCTATATCAGCGCTGGTTAACTGTGAACTGTTACAGTGAAATGAATGAAAAAGTTATGAAGATTTTAAAGAAAAGTGTTCATAACAAGAATGTAAGAGAGAGGAGTTTGGCAATCATATCTCTGCCATCTTAGATGACAGTGTGTGTGTGTGTGTGTGTGTGTGTGTGTGTGTCTGTGTGTGTGTGTGTGCTTATCTGTATAGTAATGTTACTTGTGTTTATCTTGTCATTTCAGATGGCTTTGAAATCACTGCTGTGGACTAAGCCCAACACCCCCTTTTTCCGGCCACCACCTCTCCACGTATGCGTGGTGGAAACGGCCGAACAGACAAAAGTCCTGTCATGGACATTTTCAAACGGTGGTGCCACAGCAGGCACCATCAAGAGAAATAAAATCGCGGTAATTTCTGATGGCAAGACGATCAGCAAAGTTGTTTTTTATGAAGAGTTTGCCTCAAAAATATCAGAGGGAAAAAGCTACGTTATAAAAGGCCACACACTGAGGGGGCAGAGTCTGCCTTATTATATTAATATTACGAAGAACACAAAATTCTTTAGAAGCGCACCGCTTCTAATTTCAGATGAGCTGCGAGAGGAGGCAGGTGCTCTCCTCCGACCCAGGTCTGCTGTGACCGCCCTCAGCAGATGTTCGGAGGGGATAGGTTTGATGACGGTGGAGGGCGAAGTTGTGGAAGTGAGTAAAGAAATAAAATAAATAATAAATAATATATATACATACATACAATTTTTTATTATTATTTTAAGCCTTGCGCATACCTTTAAAACGACAAAATGCCTGCATTTAAAAAACTGCCATTAAATGATAATATTAATTTCCACTTTCATTGAGTTAAATCTTGTAACCCAGCTTTTTTATTTTTATGTGTCTAATTTAAAAAGCAACAACTCCCATTTATTACTTTAGAGGACACAAATGTCACCTTCCTGAACCTTCTATTTCACAACCAAAATAATCGAAAAAAATTAAGCATAAAGCCAAAAATGCCCCTACGGATGCACAAGGGTTAAATGAATGCATTGGCTACTAAAGGAAATAAAATTTAACATTTCTTGAGGATTGCTATAAAGTGTAAAATCAACATAACAATCCAACTTGTTGTTCAGGTATCAGCCTTGCAGAGGGTCGAGAGTGGGAAAGATGTGGTCCCTCTACGTAGGCTGACACTGCAACAGGTAGAGTATCCATAGTTTCATTATTTTAATTTAAGTTGTTGGGGTAAATTGGGGATAATTTATCTATTTTCATAGGCATTATGCTGTCAATAGTCTACATTACAATATTGTATTACCTTATATTCTACAGGATACAACTCACATGCCCCTTTGCCTGTGGAGGGACGCAGCCGTCACTGAGACACCTGTGCAGGTGGGGACCCGCATCAGAGTGACACATGTCAATAGGCCTGCAAAACGCTCTGATTACGGCCCCCAGCTGCAAAGCACCACATTCTCAAAGATAGAGGTAGGCTACTTTGGTGTCACTTTTTCTGTTTGTTTGTTTGTTTGTTTGTTTGTTTGCTTGCTTGCTTGCTTGATTGCTTGCTTGTTTTTAACCATTTTGGAACACAGTGAATGCGATCGAGAATTTTTACAGGCATACACAAAAAAACCTTACACAATCACATTTGCAAAATATACAGCTATGTTTAATGGCCTAATCAACCCATTTAACAATGATCCAGTAGAAAGAAAGGAAGTACTGCACCAGCAATAGTTTTGGGAGCTAGCAGTCATTTACTTTTGAGACCATATTCAGACTTTATTTAAATTATTGTTTGATTATTTTCTTTACACAATCACATTTCCAAAAACAGTCTGCTGAAACAATTGTGTGATTTTCCACTATGTTAATCTGCCTGTCATAAAACATATCATAAAAAACCATGGTATAGTGGGCTTTACCATTAAAACTGTCATAAAAAAAATCATAATGTAATCATGAAATACAAAGTAATTGTATAGTTCATAAAACAGTAATAGCATGTCATTAAAAAAGTCATGGTAGATTATGTCATTAAAAATTACAAGTGATAATATAATAAGTCCTAAAAGGGTAATAATATAGTATGTCATAAAAAAGTCATAATCATTAAAATCAATTAAAAGGTCATAGTATAACATGTAATTAAAAATGTAATAAAAAGTCCTATCAGGTAACACAAATGTCATCAAAAGGTCATAGTAACATATGTCATGAAGAATCATACAAAATAATGATATAGTATGTCAAAAAAATAAAATAAAATAAATAAAATATGAAATAAAAAAGTAATAGTATAGTTGGCTATATCCATAGAAATGTCATAGTCATGATAAAGGAATGCAATAAAAAGTCATAGTAAAGCAATTGTATAGTATGTCATAAAAATCATAATATAGTATGTTGAAAAAAAAAGTCATAGCATCATAAAAATGTAAATTTAAAAAAGTCGAAGCATGTCATTAAAATGTCATGGAAAATTCATAATACAGTACGTCATTAAAAATCATAAAAAGATCATAGTATAGTTCAGTATGCTATAAAGAAGCATACAAATAATAATATAGCTTGTCAATTAAATGTCGTAAGAAATAATATAGTATGTAAAAAAATAAAATAAAAGTCATTGTCAAAAAATCCCCAAAAAGTAATAGAATGGTATGTCATAAAATGAAATAAAAAGTCCTTGTATGGTATGTCATAAAAAATATTTAAAAAGCTCATAGTATTGTTAGTATAAAAGTGTCATTAAAAAAGTCATAGCAAAGTATCTCATTAAAAGTGACATAAACATCATAACTTAGTATGCCATAAAAAAGTCACAGCATGTCATTATAATGTCATGGAAAATTCATAATGCAGTATGTCATTAAAATCATAAAAAGAAAAGTCATAGTGTAATATGTCATTAAAAATGTAATAAAGAAATTATAGCAATGTCATAAAAGAGTCATAGTATAGTATGCCATAAAGAAGTCTTGAAGTAATAATTTAGTTTGTCATTAAAATGTCATAAAAAGTAGTATAGTATGTAAAAAATGTAAAAAAAAAAAAAAAGTAATTGTATATTCTGTCAAAAAATCCTCAAAGAGTTATGGAATAGTATATTACAAAAATATAGTAAAAGTCAAAGTATATCATAAAATTGTAATAAAAAGTCATTTTATAATATATCATTACAAATGCCATAAAAAAAGTCATGATATGGCATCTTATTAAAATTTTTAAAAAGTGTATGAAAAGTTTATCTAATACAGTATCTATATACGTACCTATATATACGTTTGCTTTCTCTCGATAGGTGGTCTCATCCCTGACAGAAGAAGTTGTTGGGGCCATGGGGGTCACAGAAATAGAGGGGAAAGAGGGCACCCTCAACCTCCTACTCGAGGACGCACGTCTCCTTGAAATACCAGAGGCTCTCTGGTGTCCAATCGAGGCCCAGTTCGTGGCAGTGCCTCTAAAGGTGGAGATCAGTGTCTCTGGGACCACAGTTACAAGCATAAAAGTTGTGTAGGTGACTTTTGTTTTTGTTTTTAATTTATTGTTCAATAAGTTATTTATTCATCTTGCTGTTTTTTATAGTGTTCCGTCCTTTCACTTAACTGTTTTATCTGTTCGTATTTTGTTCATTTGTTAAAATTAAATGAATTAAATGTCCTACCTTGTTGCCGTTGTGTCAATTACACCTTATTAGAGATGTTAAAAGCTATTTGAATATCAATTTTGACTTATCCTATTTCTAGATTTCTGTAGATGACAACATTTAAGGCTTATTATATATTTTAAATGAATACATTTTCACATTACCTCAAATAAATTCATACTCATAAGCAATAGCACACAAGAGAGTGAGTGATGTAGTGATCATCTAGCGTGTACAGTAATCAAGTGCAGCCCACACTTACCCCCCCCCCCCCTTTTACCGCTGCAGTTGCTACTGTTGAGTGGCAGGAAGTGGGTCTGACTAAATCAGGGACATCTGGATAATATGTACATTTATCATTTATTGTGCAACCAGTGAAACAAGACTATATTGTTGATTAAAAAAATGTGATGCCAAGTAGTCCTAAAGGTGATGTTACCATGTGAATAGATGATAAGACAAACCTTTTTGACCCCCAGAGGAGAAATGTGTTGCTTACAGCAGCACAAAGAAAGCAACAGTGCACATAATTGAATAAATAATTAAATAAAATAGAGAAAAAATAATACAAAATATTAACAGGTATGTAAAAAAGTAAAATAAAGTAATAATATAATTCAAATATTATTTATCAAAATTAGAAGATAAAGTATTTGAATAGTTATCATTTTTATTTATTGAAAAAAGATTTTGCCAAATGCCATTTAGCTGTCTGTCCAGTCCTGACAAAGTCTTCTGCCTTGAAATGACAGCTGCAGACAACTGTTGAACGGAGAAGGGGACATCTGTGTTATTGTCCATATCTTTATCTTTTGGGAACATATTCATAAAACTGGTCCATCCGGACATCACAATGCAATTCAGCATGGTTTTGGAGTTACAATTGAGGCATAGATTAAGTTCATGTCTGTTAAGTTAATGCTAGGCCTACGTCACGTTAGCCTCATGAAACAATAATAATAATAGTTAAAGCTGCGAGCAGGGATGAACGGGCCCTCACGCCTGGCTTGTGTCGGGGGAGCCAGGCAATGGAACCCTGGCAATGCAGTTCAATGAAGATGCACAATCTTTGACATGAAACATCATCATGCTGCTATAGTCTGTCAAGAGAGATCCGGTGTTCCTGTGATACTCTGAGCTTCTATCATCTCTATCTGTATCATTCATGTCCCATTAATGCATGTTACTAACTTTCTTCCCCGGAGTTGTGCTTTCTTAACGCTTCCTGCTGCTATTATTACTGTTATTCATATATTTTATTATTAGTTCTATTAATTTTTTAACATTAATGAAAACACAACCAGTTGTATTTTTCTTTAGTATTGCAGCTTTTATTGCTACTACTTATCTTTTGATCATATTCACCACCATAATTATTATTATTCATATTTCTATCGCATTAACTGCCATTTTTTCTACTATTCATATCACTCTGGTATATTAACTGCAATAACTTGTTAGTCATATTCACATTACTACAGATATTATTACAGTTAATGTTAATTTTGTGGTTGCACCTTGCATCCCTGGGACTGTCTGTCTTGGTGTAGGCCTTTGTGCTTGTCTGTCCATCTGTCTGTTGTCTCTGTAAATCATAATTAAGACATAAAGTGTGGTTATGCCCTTCTCTCAATAATGTGTTGAGATAACTTTTGTTAGAATTTGGCACTAAATATAAAACTGAACTAAATTGAGTTAAATATATAGTCTGGGGCTTAAACCAGGATCCTATCACTCACAAGCACGCTTCTCTAACCACTAGACTCTCACTGATGCTGTTATGCTGCAATAGGATATATTAGACCACTAGCGGTTTTGGGCACGGGCCAAACGGGCAGCCGCCCGGGGTGGCGTGTTTCATGACATGTGGGGGTCGACACGAGCACTTAAAAAAAATCATCTGGGCCGCGCGGACCGTATTTCTATTATCTATCTGTCATATCACTATGTTGGGAATTGGCCAATTGGCCCCCTGCAGCTGCAGGCGCTCCTGCTTGCTGACATTTTCGTGGCCTGTGATCTGGCTCTGACGTCACCTACCAAGGAACAACAACACAGTTGCTTGGCGGTCATTATCTGAGCAAGTTTGACATTAACTAATGTGAATCACTAAAGGAGATATGAAACCAACGCAACATTACAGAAACTACAGGAAATGACTCACCTACGGTACAGAAAACGATGTTATCATTAACGTAACTGTAACAGCAGGGGATTGTTGGTATATTGTATCTAGATCTAACTTAACTGACTTTAATGTGGTGGATCAATCAATGCATGAGAAGGGGAGAGAGTGTGTGTGTGTGTGTGTGTGTGTGTGTGTGTGTGTGTGTGCAGGCCCGTGCTCGGGACAAGATTCTTTTCAGTGTGCCCCCCCCCCCCCCCCCCTTGCGCAAAAAGATGACAGCTTACAATGAAGTGTTGAAAGTGGTTGTTATCTTTTTTTTTCTAAATTATTTTTTGTGAGTTTAATGTAGGCTATCAATGAAGGCGAAGTGCAAAATACGTTTTCCCTGTATATTCTTGGACTATTTATTATTTTTAATTTCCCTGTGAACGTGTTGAAATAATAAACCCTCCTGACAGACGGCTGCGCGTGCACGCGTGTCAGGCAGAGGTTTACTGAAAGATGTGATTTCTGATAGGGGCACCTTATTAAAAGTATTTGTTGTTTTAATATAAAAATTCTTTAATGTATGTTTATTTGGTTTCAGTGATGATACTTTTGCCGTGAATAAAACAATCATAATTTCAATTACTTCATTTATTTTGTTTTATTCTCAACATTTACAAAGGAACATGGCCTGCTGGGAAATCTGTTCGACCGATTGGGCGAACAGATTCCCTTTTTCATACTTTTCACATATTCAACTTTTTGAATATTCTCTTCAGCTATTCAGCTTTTTCATACTTTTTGCATATTCAGCATTTTGAATATTCTCTTCAAATATTCAGCTTTTTCATACTTTTGCACATATTCAGCTTTTTGAATATTTGGTGGAAATGCTTTAAAGCATTTCCAACCTATGTTATCCTAATCTTTATTGGTGGAAATGCTTTCAAGCATTTCCAACCTATGTTATCCTAATACCTATGTTATCCTAATCTTTATTGGTGGAAATGCTTTCAAGCATTTCCAACCTATGTTATCCTAATCTTTATTGGTGGAAATGCTATGCAGCATTTCCAACCTTAGCTATCCTAATCTTTATTGGTGGAAATGCTATGCAGCATTTCCAACCTTAGCTATCCTAATCTTTATTATTGGTGGAAATGCTATGCAGCATTTCCAACCTTAGCTATCCTAATCTTTATGCTTATTATTATTATTCCGTACAGATTTTGGCGCCCTGTAACTCCTGCAAACTTTCAGCTATAAAAACCATTCAAAATGTTCAGCTCTCTCATCTCACGTTGGCTCCTCTTCAACTTTTTTACTGCCTTTCATATTTTTTCAGATATTCAGCTTTTTCCATATTTTTTTTATAATGGAAACCAATGGAGATCCGCTTAAAATCCTCTGAAACATGCTGCTCTTTCAACTGTATCTACTTCCACAAACTTCCACCTACAGACTTCATTCAAACTTTAAACAATGCCCAAGAATGTGATCTATACGGCTATGTCTTTTCACTTTCGTATCTTTTACACTTTTCCTACAATCACAGTTTATGTTTGATGGTTTTTTAAGACCTGATCAGAGTTTACAATGGGTGTGTATTGCGCCTGCTAGAGTGCGTGACATCATCGTTAGAGTGTGAGAGCTCCTCGTCATACTTCAGATTTTTTTCCTTTCCAAACTCCTCCCGGCCACAATTTTCACTCTACACACGTGATATTTTCCAGTTTTGTAGAGAAACTTTTCCTGTCTCTCACAAAGTGCTCAAAAACTCTGTGACATTTACAGAATTTGAACTAGCAACCTCTAAGCGCGGCCAAGTCTCTTTTTCTCCACATTAAATCTAATGCGAATCGAGGAGCAGATTTTCAAAGTAACGCTGAAAATCACACATTTCTAACTCGCCCTAGCGTCCACATTTCTGACACTAGGAAAAAATAAAAGTGATCATTGTCTTCAGCAGAGTCTTGTGGCGCTAAAGGTGTGAACATTTTGGCCATAGGAGTTTTGGTGTGAGCGTGGCAAGCTTTTGTTCGGAGTCCCCGCTAAGCTGAAATGGAGAGATAGAGAGGCTTAAAGGCAGTCATACACACGCGCCTGTGGCTCTGATCTTGAGAGTGACAGCAGGTGTGCTCTGATTGGCTGACAGGAGCAGCAGGCAGGAGCAGTCAGTGGGATTTGTAGTTTTTTTTGTCAAACATCTCCTGCTCAGGCATACTTTCACCTAGAAACTCCATTTAAACTTTAAAATGTCTGTCTATCTCTCTCTGTCTCACTCAGAAGTGACAGCAGGTGCGCTATGATTGGCGGACAGGACCATTCAGTGGGAGTTGTAGTTTTTCAAAGAAGACAGACAGACAGACAGACAGACACACACACACACACACACACACACAAACACACTTTTTCAAACTTTTCAAATATTCAGCTTTATTAATATTCTCTTCAGCTATTCAGCTTCTTCAACTTTTCACATATTCAGCTTTTTTTAATATTCTCTTCAGCTCTTCAGCTTCTTCAACTTTTCACATATTCAGCTCTTTGAATATTCTCTTCAGCTATTCAGCTTTTTCAAACTCTTCAAATATTCAGCTTTATTATTATTCTGTTCAGCTATTCAGCTTTTTTAAACTTTTCACATATTCAGCTCTTGAAAATTCTCTTCAGCTATTCAGCTTTTTTAAACTTTCACATATTCAGCTCTTGAAAATTCTCTTCAGCTATGCAGATTTTTTCCAACTTTTCACATATTCAGCTTTATTAACATTCTGATCAGCTATTCAGCTTCTTCAACTTTTCACATATTCAGCTTTTTTAATATTCTCTTCAGCTATTCAGCTTTTTCAAACTCTTCAAATATTCAGCTTTATTATTATTCTGTTCAGCTATTCAGCTTTTTTAAACTTTTCACATATTCAGCTCTTGAAAATTCTCTTCAGCTATTCAGCTTTTTTAAACTTTCACATATTCAGCTCTTGAAAATTCTCTTCAGCTATTCAGATTTTTTCCAACTTTTCACATATTCAGCTTTATTAACATTCTGATCAGCTATTCAGCTTCTTCAACTTTTCACATATTCAGCTTTTTTAATATTCTCTTCAGCTATTCAGCTTATTCAACTTTTCGCATATTCAGCTTTTTTAATATTCTCTTCAAATATTCAGCTGTTTTTCAGTGTTGCTTCAGCATAAAGCATTTCCACGCATTTTCCGCAGGAAATGCTTTTTCTAGTTGGTGGAAATGCTTTCAAGCATTTCCAACCTATGTTATCCTAATCTTTATTTTTCATATTATTATTCTTCTTCCGTACGCTTTTCGGTCGCCTCTAACTTCTACATACTTTCAGGTACAAAAACCATTCAACTATCAAAATGTTCAGCTCTTTCAGCTCTTTTATGCTCACCTTCAACCTTTTTTCTACCTTTCATACTTTTTCATATATTCAGTTTTTTCCATATTTTTTTTTCAATGCATTCCTATGGAGATCAGCCTAAAAACCTCTTTAACATCCTCCTCTTTGAACTCCGACTAGTTTCAAATACTTCCACCTACAGACTCCATTTAAACTTTAAACAATCTACAAGACTTTGAACTATAAAAGTCTTTATCAGTTTTTTGATATTTTTTACAGTTTTTCTATAATCACAGTTTATGTTTTATGGTTTTTTCAGACCTCACAAGAGTTTACAATGGGTGTGTATTGCGCCTGCTAGAGTGCGTGACATCATCGTTAGAGTGTGAGAGCTCCTCGTCATACTTCAGATTTTTTTCCTTTCCAAACTCCTCCCGGCCACAATTTTCACTCTACACACGTGATCTTTTCCAATTTTGTAGACAAACTTGTCCTGTCTCTCACAATGTGCTCAAAATCTCTGTGAGATTTACAGAATTTGAACTAGCAACCTCTAAGTGCGGCCAAGTCCTTTTTTTCTCCTCATCCGCTCCAATGTTAATTGAGAAGCAGATTTTCAAAGAAACCTGATATGAACAGCATTTCTAACTCGCCCTAGCGTCCACATTTCTGACACTAGGAAAAAATAAAAGTCATCAGTGTCTTCAGCAGAGTCTTGTGGCGCTAACGGTGCGAACATTTTGGCAATACGACTTTCGGTGTGAGCGTGAGAAGCTTTTGTTCGGACCCTCCGAAATGGAGGAATAGAGACAGGCTCTAGACAGTTACACAGGCGCGTAGATGGCTTTGATCTCTGTGGCTTTGATCTTGAGAGTGACAGCAGGTGTGCTCTGATTGGCGGACAGGAGCGGCAGACAGGAGCAGTCAGTGGGATTTGTAGTTTTTTTTGTCAAACATCGTCTGCTCAAACATACTTTCACCTAGAAACTCCATTTAAACTTTAAAATGTATACACAAGTCTGTCTATCTCTCTCTGTCTCACTCTCTGTCTGTCTGACTACTACTACTACTACTTCTACTACTAGCCTACTACTGATACTACGTCCACTGCTCGTATTTGTACTAGTACTACTACTACTAGCCTTCTACTGATACTATGTCCACTACTTGTAATAGTACTACTACTAATACTACTAGTACTAGCCTACTACTGATACTACCTCCACTACTTGTAGTAGTACTACTACTACTACTACTTCTACTACTGATACTACGTCCACTACTTGAACTTGTACTAGTACTACTACTGATACTATGTCCACTACTTGTAATAGTACTACTAGTACTACTACTAGCCTACTACTGATACTACCTCCACTACTTGTAGTAGTACTAGTACTACTACTACGTCTACTACTGATACTACGTCCACTACTTGAACTTTTACTCGTACTACTACTCCTTTTGCTACTAGCCTACTACTGATACCATGTCCACTACTTGTACTTGTACTAGTACTAGTACTACTTCTAGTTTACTACTGATACTACCTCCACTACTTATAGTAGTACTAGGACTACTACTACTAGTACTTCTACTTCTACTACTACTAATACTACTAATACTTGTACTAATATTACTAGTACTAGTAGTACTTCTACTTCTACTACTACTAATAATACTTATACTTGTACTAATATTACTAGTACTACTGCTAATACTACTGCTACTACTAATACTACTTTTACTAATAATACTAGTATTACTGCTACTACTACTACTACTGATACTACTCCTACTACTTCTATTAGTACCCTACTAATACTAAAAACAAAAAGAACATTCAAATATTAAAATGTTCAGCTCTTTATGGACATTTCAACATGTCTTCAACATTTTTTTGCCTTTCATATTCTTTTCAAATATTCAGGTTTTTCATATTTGTTCAGCTATTTAGCTTATTTCATACATTTGCAGATATTAAGCTTTCTTAATATTATTTTCAAATATTTAGCTTTTTTCATAATTTTGCACATGTTCAGCTTTTTCAAAATTCTCTTCAACTATTCAGCTTTTTGAATATTCTCTTCAACTATTCAGCTTTTTCAAACGTTTGCACATATTCAGCTTTTTTAATATTCTCTTCAGCTATTCAGCTTTTTCTAACTTTTGCACATATTCAGCTTTTTGAATATTCTCTTCAACTATTCAGCTTTTTCAAACTTTTGCACATATTCAGCTTTTTTGAATATTCTCTTGAAATATTCAGCTTTTTTAATATTTTCTTCAAATACTCTGCTTTTTTAATATTTTCTTCAAATATTCAGCTTTTTTTTCAGTGTTGCTTCAGCATTAAAGCATTTCCACGTATTTCCGCAGGAAATGCATTTTCTAGTTTTTTTTATTTTTCTTCTTCCGTACGTTTTTCAGTCGCCTCTAACTTCTGCATACTTTCAGCTACAAAAACCATCCAACTATCAAAATGTTCAGCTTTTTCAGCTCTTTTATGCTCACCTTCAACCTTTTTTCTACCTTTCATACTTTTTCATATATTCAGCCTTTTCCATATTTTTTTTTCAATGCATTCCTATGGAGATCAGCCTGAAAACCTCTTTAACATCCTCCTCTTTGAACTCCGACTCCTTTCACATACTTCCACCTACAGACTCCATTTAAACTTTAAACAACCTACAAGACTTTGAACTGTAACCATATTACTCAGTGTTTTGATATCTTTTACAGTTTCTCTATAATCACAGTTTATGTTTTATGTTTTTTTCAGACCTCATCAGAGTTTATAATGGGTGTGTATTGCGCCAGCTAGAGTGGGTGACATCATCGCTTAGAGTGTGAGAGCAGCCCAACACACTTCAGCTTTTTTTTCTTTCCAAACTCCTCCCGGCCACAATTTTCACGTTACAGATGTGATATTTTCCAATTTTGTAGACAAACTTGTCCTGTCTCTATCAATGTGCTCAAAAACTCTGTGAGATTTACAGAATTTGAACTAGCAACCTCTAAGCGCGGCCATGTCGGTTTTTTCTCCCAATGGGCTGCCATACAAATTGAGAAACAGATTTTCACAGAAACCTGAAAGCAGGGCCATTTCTAACTCGCCCTAGCGTCCACATTTCTGACACTAGGAAAAAATAAAAGTGATCATTGTCTTCAGCAGAGTCTTGTGGCGCTAACGGTGTGAAAATTTTGGCGATGGGAGTTTCGGTGTGAGCGTGGCAAGCTTTTGTTCGGAGCGCCCGCAAAGCCGTAATGGAGCGATAGTGAGAGGCAGTTACACACACGCATAGAGGGCTTTGATCTCTGTGGCTTTGATCTTTAGAAGTGACAGCAGGTGTGCTCTGATTGGCTGACAGGAGCAGCAGACAGGAGCAGTCAGTGGGATTTGTAGTTCTTTGTAGTTCAGGCATACTTTCACCTAGAAACTCCATTTAAACTTTAAAATGTAGACACAAGTCTGTCTATCTCTCTCTGTCTCACTCTCTGTCTGTCTGACTACTACTACTACTACTTCTCCTACTAGCCTACTACTGATACTACGTCCCCTACTTGTATTTGTACTAGTACTACAACTGCTTCTACTACTAGCCTACTAGTGATACTACGTCCACTGCTCATACTTGTACTAGTACTACTACTACTTATTCTGCTAGCCTACTACTGATACTACGTCCACTATTTGTACTTGTACTACTGCTACTACTAGCCTACTACTGATACTATGTACACTACTTGTAGTAGTACTAGTATTACTACTACTACTACTACTAGCCTACTACTGATACTACTTCTAATACTTCTACTACTAGCCTACTACTGATACTACCTCCACTACTTGTAGTAGTACTAGTACTACTACTACTTCTTCTACTGCTGATACTACGTCCACTACTTGTAGTAGTACTAGTACTAGTAATACTACTTCTACTACTAGACTACTACTGATACTACTTCTAATACTTATACTACTAGCCTAATACTGATACTACCTCCACTGCTTGTAGTAGTAATACTACTACAACTTCTTCTACTACTGATACTACCTCCACTACTTGTAGTAGTACTAGTACTACCTCCACTACTTGTAGTAGTACTAGTACTAGTACTACTACTTCTACTACTGATACTACTTCTAATACGTATACTACTAGCCTAATACTGATACAACCTCCACTGCTTGTAGTAGTAATACTGCTACAACTTCTTCTACTACTGATACTACGTCCACTACTTGTAATAGTACTACTACTACTACTACTTCTACTACTAGACTACTACTGATACTACTTCTAATACTTATACTACTAGCCTACTACTGATACTACCTCCACTGCTTGTAGTAGTAATACTACTACAACTTCTTCTACTACTGATACTACGTCCACTACTTGAACTTGTACTAGTACTACTACTGATACTATATCCACTACTTGTAATAGTACTACTACTACTACTAGCCTACTACTGATACTACCTCCACTACTTGTAGTAGTACTAGTACTACTACTTCTACTACTGATACTACGTCCACTACTTAAACTTTTACTTGTACTACTACTCCTTTTGCTACTAGCCTACTACTGATACTACATCCACTACTTGTAGTAGTACTAGTACTACTACTACTACTACTACAACTAGCCTACTACTGATACTACTTCTAATACTTCTACTACTAGCCAACTACTGATACTATGTCCACTACTTGTAATAGTACTACTACTAATACTACTACTACTAGCCTACTACTGATACTACCTCCACTACTTGTAGTAGTACTAGTACTAGTACTACTACTTCTACTACTAGCCTTGTACTGATACTACCTCCACTACTTGTAGTAGTAATACTACTACAACTTCTTCTACAACTGATACTACGTCCACTACTTGAACTTGTACTAGTACTACTACTGATACTATGTCCACTATTTGTAAAAGTACTACTACTACTACTACTACTACTACTACTACTACTACTACTAGCCTACTACTGATACTACCTCCACTACTTGTAGTAGTACTAGTACTACTACTTCTACTACTAGACTACTATTGATACTACTTCTAATACTTCTACTACTAGCCTACTACTGATACTACCTCCACTGCTTGTAGCGTAATACTACTACAACTTCTTCTACTACTGATACTACGTCCACTACTTGAACTTGTACTAGTACTACTACTGATACTATGTCCACTATTTGTAATAGTACTACTACTACTACTACTAGCCTACTACTGATACTACCTCCACTACTTGTAGTAGTACTAGTACTACTACTACTTCTACTACTGATACTATGTCCACTATTTAAACTTTTACTTGTACTACTACTCCTTTTGCTACGAGCCTACTACTGATACTACCTCCGCTACTTGTAGTAGTACTAGTACTACTACTACTACTACTACTACAACTAGCCTACTACTGATACTACTTCTAATACTTCTACTACTAGCCTACTACTGATACTACCTCCACTACTTATAGTAGTACTTGTACTACTACTACTTCTTCTACTGCTGATACTACGTCCACTACTTGAACTTGTACTAGTACTTCTACTCCTTTGCTACTAGCTTACTACTGATACCATGTCCACTACTTGTACTTGTACTAGTACTGGTACTACTTCTAGTTTACTACTGATACTACGTCAACTACTTGAACTTTCACTTGTACTACTACTCCTTTTGCTACTAGCCTACTACTGATACCATGTCCACTACTTGTACTTGTACTAGTACTAATACTACTACTACTAGCCTAATACTGATTCTACCTCCACTACTTGTAGTAGTACTAGTACTACTACTACTACTACTAGCCTACTACTGATACTACTTCTAATACTTCTACTACTAGCCTACTACTGATACTACTCCTTCTACTTCTATTAGTACCCTACTAATACTACAAACAAAAAGAACATTCAAATATTAAAATGTTCAGCTTTTTAAGGACATTTCAACTTTTCTTCAACATTTTTTTGCCTTTCATATTTTTTGTAATAATTAGGTTTTTCATATTTGTTCAGCTATTTAGCTTATTTCATACGTTTGCAGATATTTAGCTTTCTTAATATTATTTTCAAATATTTAGCTTTTTTCATAATTTTGCACACAGTCAGCTTTATCTTACTTTTCACATATTCAGCTTTTGGAATATTCTCTACAGCTATTCAGCTTTTTCATACTTTTCATATATTCAACTTTTTGAATATTCTCTTCAACTATTCAGCTTTTTCATACTTTTCACATATTCAGCTTTTGGAATATTCTCTACAGCTATTCAGCTTTTTCAAACTTTTTGCATATTCAACTTTTTGAATATGCTCTTCAGCTATTCAGCTTTTTCAAACTTTTTAAATATTCAGCTTTTTTTAATATTCTCTTCAAATATTCAGCTTTTTCATACTTTTGCACATATTCAGCTTTTTGAATATTCTCCTGAGCTATTCAGCTTTTTCATACTTTTGCACATATTCAGCTTTTTTTAATATTCTCTTCAAATGTTCAGCTTTTTTAATATTTTCTTCAAATATTCAGCTTTTTTAATATTTTCTTCAAATATTCAGCTTTTTTAATATTTTCTTCAAATATTCTACTTTTTTTTCAGTGTTGCTTCAGCATTAAAGCATTTCCACGTATTTCCGCAGGAAATGCATTTTCTAGTTCAACAACATATTATTATTATTATTCCGTACAGATTTTGGCGCCCTGTAACTCCTGCAAACTTTCAGCTATAAAAACCATTCAACTATCAAAATGTTCAGCTCTCTCATCTCACGTTGGCTCCTCTTCAACTTTTTTACTGCCTTTCATATTTTTTCAGATATTCAGCTTTTTCCATATTTTTTTTATAATGGAAACCAATGGAGATCCGCTTAAAATCCTCTGAAACATGCAGCTCTTTCAACTGTATCTACTTCCACAAACTTCCACCTACAGACTTCATTCAAACTTTAAACAATGCCCAAGAATGTGATCTATACGGCTATGTCTTTTCACTTTCGTATCTTTTACATTTTTCCTACAATCACAGTTTATGTTTGATGGTTTTTTAAGACCTGATCAGAGTTTACAATGGGTGTGTATTGCGCCTGCTAGAGTGCGTGACATCATCGTTAGAGTGTGAGAGCTCCTCGTCATACTTCAGATTTTTTTCCTTTCCAAACTCCTCCCGGCCACAATTTTCACTCTACACACGTGATCTTTTCCAATTTTGTAGACAAACTTGTCTTGTCTCTCACAATGTGCTCAAAATCTCTGTGAGATTTACAGAATTTGAACTAGCAACCTCTAAGCGCGGCCACGTCTGTTTTTCTCCTCATTCAATCTAAGGCGAATCGAGGAGCAGATTTCCAAAGAACTGCTGAAAATCACACATTTCTAACTCGCCCTAGCGTCCACATTTCTGACACTAGGAAAAAATAAAAGTGATCATTGTCTTCAGCAGATTCTTGTGGCGCTAACGGTGTGAACATTTCGGCCATAGGAGTTTTGGTGTGAGCGTGGCAAGCTTTTGTATGGAGTCCCCGCTAAGCTGAAATGGAGAGAAAGAGAGGCTTAAAGGCAGTCATACACACGCGCCTGTGGCTCTGATCTTGAGGGTGACAGCAGGTGTGCTCTGATTGGCAGACAGGAGCAGCAGACAGGAGCAGTCAGTGGGATTTGTAGTTTTTTTTGTCAAACATCTCCATCTCACGCATACTTTCACCTAGAAACTCCATTTAAACTTTAAAATGTCTGTCTATCTCTCTCTCTCACTCAGAAGTGACAGCAGGTGCGCTCTGATTGGCGGACAGGAGCAGTCAGTGGGAGTTGTAGTTTTTCAAAGAAGACAGACAGACACACACACACAAACACACACACACACAAACACACTTTTTCAAACTTCAAATATTCAGCTTTTTTAATATTCTCTTCAGCTATTCAGCTTCTTCAACTTTTCACATATTCAGCTCTTTTAATATTCATATTCAGCTATTCAACTTTTTCAAACTTTTCAAATATTCAACTTTATTATTATTCTGTTCAGCTATTCAGCTTTTTTAAACTTTTCACATATTCAGCTCTTGAAAATTCTCTTCAGCTATGCAGATTTTTCAAACTTTTCACATATTCAGCTTTATTAATATTCTGATCAGCTATTCAGCTTCTTCATCTTTTTACATATTCAGCTTTTTTAATATTCTCTTCAAATATTAAGCTTTTTCATACTTTTGCACATATTCAGCTTTTAAATATTATTTTGGCATATTCAGCTCTTGAATATTCTCTTCAGCTATGCAGATTTTTCAAACTTTTCACATATTCAGCTTTATTCATATTCTGATCAGCTATTCAGCTTCTTCATCTTTTTACATATTCAGCTTTTTTATTTAATATTCTCTTCAAATATTAAGCTTTTTCAAACTTTTGCACATATTCAGCTTTTTTAATATTCTCTTCAAATATTCAGCTTTTTTTCAGTGTTGCTTCAGCATAAAGCATTTCCACGCATTTTCCGCAGGAAATGCTTTTTCTAGTTCAACGTATTATTATTATTCCGTACATATTTTGGTCGCCTGTAACTCCTGCAAACTTTCAGCTATAAAAACCATTCAACTATCAAAATGTTCAGCTCTCTCATCTCACGTTGGCTCCTCTTCAACTTTTTTACTGCCTTTCATATTTTTTCAGATATTCAGCTTTTTCCATATTTTTTTTATAATGGAAACCAATGGAGATCCGCTTAAAATCCTCTGAAACATGCTGCTCTTTCAACTGTATCTTCTTCCACAAACTTCCACCTACAGACTTCATTCAAACTTTAAACAATGCCCAAGAATGTGATCTATATGGCTATGTCTTTTCACTTTCGTATCTTTTACACTTTTCCTACAATCACAGTTTATGTTTGATGGTTTTTTAAGACCTGATCAGAGTTTACAATGGGTGTGTATTGCGCCTGCTAGAGTGCGTGACATCATCGTTAGAGTGTGAGAGCTCCTCGTCATACTTCAGATTTTATTCCTTTCCAAACTCCTCCCGGCCACAATTTTCACTCTACACACGTGATCTTTTCCAATTTTGTACAGAAACTTGTCCTGTCTCTCACAATGTGCTCAAAAACTCTGTGACATTTACAGAATTTGAACTAGCAACCTCTAAGCGCGGCCAAGTCTCTTTTTCTCCTCATTCGATCTAATGCGAATCGAGGAGCAGATTTCCAAGGAAACGCTGAAAATCACACATTTCTAACTCGCGTCCACATTTCTGACACTAGGAAAAAATAAAAGTGATCAGTGTCTTCAGCACAGTCTTGTGGCGCTAACGGTGTAAACATTTTGGCCATAGGAGTTTCGGTGTGAGCGTGGCAAGCTTTTGTCCGGACCCTCCGCAGAGGGGGAATGGAGCGATAGAGAGGCTTAAAGGCAGTCATACACATGCGCCTGTGGCTCTGATCTTGAGAGTGACAGCGGGTGTGCTCTGATTGGCAGACAGGAGCAGCAGACAGGAGCAGTCAGTGGGATTTGTAGTTTTTTTTGTCAAACATCTTCTGCTCAAACATACTTTCACCTAGAAACTCCATTTAAACTTTAAAATGTCTGTCTATCTCTCTCTCTCACTCAGAAGTGACAGCAGGTGCGCTCTGATTGGTGGACAGGAGCAGTCAGTGGGAGTTGTTTTTCAAAGAAGACAGACAGACACACACACACACACACACACACACACACACACACAAACACACTTTTTCAAACTTTTCAAATATTCAGCTTTTTTAATATTCTCTTCAGCTATTCAGCTTCTTCAATTTTTCACATATTCAGCTCTTTTAATATTCATATTCAGCTATTTCAAACTTTTCACATATTCAGCTCTTTGAATATTCTCTTCAGCTATTCAACTTTTTCAAACTTTTCAAATATTCAGCTTTATTATTATTCTGTTCAGCTATTCAGCTTTTTTAAACTTTTCACATATTCAGCTCTTGAAAATTCTCTTCAGCTATGCAGATTTTTCAACCTTTTCACATATTCAGCTTTATTAATATTCTGATCAGCTATTCAGCTTCTTCATCTTTTTACATATTCAACTTTTTTAATATTCTCTTCAAATATTAAGCTTTTTCATACTTTTGCACATATTCAGCTTTTTAAATATTATTTTCACATATTCAGCTTTTCAAACTTTTCACATATTCAGCTTTATTAATTCTCTCTTAAGCTATTCAGCTTTTTCAAACTTTTGCACATATTCAGCTTTTTTAATATTCTCTTCAAATATTCAGCTTTTTTTCAGTGTTGCTTCAGCATAAAGCATTTCCACGCATTTTCCGCAGGAAATGCTTTTTCTAGTTATTATTCTTCTTCCGTACGTTTTTCAGTCGCCTCTAGCTTCTGCATACTTTCAGCTACAAAAACCATTCAACTATCAAAATGTTCAGCTTTTTCAGCTCTTTAATGCTCACCTTCAACCTTTTTTCTACCTTTCATACTTTTTCATATATTCAGCCTTTTCCATATTTTTTTTTCAATGCATTCCTATGGAGATCAGCCTAAAAACCTCTTTAACATCCTCCCTTTTGAACTCCGACTACTTTCACATACTTCCACCTAGCGTCCACATTTCTGACACTAGGAAAAAATTAAAGTGATCATTGTCTTCAGCAGAGTCTTGTGGCGCTAACGGTGCAAACATTTTGGCGATAGGAGTCTCGTTGTGAGCGCGAGAAGCTTTTGTTCGGAGCCTCCGCAAAGCCGAAATGGAGGAATAGAGACAGGCTCTAGACAGTTACACACGCGCGTAGATGGCTTTGATCCCTGTGGCTTTGATCTTTAGAAGTGACAGCAGGTGTGCTCTGATTGGCGGACAGGAGCAGCAGACAGTAGCAGTCAGTGGGATTTGTAGTTTTTTTTGTCAAACATCTTTTGCTCAGTCATACTTTCACCTAGAAACTCCATTTAAACTTTAAAATGTATACACAAGTCCGTCTATCTCTCTCTGTCTCACTCTCTGTCTGTCTGACTACTACTACTACTACTTCTACTACTAGCCTACTACTGATACTACGTCCCCTACTTGTACTTGTACTAGTACTACAACTGCTTCTACTACTAGCCTACTAGTGATACTACGTCCACTGCTCGTACTTGTACTAGTACTACAACTGCTTCTACTACTAGCCTACTAGTGATACTACGTCCACTGCTCGTACTTGTACTAGTACTACTACTACTTCTTCTGCTAGCCTACTACTGATACTACGTCCACTACTTGTATTTGTACTTGTACTACTACTGCTACTACTAGCCTACTACTGATACTACCTCCACTACTTGTAGTAGTACTAGTACTACTACTACTACTACTACTACTTCTACTTCTAGCCTACTACTGATACTACTTCTAATACTTCTACTACTAGCCTACTACGGATACTACCTCCACTACTTGTAGTAGTACTAGTACTAGTACTACTTCTTCTACTACTGATACTACGTCCACTACTTGAACTTGTACTAGTACTACTCCTCCTTTGCTACTAGCTTACTACTGATACCATGTCCACTACTTGTACTTGTACTAGTACTAGTACTACTTCTAGTTTACTACTGATACTACCTCCACTACTTGTAGTAGTACTAGGACTACTACTACTAGTACTTCTACTTCTACTACTACTAATACTACTAATACTGCTAATACTTGTACTAATATTACTAGTACTAGTAGTACTTCTACTTCTACTACCACTAATACTTGTACTAATATTACTTGAACTACTGCTAATACTACTGCTACTACTAGTACTACTTCTACTAATACTACTAGTACTACTGCTTCTACTACTACTACTACTGATACTACTCCTTCTACTTCTATTAGTACCCTACTAATACTACAAACAAAAAGAACATTCAAATATTAAAATGTTCAGCTCTTTAAGGACATTTCAACTTGTCTTCAACATTTTTTTTTTGCCTTTCATATTCTTTTCAAATATTCAGGTTTTTCATATTTCTTCAGCTATTTAGCTTATTTCATACGTTTGCAGATATTTAGCTTTCCTAATATTATTTTCAAATATTTTGCTTGTTTCATAATTTTGCATATATTCAGCTTAATCATACATATTGAGCTTTTTGAATATTCTCAGCTATTCAGCTTTTTCATACTTTTCACATATTCAGCTTTTTCAATATTCTCTTCAGCTATTCAGCGTTTTCATACTTTTGCACATATTCAGCTTTTTCATACTTTTCCACATATTCATTTTACACATTTACTTTTTTAATATAGTTTTTTTTTTTTTAACAATGAAACTCTATAGAGATAACCTTCAAATCCTCTTTATCATGCTCCACTTTGAAATGTCACTGCTTTTACATACTTACTGACTCAGCAGTCACATAGTATTGACCAGCCACCAGTCAAAATTGCCGTAAATAGAAGCCATTCAACACATTTAAAGCAATGTCTATAAATAAAAAGTGAAGTCTGATTTTCTAAGTATTTTGTATATGACGCCAGAATTTCCGAGTTCCCCTGAACGCCTCAATCAAAGTTTGCTGCGCAACACAGGAGCTTCGCCATTTTGTGCTGAGTCTTGAATGGTGAGTCACTCTCAACCTCTCTCCCAACTAATGATACTAATGTTAATGTTTTAAGCAGTAAAAATTACAGTTATTAAGTTATAAACCTGGTTTCTAACTCACACAGCATTCTAACATGAATGTACAGGTTAAATATTTTTCCTACACAGCTGAGTAAAGCATATTGTTGGCTAGCTAATATAAGTGAAGATGCTAATGCTAGCATAGCGGCCAATGCTAACTTTAGCCATGGTACCTGACAAAACAACTGGTTAGTGGTTTATTTTATTTTCGTTTTTCTTTTTAAAGATTTGTTTCCACTAATTCCACTAACTATCCTGACATGAATGTGAAAGAGGAAAATGTTAAAAAAAATTAACCAGTAACAAGCTAACTGATAATTCTGTTAATGTGCGTTTCTGGCTCACTCTGGCAACCAGCAGTTTTAGCTGTTAGGAGCACTCAGCTAGGTAACTTAAGGCAACCATGGGTGTTTAAAGGAGTCATCACCTGGAAATCGCAATTTCTCTTGTTAAAACATGCATATCTGTGTTTGACCTCAGTTGAAACTTGCCTGAAAGGCTGGAGTTTGAAAGTGGCGCCGTTTTTTCGCTTCTGCTCTTTTTCCGAACAGGAATAGCACACAAGGGTGTGCATTCCTAAAGCACGAGATTTTGATTCTGCGCCTTCGGTGACGTCACCGTGGCGGCTACTTGCATAAGCCCACCCCTCTTTCACCACCCAACCCCGCCCCGTCCGCTACCTGAAATCGCCGAAGCGCCGCCATTATGTTTTGGAGTCTGCATGCAGGCAAGCCCCCCCGGCTCTGTCCTTCCTGCGGCGAATCAACGCGCGCCTCATTACATATTATACAATGCACATCCGGACCAGTCAAAACCTCGCGCGTAATCTCGCGTGATAAAATCGCGGTACGAAAAAGGGTCAGAACAAGCTCAATGTTTGATTAAAATTTTTTTTTTTTTTCTAATAAGTTTTACGAATTGATCCAAAGCGATCCAAGGGGGGCTGGATACGTATAAAACCAGGTGATGACTCCTTTAATGTGATCCAGGGATCTCTTCAATCTATCTGTCTAACTAACCTTTACACTGGAGAGTTTAATTTTAATTTAATTTATTGTTGAATGTGCATGTAAGGCCAGTCTACATAAAGCAGAGGTTTTACACACCCGTGTTTCCCCTAACATTGTACAGGCCTGGCGGGGCCGCCAGTCCAGGGAGACCTACCGCCAGGCCAAAAAAAAAATCAATACGCCAAAAATAGTCCACCTCTCAATTTATTCATAAATCGATAATCATTTACCTTGGAGCGCCTTGGAGTAGACTTGCTCCGCACGACGCGCGTCCGCAACAATCCTCGCCGCGCGCTCCCGCTACGTTCTTCTTCATGTACTTTACGCGTTTGATGTTGTTCTGATGCCGCTCCGCCTCGTTAAACCACTACGATGTCGCGTTCTACTTTGAAAACACGGAAAGTTGACACTGTATTTTGGTAAGCTGTTGCACTCTCCAGACTCGTGGTGTGAGCGGAACCGGACCGGTACCGGAACCGGACCGGTGCATTTATAAGAAAAATGCCGCTGTGTGTCTCCGTCCAAAATCCGCTTTCCTCGCGCTGCCTGCTTGCACAGATCCGCTCGTGCGCACATTCGCTGATGCAGGTCGAGTGTTGTCGAGAAATATATGCAGAGATATATTAGGACGTGCTGACGTATGTACTACCGGCTAACGGGCCAAAGCCCGTTTGTGCTGGAGCAGTGTGAATGCAAAGCTGCGAGGGCAGAATTGCAGACTGCTTGTTGTGCCACCTGACTTAATCCAACTGCACCATCCCACGCGTCTCGTCTGTTTAGGGTTTTTTCGGTGGGTACCACCGGGCCTGAAAAAATTCTAGGGGAAACACTGCACACTAATGAGCCAACCTTTATGAGTGAGCTTGAATAAATAATGCTGGTATTAAATAACAGTAGTTATCTATCTATCTACTATACAGGCTATACTGTATGCAGGCTCTACTGTAGATATTTTGTCTTAATGTGTAAGCTGCATTCAAGCACATCATATTTATTTTATATTTATTATGTCGATATTGCGGTTGTGACTTAGAGCCAGACTATCTCTATTTTATGTTAGACGAGGTGGAACATGGCAACGTGGATAATTCACACTGGACCTGATGTTTATAGTTGACATGGAAAAGATGCATGCTCACTGAGTTTGTCACATTGTTTCTTCTCTTTAACAGAACATTCACAGATCTCTACACTTTGGTAAGTAAAGCAATATTTTAACTGAAATGTAATTGACTGTAGGTAATGGTTTAATAATTTACATCTTTTTATTTTGTTTAGAAAAAACATTCATACATGATTGAAATCACGCTTTGCCTTTATTTAGTTTACTGTGACTATTGAATGCAGCATGCACTGAACAGATTATTGCAAATCTTAAAGGTCCTATAAAGAGAGTACTTTAGTAATACTGGTGGGGAATATTACGGGAGCTTACAGGTGTGGTCTTAAATTTCTGTCACTGTGTAAACCAAAGCATAGATGGTAATGGTATTATATCACAGTATATAAAATTCCTATGTAATTGCTTCTGAAAGGGTAAAACACTGGTATGGCATCTTTTACTGGGAACTTCTAGGACATATAAATAGTACAGAGGTATTTTTAGAACATTTATAGTGCAAAACTGCAATTTGGTGGCGCAGCCTGCACGCATTGTGTGGTCAAGTTGTTGCTATTTTATATTTGTTAGCACACATTTAGGCTAATACGTACACATTCTTTTCTTGATTTGTTCTCATTACAATGACAAGAAGCATGATTAGGCATGTATAGTTGACATGGGTAGTTTATATTATAATACTGCTAAATGTAAAACAATACAATTTTTACCTGGGAGGCTTAAAGTGGACAATAACAAAAATACCGTCTGCAATTGCACTGTCAATGACCTCTCTGCATGATCAATTAATACTTTTCAATACTACTTTTCATAAAGTTGTTTTTAATGTCATGTGCAAATAGCAAAATAATATGACTTCCCTTAATTTTAATAATAAATACCTATGTTTAAATATCAGTGATGCAAAATCTGCAAGTTCTAGCTGTCACACACTACAAGTGTGAGTGAGCACAATTGCAATTACATTTATTGTTTATTTGTAAATGCTGAAATTGAATCATTAACTAGTCCTCTCCTTCGAACATTAGTATTGAATCTGCAAACTGTTTTTATTTCAGTCAGTTGCTCTTTAGAAGTCTTCATAAAAATATCTGCACTTTCAACCAGCTGGCTACACCAGAAATTTTGGCCAATTTCAAATCCCAAGCATAGGATAGAGATACAGACAACATGTACTGAAAGATGAAGTATTCAGGAGTAATTTCCACTACAGTTTTGTCTTTGTAAATAGTTTTTTCTGCATTGATAACAGCAAAAAGTCTGGTCACGCCTATTTCAAAGGGAATTTACAGGCTATAGGACAGGACTGGAGACTAAATGAAATTAGCTAGTAAGAGGTAAGATTTATCAATATGGTTCTGAACCCATGTTCTCACTTGGGTCAGTATTTTTATTTTTTTGTGTGTGAAAATCAGACTTGGTGGGCTTAACAGGGATGTTTACGCTAAATGTGTGAGGTGGACCTCAAATCCCAATTGTACTGTAAAGTTATAGTGCAGTTATTAATCAGATTATTTCATTTTAAAGAGGGTGATAGTTGTATGAGTGGACGGGAGTGTCTATGTCAGTCATAAGTCTGTTAGGGTGAAGAGTGAGGCTTCACCTCCTGACCCCCTGTCTTGACACGGACAAGATTGGTTGTACAGGCAGGAAGGACTTCCTGTAGATCCTTATTTTAGCTTTCTTGAAATAGTAGTGCGACTTGAAATGAGCTGTGAGATCATGAGGTAGCTTCTGAAACTGATAATCTTTCTCTCTGCCTCCCTCCTTCCTGTCTCTAATTGCAGACATCCCTGTTGGTGACTCTGAAGTGTAAGTTTACACACATGGATTTTGATTTTGCTATCACTAAACTGATATTTCTTTGATTTACATTTTAGAATGACCTCTTTCTGCCTCATGCCCAGGTCCACATGGAATGTGAGCCCTTACACAGATTTTAAAAAAAGAAAAAGAATATAATTTTCTAAGGACAAAAATGTAGGAGTAAATAAAATACTTTGTGGTGCACAATGAAAATTAATAATAATTAAAACTGCGAGCAGTATCGTGACGGGCCCGAGCTCTTATGCGGTCGTGGAGTGCCTGCGGTCACAGGGCAGTGTCGTGGACGCTGCCCTTGGCGCGGCCGCCTCTCGTGGTGCAAGTCGAGACACAAGCGATGGACACCGAAAGGCATCCGTCTGTCACGTGCGGTCGTGGAGTGCCTGCATTCACACGCGTGGCAGCCGCCTACCTGTGCAGCAGCCACCTCCTCGTGGCGTGAGTTTAGACACAAGCGATTGACATTCAAAGCCATCTGTCTGTCACATACACACATGTTCATGCCTTCCTGACATCTCTCCTCCTCCCCCTAGTGTGACCTCTCCTCCTCCTCTCCCTGTGTCCTCCTTGCAAGGTGAGATGAGAGGAATTAGTTATAAAAAAAATCAGGTGTGGCTTTAACTTGGAAAAATTCACAAAATCAATGACATTTCCTGTCACCAGTAGGTGGCGCTCTGACAGAGTGAATGTCAAAGTGCAGATGTGTTCAGGAAGGAACTCTAATCAAGTGTGCAAAGTTTGGAGCAGATCAGAGAACAAACACTGAAGCTATAATAGTTTGGATGTTAAAGACAGAGTTCAGCTGACAGCTGTATGAGATGCATGTAAAGTGTGCATCCCTCCTCCTCTCTGTGTCCAGGCTGAAATGAGAGGAATTTAAAAAAAGGAATTCAAAGTGGCATGACTGTTGATCTGGTGTGATCCAAAGTGAAACTACATTTCAGTCACAGAGCTCACACACATGTCTCTGCCTTCATGACATCTCTCCTCCTCCCCCTGTGTGACATCTCTCCTCCTCTCCCTGTGTCCTCCTTGCAAGCTGAAATGAGAGGAATTAGTTGTAAAAAAAATCAGGTGTGGCTTTAACTTGGAAAAAGTCACAAAATCAATGACATTTCCTGTCGCCAGTAGGTGGCGCTCTGACTGTGAGTGTATATCAAAGTGCAGATGTGTTCAGGAAGGAACTCTAATCAAGTGTGCAAAGTTTGGAGCAGATCAGAGAAGAAACACGGAAGTTATTATGTTTATGGCAGAGTTCAACTGACAGCTGTGTGAGATGCATGTGGAGATGTGCATCTCTCCTCCTCTCTGTGTCCAGGCTGAAATGAGAGGAATTAAAAAAAAAGGAATTAAAAGTGGCATGGCTGTTGATGTGGTGTGAGGCATGAGACTGCAGCTGCATGTAAGATTCACAGTTCTCCATGTGTCACTGATAGATCTCTGACTCCATCTGGTGGTCGCTGTGCGCCTGTGTCTCTCCCCTCTATGCTCCCCGAGTGAAGATTGAGTGAAAACCTGGCTGATTTACACACTTGGCTAAAAACATTTTTTTTACCTACTTTATCATGACTTGAGGCGGTGGGTCCAAGAGGCTTTTTTGTACAGCTCCACTTGGGCTATCTAGGAAAAAATATTTCATGCGTGTACGCCCTACCTAGAGGGGGGGCTGTTGCTCAGAAGATGGGCATAAAATCGGTCACATTTCATTTTGCCATTAGGTGGCGCTCTACCTCTCTGTTAAAATTGCAGTGCCGTTGTGTTCAGGACGTGATTGTTAACAAGCATGAATATTTTGGAGCAGATCGGAGAAGAAACGGTGAAGTTATAACAGCTTTAATGCCAATGGCGAGGGATGAAAGTAGTAGCGCAGTCATGGCGTCGCCGTGGCCACGCCCCTAGACTTTTGGAGCATCTTTGGCATACTTTTTGTCCGTAAGGCCTTTCCAACAACATATCCAATTTTGGTATCGATCGGATCAACGGTATAATCAGTTTTTGATTTAGCGTGACCCCTGTGAAAGGCCAAAAAACAGCCAAAAACAGGCATAACTGGCAATATGTGGGATTTTTTGGAAGTGGCAAATATGACTCCATTTAGATGAAACTTGACATACATGTTCTTTCAAGCGATGTCAACATAGGTTTGGAGTGTCGTAATTTTAGGGGCAAAGGTTATAGAGTTATGCTAATTGAATTTTGGTAGCCACACCCTCTAATGTTCATTGGCCGATATCTCCTGATGAAATGCATATTTTCAAAACCTTTTCGGACCATAACCATAGCTAGGTCTAAAGAGTATGCGTACCGAATTTGGTCCAAATCGGACCAACGGTTTCCGAGAACTGCGCAACTTCCTTTTTTTCATAAAATCCAAGATGGCGGAAAATTTCGGTAGGCGGACTTTGGTACTCCAAGAGGATTTTTTGTAGAGAACACTTGTTTGCACATGTGTGCAAAGTTTCATGTCAATTGGAGTTACGGTGCGGCGGGGCTGGCGATTCTCCACTCTAGGTGGCGCTAGCGAGCAACTTTTTCGTGGTTGAATGCGAAAACGGCAAATTCTCTTATTTTCGCCAGACCCTATAGACACTCCAATTTTGGTTAGTTTTTTTTCATGTTCAGGCCCCCAAAATGTAGGGCGAAGGCGTGAAAGAATAATAAGAAGAAGAAGAAGAAAAAACATTCGAATAACAATAGGGCTTCGCAGCCCGACGTTGTCGGCGCTCGGGCCCTAATTAAATTAAGTAATGTGCTTTTTGCTTAATAAAGGAACACGAGAAGACATTTACAAGCAAACTGATTTAATTCATGTAAATGTAAAATGTACACAATGTTTTATAATTATTTCTGCTTCAAAATTGTTTCAAAATAATTATTTATTTGGTAATATGATTATGTATTCTTTAAATTGATTTAAAGTGTTCATTTTGGCAGCTATTTTAGATTAAGTATTAGTCTTTTCACGAAAATGCTAATTTGTTTTAGTCATTTTTATTCTTCATAGTTTTAGTTGATGAAAACCAAAACATTTTAGTCCACTTTACCTGTTCAGCTGACTTTAGCAGTTCAGATAACAGACACTCCACTGCCCTACTGTTATTACAGACACCTGAACTAACCACAGACACTTGCTACAGCGAGTGCTGCAGAATGAAACACATGTATAAACCTGCTGATCAGATGAATTTACTTATTAACTGAATTCAATTCAATTTTATTTATTTATATGGCACCATTCATGCAGGTAAATGCAACACAAAGTGCCGTACAGAAAATACAAATTTAGAAAATAAGAACAAAACAACAACAACAATAAAAACAACAACAACAGAAAGAAAGACCCGACCCCCCACCCGGAACACACTCGCACACTCACACTAACATGCACGCAACTCGGGTATGGACACCACACACACACACACACACACCCCCACGCACTGCATTGGCTAAAACTGTAGAGACATGGCTCGGCACTGAGACATCGGTGAGTGAAAGGCCATCCACACCATGAGGGACTCTGGTTCCCGTCAGTCGACGGTAAAAGAGATAAAATAATGTAAAATAGAACAAGATAGCAGTAATAAAATAAATAGCAAAAACTAGATAAAAAAGCTAAATAGCTAAATAGGATAGAATAAAATCAGTGTAAACTACTAAAATAAGCAAACTTAAAATAATAGATTAAAACTTGGGGAATAAAATAGCAGACTTAAAATAATAGAAAGTTAATTAAAAGCCAGACTAAAAAGATGAGTCTTGAGCCGTTTTTTAAAAACATCAACATTCTCTGCGGCCCTGAGGTTCTGCGGCAGGCTGTTCCACAGTCGGGGACCATAATAACTAAAAGCCGCCTCCCCGTGTGTTTTCAATCTGACTTGTGGAACGGTTAAAAGGCCGGTGCCAGAGGACCTCAGGGTCCGTGAGGGTTGATATAATAGGAGTAGGTCAGATAAATAAGAGGGCCCAAGACCATTAAGACATTTAAAAACAAGTAAAAGAATCTTAAAATCGATCCTGAAGCGGACAGGGAGCCAATGCAGCGACTTTAAAACTGGTGTAATGTGCTCCCGCCCTCTGGTCCTCGTCAGCACGCGTGCGGCTGAGTTTTGCAGCAGTTGGAGAGTATGGATGCTCTTTTTAGGAAGACCAGAGAGCAGGGCATTACAATAGTCTAGACGACTGGAAATAAAAGCATGCATCAGCACCTCTGTACTGGCCTGTGAGAGAAACGGGCGGACTCTGGCTATATTCTTCAGGTGGTAGAAACCTACCTTTGTTACATTTTTAATGTGTGGAATAAAACTGAGCTCAGAGTCTAAAATCACGCCCAGGTTTCTCAGAGATTTCGATGATTTAAAATTATTTAATTTTGGTAAAAGTTTCTCTCTCTGGCCTTCAGGACCTATGACTAAAACCTCTGTTTTGTCCTGGTTGAGTTGTAGAAAGTTTGCTGCCATCCATGACTGGATATCTAAAATGGAATTAAAAAGGGCATCTAAAGGCCCTGTGTCATCAGGAGACACAGCGATGTACAGTTGTGTATCGTCAGCATAGCTGTGGAAGCTGATGCCGTGCCTCCTGATGACATCACCCAGGGGAAGCATGTAGAGATTAAAAAGGGTTGGGCCTAAAATTGACCCCTGGGGAACCCCGCACTTAAGGTTGTGTGTTTTGGAGGAACAGGTATCCAGACTTACGAAGAAGCTTCGGTCAGTGAGGTAAGAGGAGAACCAATTTAAAACAGCACCAGAGAGACCAACCAGGTTCCTCAAACGGTTTATTAAAATGTGATGGTCCACTGTATCAAAGGCGGCGGTTAGATCTAGCAGAACCAAGACTGTGAGTTTATGATTATCTAAATTGAACCTGATGTCATTTAAAATCTTTAAAAGGGCTGTCTCTGTGCTGTGGTTTGTCCTAAAACCAGACTGATACTTCTCCAATGTATTGTTTAAATATAAAAAGTTATTTATCTGTGTAAAAACCAGTTTTTCTAAAATTTTGCTTAAAAATGGTAAGTTGGATACTGGACGGTAATTATTAAAAATGGTGGGGTCTATGCCACTCTTCTTCAGAAGGGGCTTCACCACCGCCGTTTTAAAGGATGTGGGGAAGACACCCGTCTGAAGAGAGCAGTTCACCATATATAAAAGCTGTTCCTCAAAAACGTCATAAAACTTTTTTAAAAAGCGTGTGGGAATTGGGTCTAAAAGGCAGGTTGTGGGCTTCACTTGGGAGAAGACTCGACCAAGTGTCCTTGCGTCAACCAGGGCAAAAGAGTCCAGAGTCTCCTCAGGTGGAAGCATTGATCCAGGAATGTCGGAGGTTGAGATTTGGTGAGATAAAAGACTGGATCTAATGTTATCGATTTTACTTCTGAAGTGGTCAGCAAACGCCTCACAAACGGAGTCTGTTGGTGTTATTGGTGACCTGTTCCGGTCACCGTTGGTTAAAAACTCAATTGTGGAGAATAAAAATTTGGGGTTATTTTTATTTTCGGAGATTAGATTTTTGAAATGTGAAATTCTTGCCAGTTTGATGGTTTTATTGTATGTTTTGAGGTGTTGACGAAATATGTCGTAGTGTACTGTCAGCTTTGATTTTCTCCATCTCCTCTCAGCACTCCTGCACGTTCTTTTCAGTTTTTTGATTTCTTCATTTCTCCATGGTGGCATTGGTCTTGTTTTTATAGTTTTAGTTAAAAGAGGAGCCACTGAGTCAAGTGTTGACCTTAGTTTGTGAATAAAATTGTCAATGATAAAATCACATGGTGCTGGTAAAATTTGTGCAGGAGTGTTCTTTAAAATCTGGATAAAATTTGCTGCCACTTCAGAAGTAAGATGGCGTTTCCTCACTGTTCTCACAGGGTCCTCCAGCTGGTTAAAACTGGTGATATTAAAAAACACACAAAAATGGTCTGACATGGCCAGATCCACGACAGAGGGCGCACCCACAGACAGGCCATAGGTTATGACCAGGTCCAGGGTGCGCCCCCTGTCGTGGGCTGGCTGGCAGACATGCTGTTTAAAATCCAAGCAGTGAAGGAGGTTTAAAAATTCTCTAGATGCTAGGTCTGAGGTCTTATCGATGTGTAGATTAAAATCACCAGTTATTAAAATCCTATCATACTTAGCGTGAATGATGGTTAAAAACTCTGAGAAGTCGCTGATAAAAGCAGTAGGGTGCTGGGGTGGTCTGTAAACAGTCACACAAAGAATAGGAGGGCTGCTAAAAACAAAGGCGTGGTATTCAAATGATAAATAGTTGTTAAAAGGAGCTTCCTTTGGCAATAATGTTGACCTTGTGATCGAGGCAGTTCCCCCTCCTTTCCTGCCCACCCTTGTTGAAAATAAAAAGTTAAAATCTGGAGGACAGGTCTCTGTGAGAACAACACGTGCGTCAGTGCAGAGCCATGTCTCAGTAAGGAGAATACCGTCTAATTTTCTGTCTAAAATTACATCATTTATAATAAAAGATTTGTTAGACAGCGAGCGCACATTTAGTAGGGCCATCTTGATGTCTTCATTGATTGTGCGCTCAGTATGTCTCTTTATGGGGACATTAAAACAATCAGTCGGTCTAAAAACAGTCCTGGGTTGATGTCTGTGAGTGATAAGTGTTTCAATGTGATGGATGTCCTGTGGTTCTGATGGGGGTGGTGATGGGTGGATGTGTGGGCTATGTATGGTGCAGGGAGTGGGGGGTGAGTGTGGGTGGGAGGGACAGCGTGGGGCAGAGTGTCCGTGTGTTAGTCAAGAGGTGGGTGTGGTGCATGAGCGGATGGTCAGGTCAATGTTCACAGATAAAAGCCGGGATCCCTCCCACTGCATGAAAAGTGGGATTTTCGTCAGTTAGCGGCCCTGTAAATTGACGTGGAAGTTCAGGTTTACGACTGCAAACGGCAATTTGCAGGAAACACCGAAAACTGACGTAAATTGCCGGGAATTGACGTGGGCCTTGCTTGGCAGTTGTCCCCCCATGACCCCCCTCCCCGTAATCCTAGGGGAGGCTTTAACATGTAAATGAAAATGCTGTGAGCTATACAAATGCAAATCAGGGTAGCAGGGGGAGTTTTCCCCCAGGTGACATTTTTCTGAAAGGTGTTAACTTCAGTTCATCTTCATTCAAAGATATAACTTAATTTCATCTTCATTCAAAGATACACAAAACAATTTGCTTCAACAATTACTTTTAATCAGGCTTTGCCACAAAGGTAAAATGTACATTCATGCAAAGAAACATCACAGTCTCCTAGAGCTCAACCACTGTGCATAGTGGCATGACTACAGTGACCCTTTCTGTGCTTAAATGCACAGTGGATGTGTTAACCACACATCTCCCAGCAATGCGCTCAACAGGCAGAAATGATGCTGGGTATGACGTGTCTGTTCCCTGCAAGCTCCAAACTTCTATTGGCTTTCCATAAAAATGTCTGTCCGGATGGGGATGAAGCCAGGAAACTTGCGCAGTAACATGTTTAAATGCAGTACCTTTTGACACAACATTAGCAACTATAAACTGCTTTATAATGGCTGGTCGTAGTTCTGAGGGTCAAGGATGGGTTCATAGATCATAGATCTCGGCTGTGTTCGAAATGCCATACTAACGTCCTACTCGTACTTAATTGTGACGTAAATTTGAGTACGTAGTGCGTTCACATACAATAGTATGTGAATTTGTGCACGCGAGAAATGCCCGGATGTATACTGCATTGGCAAGAATTTCTGAGTACAGCGGACCTTGCTAAATCTACTCAACTTCCCAAAATGCATTGCGGCTCGTCTGACTTCACAAGTTTTGGATAATGGCGGACGACTGCGGTGATTCTGGCGACAGCCCGACACAAACCGCGTACACATGTAAGTATACTGTAACATGACTTTTACGTTTCCAGCTGACTTTTAAATCGTATTGATAATGAACGTTACTTTATTGTTGTTGGCATTGTACGTTAACGTTACGAATCGAAGGTCCTTTCAGACGGCTAGCCTACTGACGCTAATTTACCATTTAGGGTTAGCGAGCGCAAGCGAAGCGGAAAATGTGCCGTTTTTACCGACGTTAACTAATAATATAGTGCTTATGTTAAACCGTGGTTATATATTTACTAACGGTGATTAATAACGCCGTGCACCGTTGTCCGCTAAAGGGACGGCAGACACCGGGCGCCTCATTCAGTGGGGGGAACGATGACGAGACGTTCACGTTCACCGGCAGCAGGAATGCTGCTCTGAGAGGCTTCACTTAAGAAAATGTGGTTTAAATGTTATAATTCTTATATCCAGGACTGCTGGAGACTCTCAGGATGATTGCGGTAAGAATATGTTCGGTGACTGCTAGCTAAGCTAAAATTAGCAAAGCAAGCCCAAGCTAAAAGTAGCTTAAACGCTAATAGTCCAAGCTAAAAGTAGCATAGTAGCCTTGTAAAAGAACAAGAGAGAGGAACCAGTGTAACGTTAAGTTGCTTTGTTAAGTGTATGTTGGTCTTTTACAGGAAGCAGTACGCCGTCTTCACAACTCGGAGACGAATTGTAGGCGCTACGAACCGGAGCAAGGGTACGATTTAAAGAATATGCTTTCATTCTGCTGTATTAGGAAATAGATGCGTTAACAGTAGATACCGATCTTAACTGTATTCATACCACTCATTTAATTGTTTTCCAGCTGCCTGTAAGACATTCTATGAAACGGTACGCAGGAGCTTCAGACACACAGCCTGATCTCGCATCGCAGGCGGAAGCTGTGAAGACGTCAGCTCGGAGTCGTTCCAGGAGAAAGAGGGTAAGACTTATTAGACTTATTAGATCCGTTTTTGGTCAATGTGACCAAACCTACCTAAACCTATTCTTCAGGTGCATTAATAGATGTGTTGTGTCCATGCGCAGTGCATCGCGCAGTACTGATTGTCTTTATTGATTGTTTTACAGCTGCTGGAAGCGAGACGGAGTGTGCTTGCTGGCGATGAGGTGGACCGTTGGAAGTGCTCCACCACAGACATGATGTCTGATGAGGAGGACGGCGTCGTTGGCGAGGTTCTGGATGGATTGTGCGACCTCCATCCTCTCGTAGCCAGGAGCTCACCGAGCTCTGTGCGACTCTACAGTCGCGATTAGAGAAGACTCCCAAGTACAGGGCCACGCACCGCAGGCGGCTGTAAAATTGACCAAATTCGGACAGAATGTCGCCAGTTCATTTGTGTGTTGTGTTGTCAATAAAGCTCTTTCTTTGAATACTTCCTCCTGGCAATTTTTCCTTTCCTCAATTAATTCATTCATATTTATATTTATAAATATATAAATAAATAAAAATAAATGTGTGTTTGTATAAATATACATATATATATATATAAACATATGTATATATATATATATGTGTGTGTATATATGTATATATATATATATAGTGATAGATCTGCTAACCAATCACTAGTGATTATTCTTGTTTAAAAGACCCAGTGTGACCAATAGTAACACATCTGCCAACGGGGGTGGGGTTTACATTTATAATGACTCATCAGGTTGACCAATAGTGACAGATCTACCAACGTGGGTTGGCTTTACATTTATAATGACCAGATCTGCCAACCAATCACGAGCGATTATACTTGTTTAAAACTAGTGGTTTCATCCAATCCTGAGTGAGGATATTCAAGCCATCTCTGGCCAGGCGGGGTTTCGCCGCTATTCATATGCTAATTAGAGCCTTCGCTGTGGTTCGTTTCCGACAATTTTCGGCACAGACGAACGCGGCGTTCGCAGCCTGTAAATTGTCGTTAACTCCCGAAAATTAGGGAGATTTTCGGGCGTTTACAGGGACGAAAATCCGACTTTTCATGCAGTGTCCTGGTTGGGGTGAAGGCCGTCCCGATTAAAAAGTTGAGGTCGGTTTAAAAAGGCCGCGTAGTTGTCAACGAAAGGGATACTGTTGCCCAGGCAGTATCCCTTTAGCCACAGGTGCAGCTGGCGGATGCGGCTGGTGATGACATCACCGTAGCGGGGCGGGGGAAGCGGACCCAGAACAATTAGCCGCTTCCCCGTGTCCAGCACGCTATCCACCATGGTGACGAAGTTCGCTTTGAGCACCTCCGACTGCTGAAATTTGAGGTCGTTGATGCCAGCCTCCACGACCAGCGTGGAGGCCGAGGGATGTTGGGCACTCACCTGCTGAGCGGAGGATGTGACCTCCGTGACACAGGCACCAGGCCGGCAGAAAGTCTGTGCGTTGCGCACGGACACGTGCCTCTGAAGGTACTGTTCCGGCCCACTCTAACATCTGGTTGAATGATGAATGATGCAGCTTTGCAGTAACTCCTGAGTCCTCCGAACACCTTCAGTAGTGATACGTGGGTCAGTCACACTCTCACCCACCACTTGAGTGTGTTTGAGAGAGAGAGAGACAAAGGGACAAGCCACAGAGAGGGAGAAAAGACGGAAGGTTTTAACTACATTTTTGTCTCGTCTTTTTTCGTCAAAGAATATGACTGTTTATTATCATCACAATTAACGTTAAATGACAGTGCTGCCATCTCATCATAGTGTCGTTAGTCAGGAAAAAATAGGTAGTTGATGAACATGTATCCTCTCGTTACTTGCACTTGAGTGCATAAGGTTGAAGGTTTATTTAAACCTAAAAATTAACATAAAATCTTACAGTCTTGATAAAGAGCTCTTAAGACTACAAATTGAAACAAAACCTGTGGCAGCGTCATGGGAGCTATTGTGTGAACACTCCTCAATTTGTTGGTTTTGCGTATGCTCCTAAATACATTTTATAGTTCTGCAGCTGCCATGTGGGTCTTCCATGTGGGTCTGATAATGTCTCACCCCAACAAATGAATGACATAATACTAAAAGTAAAGTAAAGAGGCTATTTCATTACCCCCCTACTCCCTGTCTAACTGCAGACCATCAGTGTCAGCAACCCTGCGGTGACTCAACAGTAAGTTCACATACATGAATGAAATGCTGAATTTCAGCACTGAGCTTCAAATTAGTGGATGTTGCCTATACACACTTACCAAAGTGGCAGTGATATACTGAGTCTTGTAAAACAGCCCACTGACTAGATGCATTTCATAACACCATTGTCTTTCACATAAATCTGGCAAAACCAGAAATGTAGTAATAATAGGGCTATTTGTTAGTGATTATGTTTTTAGACTGTTATTGTGAAGACACCTTTTTACTGATATTTTATCTTTGGGTAGAAGTTACTTCATTTGATTTCTTACATTGAAACTGTCTAATGTATTATTATTTTTTCTGTCTTACAGGTCCGGCTGTCCAGCCTCTCTCCTCTCCTCTCCCCTATCATATTGGCTTTCGATCTTTGTATATCTTCTATCCACTCTGACTTAAATATTGGCTCTTCATTCTATCCTGTCATATCTACCCCTCTGTCTAAATTGTGACATTCTACCTGTCTATCCCTCTAATCTGTCAAACATTGTGACTCTATCTCTTGTGATCTTGAACCAACATTGAAAAACCTTGATATTGAAACCTTGCCTTGAAACTTTGAATATTGAGAACTTGACTACTGAATACTCGGGTTGAAAAGTGCCTGGATCTGACTATTTTTGGAATCTTGAGAGTCTCTTTCTCTCGTGCTCATTCTTTCCTGTCACCTCTCCTCAATCCAAGAACCTGATCTACCTTTGAACAGAACTCTGAGAGATCTCTGCTCTCAATCTCTATCTATCTCTATACCCATCCTCTGAACCAAAGATCTTTGGATCTTTACAATTTGCAATTCATTATTTTTGAAAAATATAACTGTTTTTCAAATTGAATAACACATTAAATTTTTTGGAAATACTGTATAATTACATTATTAATAATTGAACAACAACATACTAATACATTTTGCATTAATTGAAAATTACAATTTTATCAGAAAACATTGGACTTGAAATACACTCTGATTAAAAATTGAAGCTTGTAAATTTGAAAACTCATTTACACTAGAAAAGTAGTGTAGTTGTTCCTGCATGGTGCTGCTGTTTCTGAGATCTGTTGGTTTGTATCCAAAGGTTTGTTTTGATTGTAATTATCTTCACACTTTGTTAGCTTGAATAGTGTTAATAAGTGTAAAAGTAATACAACTACATACATTGTATTAATTATTATCCAGTTCAATTATATTAGTATTTGTACACACATTGTTTCAGTCTGTAAGTGTTGTTGTGTTGTTTAACCTGAAATAAACAAACAGACAGACGATCTGTGAGGAGGACCTGGCTGTTCCCTGTCTGCAGACTCAACCTTCTTCAGCTACACTGTAAGACATTTCAGGTCAGTTCAACTTGCAAATGAAGGTTCACCTGCTGCCTTAAAACTGCAAGTTAACTCAACTTAAGATTACCTTTGTTTCAACTCGGAAAATAAAGTTCAAAAGGTTGATTATACTACACTGTTCTAGTTGTCACAATGTTGTTTTTTAAGTTGTCAAAGTTGACTTAACTTTTAATCACTTGTAATCATAACTTGATACCATTAGTTGAAACAAAATATAATTATACATCATTGATACATGAAAACTTTTAATCACATCTTGTTTAAACTTGATACTGTGAGTTAAAACAACATTTTTTTAAACATTATCAATACAATAACATTCTTTAGCTAGTAAAACAAACAGATATTTCATTATTATTGTAACTCACAAGTTCTGAGTTAAACTAACTTAGCCGTATTTATACGACTCCCCATTTAAAGTTAAGAGGATTAAAATTCTAAATTTGTTTCAACTTGCATGGTAAATGACAGAGCTTCACACTGAATTCTTGCATTTGTCCAAGAACATTTATTTTATAAATACATTTATATAAACTTTAACAGAAGTTAAAGGTTTTAACATGCCATACCCAATGTATGTCTCTGTAATGTACAGAGGGTGGACTTGCAGACAGACATGACAGTCAGACAGAGGGTGGACTTGCAGACAGACAGACAGACAGACAGACAGACAGAGGGTGGACTGACAGACAGACAGAGGGTGGACTTGCAGACAGACAGCGAGACAGAGGGTGGACTCGTAGAAAGAAAGAAGGTGAGGTGGGGTTGAACAATGACGTATGTGAGATAGTAAACAGATAATTATAAAATCTCGACATGAATATGAACAATGTGGAACATTGATACATCTTAAACATGTCTTTGCATCAAAACAGGCCTCACTGAGGTTGACAACCGAGAGTGCTGGGGAAAGGGGGACAGATGGGCAGGTGTCATAAGAGGCAAAAAGTGAGATAACCGGTCCATATCGTCATATGAACAAAAACAATGGTGTACATTATAAATACTTACTTACTTATCCTCACTTACATTTGTGTTAATTGAACACAATTTTAAAACTGTGAATGAGAGAATAAGTATGGCGAAGTTGTACAGAGGAAAAATGTGGTATACGCAGAGCTTTACAAAACATCAACATCCACGTCTAAAAGATTCTTTAACCACAATTCGAAACAAAAGTTTGTTTTCATTATACCTCAAAATGTTTTGCACATTTAAACTATTTTAGATTTTTCAACAATTTCAGATTTTTCAACTTCACAAGTGACACATTTGTCACGCATACCTGACTTGTGCTGAACAAACTAAGCCGATGAAAACCTGTATGCTAGTGTAAAGAACAAGGCAAGCTTCCCAAATAACTGCTGCCTCCTAGTAGTTGCTTGACAAGTGCATTTCTTTGTTTACATGCGATATCTAAGCAGTTTATTTCTGAGTCCATGGATTCTGGGTGAACATTGGTCCGGTTTAATGTTCATGACAACCCTCTGAAGGAACTCAAAAGAATACTTCATATTACGTGGGTACTCAAGGTTTAGGCAGTAGATTGCACCCAGCAACATGGCAAAGCCTGTGGACACATCTTGGAGGTCATGTAGGATGATCTTCTCCTCTACTACCAGAGCCATGTTGAAAACATCCAATGGAAATGCATCATGCAGAGGGCCTTCGTGTCCAATCAACAGTCCAACTTGCATCCCGCTCATTAGCACGTCAAGGTTTTCACCATGAGCCTGAAAACATAAAGACAAAAACACACATCTTAACTGACTGACTTAAACATCACTGCTAGGCTAATAGAGAAAGGCTACAAATGTCTTTGACATTAATTGAGTGAGTGTTGTCATTGCCTTTCTGAATGTTCATTGTTAAGCCCAAATAATAAAACAAACCAACAGTAATTTTGGCCACTAGGAGGAGCTAAACTGAGAGAAAATGTACTGAATGTTCTCTATTTCTCAAAAATGTAGTATATTCTGATTTTAAGTATGAATAAGAATTCAATGTTATATACATTGCATTTGAAATGAAAGAATGATTATAATAGACTATGCATCATACAGCTACATGCACATGGACAGAAACTCCGGGACACACCTCTTAACTAGCATATAACATGTGGTCCAAAAAAATAAATCTAGGATGCAGCCTACTACTTTATCATCCCAGCAAACCCTTCTCTGATATACTATACTACATACTAAGCTATTTTAAAAAGTAGCCTAATGTGATAAGTTAACATTACATTATTTAAAAACAATATAAGTCTGGATATTTTATTATATATTGGTTAAGTTACTGCATTTTAGGTTTCATTACATTTTCAATTTAAATTAAGGGCACATTTCATTAATTTTTCACTCATTTACTATTTTATTTGTAAAAAATTACCCCTTACGACTTATGAAAATAAAAAATGTTAAAACAAAACAATGTAATATAAAATGTGTAAATACGGTGTCTTACATCACACATCCTGATTATGTCAGAGGAATCTTCTGCAAGGTAGCATGGAAGACCAAGTAGGACAGCTGTTCTTTTGTTTTGGTTTGTCCTACAAGAACAAGACGAGTTTGTGAATAAGATACCCAAGCCAGAATACTAATTTTAGTACATTAACAAGAAATGATTTCTGTGCAGTACATACCTCCTTCTGAAGACAACTGAGAACACTGCTCAGGCGCACCCTCCTGCCTGATGCAGCAGCTTCTCCGTACATCTGTAGAACACCTGGCACCAAGGCATCAAGTCCATCCAGGAATGACTCCAGCGGGTCTTTGGTGACGATTCTACTGAACTCAGCACTGAGCTGAAACCAATAATAAAACCACAGAGAAAAGGGCAATGAGTGAGGGAAAAATAAGAGCAGCATAGAGCTCTTAGGGACACACAAAAAACACAAATATGATTGCAACATATAGTGCATAGTTTGACTACCTAAAACAACAAAATATAGGATTTCTATGCTGTACTCAGTTGGCAAAGAATTACCTGTCTCTCACTAAACAATGCAGGCCATCTGTCCTTAAATGCAGAAATGAGTGGCTCGTCACCAATGATCTCTTGTCTTCGCTGGGAGAATGTTGCAGTCATCAATTCATCGAGCAGGTGCAAATCTGGCTCTCTCTTCTGCACTTCCAAAAGCATGGTCTCACGATCCTTCTCTGATTTAACAGTAGTTTGTCCATCAGGTGGCTCTGGTAAGTAGTGGATCTCTCCCTTTTTTGCCTTCTCGACTGGCTTGGTGTTTCCCTTTCTTTTTCTTTTATTTACAAGAACTTCAGGGCATCCAGCTGCCATCATCCTCTGACATCAGGCTGAATCTCCAGCAGTACCATCCTTTACCTGAACCCGGCTCCCTGAGACAAGGATGCTTTGCAACAAGAGCTTTGGCTACGCTTTCTAAATTGTCTTTACTTGGATAGCAAGTGATTCTGGTTATGCTATCAGCCAGTCTGTCCAGTATTTCACTCTTCACACTCTTTGAGATGACCGTCACAGCTCCATCCTTGGCATAGGCATCATTTGCTACCCTCAGCTGAAACTCAACGTCATGGGAGAAATCTGAAATAACAAAGGGATCAGGCCATTCTGAAGAATCACCACTACTAGGGGGCTCGGGGGTTGCACTATTCTGGGAACTAAGGCTTGCAGTATCTAATGTCGAGTCAGAAACTGGTTCAGAAAACGTGAACAGAACTTTCAGTGTGGCTCGTTCAGTTGGTAGGTCCTTGATGTCTGTCAAATTGCAGAGCTCATTCCCAAAGTCTGGATCTTCAAACTGTAAAAGGAACTTCCCACGGAGGCCCAGAGTGTTGCCCAGAACTACACATAACTCATCAACTGATGGGGGAACCTCCTGTAGGGTGACACGTCTTATTTCCTGAGGTGAGACGATGACTCTGAGAAGCATCATTGATGAGATACCAAGAACTGAAACACAGTGAACAAACAAGAAAACGCTTCATTAAACAGTAAATAACAAATCTAAAAGAAGCTGTGAATGGAGTTAAAACAGCAGAGAGATTACAACAGATAGGGAGGGTGAATTCAGAGATCAGGTAGCCATTTCTACACTACATCGTTATATAGCAAATAGTGTCGTCTAACCTTTTAAGTGCAGTTTATATCCCGTTATGTGGTCCAAAGATTAAGAGTTTGTTTAAATGTATGACAAAACAACCCAATCAAATATTACCTTAATGTAACATGAATGTCCTTGGAGTGACGAGCAGCTTTTCTTCAACAGGGTATGCAGCAAGGGGAATGTAGTCATTCAGACGGTCCGGATCAATGACCACAATTGTTGCAGGATCTCTTCTGGCGAGCTGGTAACACCTGAGATGCTCTTGGAAGTATGTGAATAGTTCAGTAATGAATGATATGTAACCATCCACTACACAGATCTCCAATACTCTCCCAAAATCTGGCAGTCCACACGTCTGTCCAACTGAGAGTACCATGCCTTTAGAATATTTTGTCCCATTCAAGTAAGCAATGGAGGTGAGTGAAACAGAGTCCAGACCTTCAAACTTATTCCATACAGCCTCTCTGATTGCAGCATCTAGGATGCCCACAGACACAACTGATACTCGTCCAGTCTCAATGCTTGGCTTGAAAATAGTTGGCATCTCCAAGTAATATGACAACATCAGTTGATGTCTTGTGGCCAACGTGTGCAGAATATTTTTGAAATTGCCAGTATTGTGAACCATTCTTTTAAAAAAAGAATGTTTTGCCTCAAATCGTATTGTCCAGAACTCAATTAATGGTCCAAATTTCTGAATCAGAACAGGATAATGTTCAAGATAATGATGTTTAGGGCGTAATTTAGTACCAGGAAATAATTCTAAGAGCAACTGTCTGTGGTCAGAAATTTTGGCTTGTAGGAGCACAGGGTTTCTGTTGTGAATGAGGGGCTTGATAACACCTCCACAATGTCTTTCAGTTCAAGGATCACAGACCAAGTCTTTTCACTCTCTGGAACATGATGGCCAATCAACAGTGGAAGAAATCTCAGAAGTGCCCAGTTCTCGTGTCCGTTGCCACCAATTGTTCTTTTTTTTTAAAAGTTTGTTGGTATTGTCTGAGGCCTGTTAGTTTTGTCAGAAAACTGAAAAGGAAATGATGCTATTCTATCATTAAGATCATTCAATGTGAAATACTTTTTAGCAATAAGATCTGAAAGACATATGCATAGTTCCACAGGTACAATTCCCTCCAATAAATCGTGCAGAAAATCAGGTGGAAAACCTTTTGCAGGATGAAAGTGGGCAAGTCTGCTTAAAGGACAGTCTCTCTTCAAACCATGAACACACGAGGCATTAGTTGTGTTAAGCACATTAATGGCTTCATCAAACAGTTATGGTGTTCTCAAAGTAAATGCCCCACTTCTGACATCATGATGCTGAATATCTTTAAGGTTAGCCAAACAAAATCTGCAAAATTTCTCCACGTTGAAAGACTCTTGGTATCCAGCAAGGGAGTGTGCACCTAAGTTATCGGCAGACACATACAAAACAGTACCTTTGACACAAGACCCAAGTCTTTTCACAAATACACCAGTCGTCTCTAAATGCTGAAGGTCTCTAATCAGAGGCTCCAAAACTTTGCTGTAACCATATTGTTTTATATGTACAGTTTTGCACAATGCAGCTAGATAAATTGATGATAATGTTGATCTAAGTCTTATGGGTAAGTTAGTTATCACCCAATATATACCACACAACTTATGTTTCTTTCTTGAAGTTCCCAATGGATTACAGATTTCAAAATCATCAATGTATAAGCCAAGAGCTATGCCTAATTCTTCAGCAAAAAGTTTGTTTTCTTTAAAGTATTCACCATCTTGAAATGAGCAGTAATGACCTTCCTGTCCATTGGATCTCTGTAATGTCTCTAGAATCTCACTTCTTTCCAACAACTTACTTAACAAATCTAAAATAGGAACATAAACAAATGAATGATTTTTTTCTTGTGGATTTAGCACATATTCAACCGGTTCAATCACTGTAAAAATCTTTCTGTAAAATGACTGCCTTTTACGTTCTGTGCCCAAAGGCCCTGCTCTTGAAAGAAATTTGAGTGGGTTCAACGATTGTATTTCATCAGACAATGATGTTACAACAGAGGCATCAGCTGCACAGTTATTTTCCTCCAAAACTTTCTCTATAATTGTTTTAATATTTTTATAAGCAAAGTCTCCAATGTCAAATAACTCATCAATTACTTCCTGTACTGCAGAATTTGAAACATGCAGAATTGTTTGCATACGGATAAATAAAGATGCCAACTGACGTTTAATTGCCTCTCCATTTTCAAGAGGAGGTACACCCTCGGGTACTGAATCATATGAAGTTGATGCCTCAGTCCCAGAAACAGAATCCTCTTCTAGCACTGCATTTGTAAGTGCATGGTGCACAAAAAGCTCTGGTCTTAAACTGTTTAAGGTGGACAACCTATGATAGCGACTTCTATGAGAAGTAAATGTTGACAGTACATTGGACTTGAAAGAGCAACCTGCAAACGGACATTTAACTGTTTCCCTGTTCCTCAAATGAGTCTTCAGATGGGCACAATATTTGATAATGTTACTAGGCTCTGAGAATGTACACAAATCACAGCATAACTTGGTCACAATTTTATGACCTTTTCAATGTTCTTTCAAGTGGTTTTTAAGTTCAATTTGGGTTTGAAATGTGTTCAAACAGTCTTGATAAATGCAGACAAGGCCTGAATACCTCCGGTGATGTCCATGACGGGAGCTTACTTTAAACCAAGGGGTACCCACAATACACTGCGCAACCGGCAACAATGGCGGCCAGATCTTCCCGAGAGTCCCATAAATGTAAGTATTTTCGGCTGAAGTCTAGTTTAATTAGCAGCAAATTCCGTTTGATATCAGTGTAGACAACTAAAGACATCGATACGTGCTTTACATATATTGTCCTATATCACACAGGGACGCCGGAGGAAACACGGCAGCTGATACGCTTTCGGCACGAAAACGAGCAGAAATTTCTGAAGTCGAAATACGCTGCAAAGCAAATGTGGGAGTGAGTCATGCGTTCAATGTTGTAGCCATTCATATTTGTATTGTTGTTATTGTAATAATGTGTAATTCATTCCTGTTCATGCACCTGTACATTGTTGTTGGTTATGCTACAGGACACTGATTACAGAAATGGGGTTGGAGGGAAGGGTCACTGGCCAACAGGCCTCAAAGAAGTGGGAGAACTTGAAACAACAAACTAGTGGTTAATAACAGTTATCTATTAACTACAAAAAAACAACAACTATAAACCAATATTCTATGTTATTTTCAATTACATTTAGTTTATTGGATTACGTTTAGCTAACACTTATGCAGTATGATTCAACAACCCTGCAAGTATTAAAACCTTTATGGTGTTTAAAATATTCAGTTTGGGTTTGTTATAAGTAGTGTTGCTGTTAATTTTGAAGACTGTAAATTGTGATGTTGAATATGACATTATAAACTGAATAAAACAAAAACACAAATCAATATTATTATTCAATTCATCAGTAGTGCCAACATGAGTTAAGTAGGCTCTAAAACCTCCAACCTGTTGATAATGATTAGTTAAGCATTTAATATCCTATCCTTCCTTTCCTACCTCTCTGACTAAACATTAAAATAAATATATTTTACAATCTGTTCAACTCAATGGTTTAAACTGGTAAACAGCCCTGTGCCATCACATATCCTCTCCTCTGTCATCAGCCTACTCCTCTGTCAACCAAAGTAATAATTCAACTGTTCTCAGACACTTAAAGTGTAAGTTTGGCGGAAATTGAAAATAAAGCTATTTTCTGAATGAAAATACATCAACTAAGCCGTGGAGGAAGTAATTTTCGCTCATCACGCAGTTCAGAGCTAGCACGGGCGGAAGCTAGAGTCCAAAATCGCAAACAGTGGGTTAGCATGGGGCCAACAGCCACACGCTTTCAAAATCGCATTTTTAAACCACTAACATTGCTCAAAACAGCGGCAAACCTCGTCAGCAGCTTGCTCTGGGTGTCTACACATAAAACGAAGCACCAACAACTCAATTCATGAACCCGAAGTTTATAACAGAAGACAGTTAAGAACACTCACCAATTCTACCTCTGCCAGCTCCTCGCGAAGGATAGTCGGTAAGTGTCGATTACCGAACGCAATGCAAAACGAGGGAGACCACTGAAGATTTCGCCCAGAATAAAACGAGTATACTTTTAAATTAGTGGCAGTTTGGCCAAATATAAGTTAATAACGGTGGGTAAAAACGTCGGGATAGTTTGTATACACTTCCAATCAGTTCAAGACAGCAGCCTTATCTGAAGCACATACATGTCACGCGAGATCTCACACGGGAACACGAGAGCTGCGTTCGTGAATTTAAACCGCGTTGACGCGGCACGCAACCCCTTATACAAACACAAGACGAGACGAACATTTACGCTGTGTTAACATGTTAGCTATAGCAAACTAGCTAACTCATGTCGGGCTCGAATAAAAACTAATGTTGCAGTCACATTTTTAAAAAAAGCACAACCTACACATTTAACGTTATTACGTTACTACACATGAGGTTAATGTTAAAAGACTTAATTAGAGATAATTAAACTCACCTGCTGTTCCTCAGCCTCGTGTAAAAAAAATCTAGTTCGACACGTTCACCACTCGTCACTTCGGTCCCCGCGTCGTGTTACTCCGCCTCGGTTCTAGATAACGGAACACATAGACAAACACACAGGCAACATTTACACTCAGTCTCTTAATAATGTCCTGGGTAGCGTATCGCTACCGTGACGGTAGCTATGCGTCCCGTCACACAAGCTCCATCTGTCTGTGTAAAACACACCGGTAACAGGGGACCGAGGAAAAAAACAGCTAGCAGTTAGCTAACTATAGTTAGCTAGTTTGCTATAGCAAACTAGCTAACTCATGTCGGGCTCGAATAAAAACTAATGTTGCAGTCACATTTTCCAGGCTATTAAAAAAGCACAACCTACACATTTAACGTTATTACGTTACTACACATGAGGTTAATGTTAAAAGACTTAATTAGAGATAATTAAACTCATCTGCTGTTCCTCAGCCTCGTGTAAAAAAAATCTAGTTCGACACGTTCACCACTCGTCACTTCGGTCCCCGCGTCGTGTTACTCTGCCTCGGTTCTAGGCCGTTGTCAGGCATAGTCTCTTCCCGCGTGTCGAAGTAGTCCTTGATCATTTACTACAAAGTGTCTGTATTTCGATATGATATATGACTTATCTGCGGTGTTTAAATTATTCTGTTCATGCTTCAGCCTTGCCATGAATTAAAGAAGACAATTAAACTCAAAAGTCCAAATATTAATTTTGTAGCTCCCATTGGCCCACTCCTGCCTTTTCCCCCATGCCCGCCCCCCCATCTGATAACTTTGAAACCCAAGTTCAATCAACACATACTTATCTGATAACATTTTCAAATAGTCAACACAATTAACAACAGATAGTTCTACTTTTTAAAACTCACGCAGATGAGTTCAAAATCCAAAACTTGTTAGAGCTCTTTGTGTTAAAGAGAGGAAGTAAGTGGACTTAACTAAACGGAGCTGTCCTGTTTTACAGTGTACCAGAAGAACTCATCTGTCATCACACTCATACAACAACTGAAGTCCTCATATTCAATATAAACCTTGATATATTAATATATATCTATTACTGAATATATATCAAACACTGAAAAGACATCTAGGGCCAATCTCAATTCTCTTTTTTACCCCTTCCCCTTCCCCCTTCCCCTTGGTTTTGCGCGTGCCCGTGAGACGAAGGGCTATCTCAATTCTCATTTCGATCGAGGGGTAGGGTATCGGGCAAGGGGTAGATACCCCTTAAAACCAAGTAAGATCGGGAGCTTACTTTAAACCAAGGGGTACCCACAATACACTGCGCAGCCGGCAACAATGGCGGCCAGATCTTCCCGAGAGTCCCATAAATGTAAGTATTTTCGGCTGAAGTCTAGTTTAATTAGCAGCAAATTCCGTTTGATATCAGTGTAGACAACTAAAGACATCGATACGTGCTTTACATATATTGTCCTATATCACACAGGGACGCCGGAGGAAACACGGCAGCTGATACGCTTTCGGCACGAAAACGAGCAGAAATTTCTGAAGTCGAAATACGCTGCAAAGCAAATGTGGGAGTGAGTCATGCGTTCAATGTTGTAGCCATTCATATTTGTATTGTTGTTATTGTAATAATGTGTAATTCATTCCTGTTCATGCACCTGTACATTGTTGTTGGTTATGCTACAGGACACTGATTACAGAAATGGGGTTGGAGGGAAGGGTCACTGGCCAACAGGCCTCAAAGAAGTGGGAGAACTTGAAACAAAAATACAAAGTAGGCCTATGTGATATTCCATTAAAGAAAAAAACCTTACATCGTCAATGCAGGGCAATGAATGCATAATGTATTTGTTAATTTTTACTTTTGTGTGTGCTGTGTGTCCTTCCAGGAGATAAGAACTCCTAAAACAGGGTCAGGAACAGACAGGGGGGAAGTGACCGCTGCGACCTGGCAGTATTATGAGGAGATGCATGAGGTGTTGGGTGACAGGCCCTCAGTCGACCCTCCTGTGGTGGTGGCCTCCTTTTATGAGGATCCCACACCAATCCTCATGGTATGTAATGCAGTATAATATATATATATATATATATATATATATATATATATATATATATATATATATAGCAACATTATAGCAACAGAATTTGTGGATTGTAATCAAGATATCTTGTTCCGTTAGGAGATTGTTGAGCCCTCAACTGCTGCCAGCACCTCTGCACCTCAGACCTCTACCTCCTCACCTCAGTCTCGACCCTCTACCTCTGCAGCCATGTCTCACCCCTCTACCTCTGCCATGGATGGCCCCCCAACTCCCCCACCCAAGAGAAAGAGGAACAACCCTGTCCTTGATTACCTCACTGAGGAGTCACATAAAGAGCAGAGGCGCCATGAGGAGAGTGAGGCCAAAACCGAGAGGTTCTTGAACCTCTTTGAAAAAATGGTAGATAAGCTGTAGTTTTGTCTTTTGTTTTATGTTTGCTATTTGCACATTCTCAGTTTTATACATTTCAGTGCTTTGTTTTTTATACTTTTCAGTGCCTTTTTAATATTTGTGTAATTTAAGTTATTTTTGTAATGGTTCTTTGTTATAATATATTTTTTATATAATGCGTTTGCCCGTTGTGTTAATTTTATTGGGCAATAAAGAGATGTTGGTTAACAAAGACATTGTTTCTGAACATCAATGAAATTCATAACTGTAATAACTGAAAAAGATACAAAACACCATGCAGTGTGTAAAAAATATTTATTGCAAACAGACAGTACTAAAAGTAGTATGCAGATTAGAACATCTGCATTCATATCCACCACCACCATCAAAAAGAACATAAGAAATACAACATATTTGTACGACGATGTATGATGACGTAACCGTAACGAGTGTTGTCTCAATTCATAGGGGTATGTTGTTACCCCTAGCCCTTAACACTCTGTTTCAAGGGCCAAGACGTAGGGCAAGGGGAAGGGGAAGGGGGAAGGGGAAGGGGTAAAAAAGAGAATTGAGATTGGGCCCTAGTCTAGCATTCAGTTATTCTCTGCTGGTAAATTCAAACACTTGAGGATCAGGACCGATCATAGCTGATATTGGACTATTGTTTGCATTTTGGAGCATTATAAGTGGAAAATATTAAAATTGTATATTCTGTGATTTACACATTTAAATAGCATTGATATTAAAAAGTAATTTAGTGTTTTGGTCTTAAATTGTTTCTACACTAGTTCTTCCACTAAATACTGTTCCCTTAGCATTTAATTGAGGAAAGTCTTCAAAGTTTAATTCACCAGTCTCAAGTGGATTACTACAAAAAAATTACAAAGCTTTATTGAAATTGAGGTGGATTGAAATCAGCAATAGCATTGTGATTAGCATAATATATCTTCTCTAGTGTCAGTGTTTTCATATTGAATATCATTTCCCCAGATTTGACAAGATATTTTAAAGAACTGAATTTACATATTAAATTCAATTTATTCTGTTTAGAAACCTGTAGGAACTGAAATCTACATATCAACAGTCCTAAGAAAACAATTTCTATCTTAGTCCATATTATTGATAGTGGAATTTGATTCGTAATTTCATCTCTATTTTGAAGCCAATTTGATCAAAAATATTATATAGTTACATTTAATTGATTTACAGCTATACTTTTCTTATTTTCCAATTAACACAAACATTGGACTAAGGACTTCTTTTTCCCCAATCTTGTACATCTTCAAATATATAATTTGTTGAAAGGAAGAAATTAAAGATAACAGTGTGTGAAACATAAGAAATAAGATTGAAGTGAACGACTGGTGTAAAAAGTACATGTAACGCCAAATTATATGAATTGTTCCTGATTCACATAAACACTAAATAGAACCTGTTTGCATCAGTAAGTGTATATAAGTGCTTTGTTGTTGTTTAACCCCTCATATAGTGTAATTCATCAACCAAGTGTATTCTTTGATCATAGTTTGTATATATATAAACGTGAATATATTCAGACTGAGGAATTTTGTTGAGCTTGCGTTATTGAATTTGACATTAAAGTCATTTGTATCACAAAAAATAAATATAAAGGCACGATCACATTCTCAGTACATTTAATTTGAACATTAATACAGATCTCTTGATAGTGTTATATATTACATATATTTCCACAGGCTTTTTGGCCACAGTTAAGTCTGTTCCTTTGATTAATAGTTGAAAACAGAATAGTTTTGAAACGTGAACTCTTTTCAGTGAGTTAATTTGTCATCCTAAGTGCTCTTGATCACTATAAGCAGACACAAGTGTTATCTTTATTCTGAACCTGTGACATTAACTGTTCATTCATATTGGGTTTAATATCTTGCTGTATAGAAAATAAATAACATAAAATATATTTGTGGTCTTGGAGCATTAAAACAATGCCAAAGAAAAATAAGAGGTCCCAAGCTGCACGCCTGCGCTGGCAGAGGTCAAATGAGTTTCCCTGTGAACCAACTAAAGAAGCAGAATGCGTTGGTCCTCAGAGCAGTGGAGAAGTAAACATGTCTGCAGCATCTCATGTTCAAAGTGTGAAACAGGCAGGTCAACACGATACATCATCTGTACCACAGGTATCTTATGCTGAGGTTGTAAAGAGAGGACATAGTGATGCTCAATGTGTAGCAGGACCTTCTAATGTAAACCAGGAAAACCACAGAGGTCAAAGTGATGAGACAAGCGTACCAAAGGTATCTTCTGCTGACATCGTAAAACCAGGACATCATAGAGATGAACCATGTGTTGCAGGACCTTCTCATGCAGTAAACCTGGGACATCAGCCTTCTGTAAGACATGTGTGTGCATCACGCAGCCAGGCTTCCAGTAGATTTGGCATAAACAGAAATAAGCAGTGTACCTGTAACTCACTGACCTTTCTTGCATTCCTTCATGAGAATGAAAACCTGACCAGAGCAGACCTGGACCTTGTTTTGGATAAGGGTAATGTGATGTACTCAGAGGTGAGGAAAAGGCTAAACCATGATGACATCTATCTGACTACAGATGAGCTCCATGATGAAGTTCCTGCACGCAGGTGTATACATTATGTGGACATGACACAACTTTCCAGATACGGCACATTTGGAGACCCTTTACCTGGAGCTGTAGACAGTTATCTGGACCTTTAGGCAGGACTGAGCTGCTTGTTATCAGAAGTGCAGTATGGTTTACTGATGATGAGACTGTTGTGTATTGCAGTATTCAGAACCAGGTCAGGCAGATTTGGATTTTTTGACCCCCACTCCAGAACAGCTAAAGGTTTGCCCCTCCCCCCGGGTTCACTCACTCCTGGTACTGCTGTCATGGTAACATTCACACGTCTCAGTGATATGATTGACAGGCTCATGACGTGTCACAGAATGTCAGGCGCACAGTCCTCCAGTAACTATGAGTGAAGCCTGTGAAGTTTTACGATGTGAACACGGACATCCTTCAGAATATCCCAGACAGAGAGAGTCAACCTACAACTCATGCTGCTGCTGTTTCAACTGCTCTGCTGGATGATGCTCTTCAAAACAAGAGTGCTGCAAAGATAAACACTGTTGTCACTGATAACATCGTACATGAGGTATCCACTGATATGGAAACTGAACCAGAACCATTGAGCCACTTCAACTTGAACTCTGTCAGATCACATGATGCTCTGCTGAATGACCCAAACTCTGCTGCAAAGGTAAACCCTGATGCCAATGATGTCTCTGTTAACATATTACAGGGAGTGTCCACTAACATTGTCACATCCCATGATGCCCCTCACAGTGAGTCAAACTTATCTGCTCCATTGACAAATACTGCAGCCAGTGATAATATCTTACATGACATCTCGCGTATACTGAAAAAACTTGGTAAAGAGCAAAGGAGAAAATATAAGAGGAGGCTAATGCGCTCTGAAAAGGTATCACAGAAAAAGGAGAATCAAAAGAGGAAAGAGAGGGAAAGGTATGCTTCAAATGAGACATTTAAAGCAAAGAAAAAATCTGAATCAAGCAGGAAATATTCTAATGAAGAATTCAGACAAAGAAAACAAAAGTTTGTTGCTAATATCTATCGAAACAACTCTGAATTACGACAACAGAAAATAAATAATATAAGAGCCCGGTACAGAGAGAATTCTGAATTCAGAGAGAAACAGAAACGATTCCTCAGCAGTCGATACAGGGAGAATGCTGAATTCAGAGAGAGACAGCAATCTTATATCCGAACGAGATATAAAAACGACAAATCCTTCAGGGAAAGACACAGACAACTAATGAGAAAACGGATGCGAGACAGGTACGCGAACAATCTTGCTTTCAGGAGTATGCAGAACATGAGATGTGCCATGAAAATAAAAAATAAATACAGACAGATGAACAGACCAACATGTGAGACAGAGGATGACAACTCTTTGATCAAAGAGGCCATAAAGCTTTTCAGATCACATATAAAGAACGGTCCCACTTATGTGTGCACTGTCTGCCATAAAGCTTCTTTTCAAAACCAAGTACGTCATAATCACCTTAAAAATGGAAATATGCCAAGCCTCGCTGTTGCTAACAACTTACAGCTCACTGATATTCCATCTGAACTGTGTGATCTCAACATACTGGAGAGACATCTCATAGCCAAGTGCATAGCATTTGCCAAGATTATTCCTCTTCCCAAAGGCAGACAGAATCTAATACGTGGTAATGTCATATGTGTTCCCTCGGAGGTTCAGGAAACAGTGGAAGCCTTACCCAGACTGAGAGGTGAGTCTCAGGTCATGAGAGTGAAACTGAAGAGACGATTGTGTTACAGAGGTCATCAGCTGTTTCAGACTGTTACCTGGTCTAAACTAGTGCAGGCGCTGCATAAACTCAAACAGATCCACCCACAGTATCAAGGCATTACTATCAGAGATGAGGCAGAGTTATGTGACCCAACACTTCCTGATGAGGACGATGACAATGATGAGAATGCAACAATGGAGGATGATGATTATGATGAAGCTGATTTAATGCAAATGGACAGGTGTGAGACTGATGCACTGTGTGAGGCAGAACATGAGCCTGAAAATGAACAGGATGACACGTTGTCCGGTGATGTTGAACAACCAAAGGAGCAGAGAGCTGATGATGAGCAGGAAGGTGACATGCCTAATGGTGGTTTTGCTCTGGAATCATGCCTTCAGCCATGTGATGTTGCAGAGGAAATATTATCTTTTAGTGAAGGAATCTACTCTGTTGCCCCCGCTGAAAGAAACAGTCCAGTCAGCTTTTTCAGAACACCTAAACTGGAGGCCATGGCTTTCCCTGTTCAGTTCCCTACCGGTCAAAACACACTGGATGAACAGAGACCTATTAAAGTGACACCCAGCGGTTATTTCAAAGCGAGGCTCTTCTGTAATGATGGACGTTTTGCAAGAGACACAAATTACCTGTTCTTTGCACAGTTTGTGACTGAAATACACTTGGCTACTTCTAGCATGACAATACAGTTACGTAAAGGAAAACCTGACCAGAGATGGACGAAAAATAACCTCAGGAATGTTGCAAGATAAACGAGAGGTTGAGAGACTGGTGAGAAACAGAGATGCAGTCAGATTCATGCAGCCACTGAGAGGAACACCAGCCTATTGGGAGAAAACGACAAAAGATCTCTTTGCCATGATCAGACAGCTGGGAAAGCCCACTTTCTTCTGTACATTCTCTGCAGCTGAAATGCGTTTGCCTGAGGTGATCGAAGCAATAAAAAGGCAGCAAGGTGAAGATGTGGATTTTGAAAGTCTGGACTGGTCAGCAAAGTGTGAGATCCTGCGAAGCAATCCTGTGACAGCCATGCGCATGTTTGATAAGCGTGTTGAGGCGTTATTCAGAGATGTCATCTTGTCTCCTGCACAGCCCATCGGCAAAGTTGTTGACTACTTTTACAGAGTTGAGTTTCAGCACAGAGGAAGCCCACACATTCACTGCCTCGTTTGGATAGAAGGTGCACCTGTGTTTGATGAGGATGATGATCAGACTGTGTTGGATTTTGTGTCCAAATACATCACAGCTCAGCTGCCTGACCCACATAAACAACCTGAACTGTACAAACAAGTCACAGAACTGCAAATGCACAGCAAAAACCACTCAAAGACATGTTTCAAGACTCGCAGCTCTGGATGCAGATTTGGATTTCCCAAACCACCTGTGAGAGACACCATGATAACGAGACCCGATGAGGAATTTGATCCACTGCTCGTGGAACTAGCAAAAGAAAAGCTCAGACCACTGAACTTGTTGTTGAATGAACCTCAAACAGCCTCCCTGAGTTTAGAGCAGCTCCTGGCTCGATGCGATTTAACACACATTGAGTATGAACGATGCCTCGACCTCATGAACAAATCCAGTGCAGTGATACTGAAACGTGACCCAAAAGACTGCTGGGTAAATGGATATAATCCGTTTTTGCTTGATGCCTGGGATGCGAATATCGACGTACAGTACATACTGAACGCACACGGATGCATTGTGTATCTCACAGAGTACATAACCAAGAAAGAAGGTGGAATGTCCGAGTACCTCAAAACAGTCATTGAGAACTCCAACAGAGACCACGTCAACGAATGTGATGAAATGAGGGAAATCATGCAGGCATACTCAAAAAAGAGAGAGGTCAGTGCTCAGGAGTGTGACCCGTGCATGTGGCATTAACATGAAAAAGTGTTCCCGTGGTGTCATATTCATACCGACTGATGACAACGCATTGAAAATGAGTCGTCCCCTCTCGTTCCTGGAGAACACAACATCAGAATGTGCAGATGTGTGGATGACGTCTTTGACTGACAAATACAAAGCCAGACCTGAAACACCATGAGTATGAGGAGATGTGTTTGGCTGATTTTGCAGCTACTTGCAGGATTGTCTATGGCCAGCAGACAAAAGGGAAAGATGTGTTGCCCCTCCTGAATGAGATGGGATTTGTGCAAATGAGGAAAAAGGATAAGCCTGCTATCATCAGATATCACCGCACATCACAGGAAAAATATCCTGACAAGTATTATGGCACATTACTGAAACTGTACATTCCTCACCGATCAGAGCAGGAACTGAAAAGACCGTACTTCCCCACATATGAGTCCTTCTACAACAGTGGCTGTGTCCAACTCTCAGGCTCCGACCATCCCGAATATGTCAAACACATTGTGAAACGAAACAGAGACAAATATGAGAAAAACAGTGAGCAGATTGAGAATGCTGTTGAAGAGTATGAGCAGAACAGAGGTGTGATTGATGAATGGTGTAATCTGGCGCCAGAATCTGAAGTAGTGAGGTTGGAGTGTGTTGAAGAGCTGGAGTCAAGAGAGCCAGATCATGAAAATGAACAAGAGAATGTCCCAGAGTACATAAATCAGGCTAATGCTGTCACTGAAGCCAGAGCCATCAGAGAGTCCCCTGCATTAGACCCCACACTGTTACGACTGATGTATCAGAATCTGAACCAGAAACAAGCCTGTGTATTCTATGCAGTGAGAGACTGGTGTGTGAAACGAGTCTGTGGCCTTAACCCAGAGCAGTTCTTTTTTTACATCAATGGTGGTGCTGGAACAGGAAAGTCACATCTCATTAAATGCATCTACTCTGAGTCCTCTAAGATACTGTGCAAGCTGCCGAGACGTGCTGAGGAGGCTGACATATCAAACCCTACTGTCCTGCTGACTGCTTTCACTGGAACTGCTGCTTTTAACATCTCAGGAACAACACTGCACTCTCTTTTCAAGCTGCCCAGAAGCCTAAAACCTCCATTTCAAGGACTTGGCAACAAACTGGATGAAGTCAGATCTGACCTGTTGAATGCTGAAATCCTCATCATTGATGAAGTGTCCATGGTGTCAAAGCCCCTGTTTGCCTATGTTGATGCTAGACTCAAACAGATCAAAGGCAGTCAGAGACCCTTTGGAGGAATGTCAGTCATAGCCGTAGGAGACTTTTATCAGCTTCCACCAGTGAGACAGTCCAAACCTCTGTGTGTGTATGACCCCTGTGAGATTGACCTTTGGCAGGAACACTTTCAGATGATCACTCTGACTGAGATTATGCGTCAGAAGGATGATGTTGCCTTTGCAGAGATGTTGAACAGGATCCGAGTGAAAGAAAAGTCACATGTTTTGTCTGAATCAGACAGAGCTCTGCTGTCACAGGCCGTCACTGAACCAGCACTTTGTCCAAATGATGTACTGCACATTTTTGCAACTAATAAACAAGTTGATTCACACAACTCAACAACATTAGCTCTGCTCCATTCTCATATCACCAACATTGATGCAGATGACTACAAGAAGGACCCACGAACTGGCAGAATGGCACGACAAGCCAAACCATATAAAGGAAACAGAAATGAGTTACCAGATACTCTAAACGTTGCTGAGGGTGCTCGTGTCATGCTCACCAGAAACATAGACGTGTCTCAAGGATTGGTGAATGGATCATTCTCTACTCTGGACAGGGTAATAACTTCTGAACAAAATGGTGTCGCACATGTCACTATGCTTGGGCTCCAGATGGATGATGAAACAGCTGGAAGGGATTACCGTAATAGAGCACCAGGTGGACCAGACAATCTAGTGTACATCGAGAGAGCTGAGGAGAATCTGAAACAGAAAGGAGTGGTACGCAGACAGTTTCCTATTAAACTGGCCTTTGCTTGTACAATTCACAAGGTCCAAGGTATGACAAGGACATCAGCTGTGGTCTCACTGAAACACATTTTTGAACCTGGCATGGCTTATGTAGCTGTCAGCAGAGTGACCTCTCTCAGTGGACTGCACATTCTGGATATGGATGAGAGTAAAATATACGCCAACCCACAAATCACTGGAGCCCTGCAAACTATGAGACAAGTCAACTTGGACGACATGATGCCTCTTCTTCAGATCAAACATACATTGAGTGGACCTGACACAATGACCATTATTCATCACAATACAGAGGGACTCCCAGCTCATGTCAATGACATCAAGAGCCATCATGAACTGTGTCTTGCAGATGTTTTGTGTCTCACAGAAACTCACCTACAAGGCTCCTTCGTGGCAGACAGTCTCCATTTAGAGGGTTACACCATGTTCAAACGCAACAGACACGTGTCCTACACAAATGTACCACAGATGGCCAACAGAAGAGGTGGTGGAGTTGCTGTTTATGTGAAAAACCACATTCAAGTGCATGAAAAACAGTATGTACATAATGTAACTGACCTTGAGTTCGTAGCTCTGAAAGTTGAAGCCCCAGTGAGTGCGCTGATTGCAGCTGTATACAGCCTCCAGACTACAGTGTGACATCTTTCCGGTCAAACCTGGGAAGCCTGTTGGACTCACTTGAGATCATGGACTGTAACAACATAATTGTGTGTGGTGACTTCAACGAGAATCTCATATCCAACGCCAGTAAGCCGATCCTTGAGCTGTTTCAGTCCCATGGATTTACACAACTGATCAATGGTGCAACCACAGAGAAGAACACACTGCTCGACCTCATTCTCATCTCTCAACCACAGCGTTGTCTCCAATCTGGCGTGATCAGAAGTTATTACAGTTATCACAATCCTGTCTACTGTGTCATGTCCTCTAACAGCCCATAATATGTCAGCTGAGTTTTAAAGATCAAGAAATAGACAAAGAACTTGTGATGGAACTTTAACTAGTAATAATACTAAAGGTAAGTGAGTGATAAATGTATTAATAACACAGCTTAGTTTTAAAGAGTAAATTATTGAAATGTGCAATGATAAAATCAAAAGGAGTATATTGTGATGCTATGTTTACTCAGAACAATATAGAAAATATGACTTACAGAGATTTAAATGACAAACACAATGGTCCATAATGAGGAGTATCCTCTGAGCAGCCAGGCTTCAACACCTTGCCAGGCTGCCTCAGTCTCTCTGAGGCTGGGAGGGAGGGAGGGTGGACCAGAGGATCTCCTCAACACTTGGTATGACTTCTGTAACGAGCCTATGAGAAACTGACATGCAAGGCCTCTTTGTTGCTGCAGGACCCAATTCTTCTCCACCACAGGTCTGAAAACTGTCAGGTAGAACAAAAATCCACTGAGCATCATGTGATTGTTTTTTAGATAACCATATTGTTGTTGGTCCGGTTTATCTAAGTGTCAATGTAAAGGGAAGCTAAGTATGCTGTCACATGTAAGTAAAATAACATTTTGTTTGGTAATCATAAGTTTTGAGAATATTGGATAATACATCATTTCTTTTCAGATAACTTTCTTGTTAGAGACTATAACTCATGTAAGTTTACTTTCCCCTGGACGAGAGACACAGTTCTCCTGTCTCCTCTATGACAACACCAGCTTCAGCCTCACACCCTTCAGCACTGTGAGGACCAGCTCACATCCACCAAGACATGCAGCCACAAGACAGATGCTGCAGCAGCAACTTAACTCTGTCCACTGTCAGCGGACCATCACTGCAAGAGACACCTTCTACTTCCTGCCAATCCCAGTCATTCTTTAAAGCAGAGGATGAGATAACACCTGCCCATCTTTGCCTCACCATCGCTCTGGCTCTGAGATACTGGATCATCAACCAGGACATCATGCTGCCACAGACCAGATGCTGCAGCAGCATCAACAGTGGACCGTCACTGCTGGACCACAGACCTGTGTTCCACCTGCCAGTGCTGAGGTTTCTTCACAACAGACTATAAGGTATTGTTTTCTTGTTGTTGTATATCTGATATTCTCTTTCAATAGTGTACATTCATGTATTTACTTTGTATTAATGCAACAGTTTGGATAACATTGTTGAGTATAATGTTGTCATTCTCATTCCTCCTCTGTGATCCCTCCACTTCACAGTTAGAGTGGAGACACTCAGGACTGCACAGAGAGCTCAACATGTGAAAGAAGCTGAACATCATGAAGCCTTCATAAACCTCTCTGAGTGAAATGGCAGCAGTGTTCAAGGTATTTCATTAATGTCTGTTTTGTAACTTCTGAACACGTTTTGTTTCACAGTCTTCAGTTTATGACAATAACTTTATGTTTTCAGTTATCAGGACCTGCACTATCCTCCTATCTCCACGTCACCACATGTGCATCCATTGCTGTGCACAGTTGACTTCAGTAGAGCCTAACTACTGTTGATCCTTGGAAAGTGATCGGGTGTGCTGCTGTAGGGAAGATCAGATCAGTCATCACTGTCAGTCACACTTCCTGCTGGGTGCAGCATCAGGCTAAACAACTAAAGGTAAAAATGTTTTACTCCTTTAGAACAGGATCGCTCTTTGACTAAACAACAAGCAAACATACTGTTTCATTACTGTTTGTGTGTGCTGTTTGCATTAACAACTAAAGGAATGGGAGGAATAAAGTTTCTGTCTGCTCTTCCCTTTAAGGCCTTTCCTCCTCCATGTCTACCGTGATGCGGTCCTCACACAAACACTGGCCAGATACCTGGAAGAAGCAGTCCTACAGCCACTGGACATGTCAAAGGTCATCATGTTACAGCCCTTTACATCTCCACACTGACACTGTGCTCCACTGACAATTTGGACAGATTCAACAAACAACAGCATACACGACTGATCCATGGACAGAATGACTACCTCTCTCAACAATAGGACAATTTGTTATTATTTCTATCATTATTATTATTGATCTCTTTCTTATGTGATTCAAACAATGTATGTTATTTTTTATATTTCACCACAGTTAATATCTTTTATTTTATTTATTTATTTTTCATGTCATCTTTCCCTTTCCCTCTCCATCTGTTTTCTGACAGATTAATGACAGATGAAGGGGGAAAGTTGTCAGTTAGTTCAGATGTTATATGCATCTAAACTAATTAACCTGAAAGAGAAGACATGTGTTTTATTATATATTATTTAAGTGATCATTAGTGTGGGGTTTCAGCTGGTAGGTTTGTTAGAGGATTTTCACATGTGTATCCTTAGCCTTGGGCTATTCTAAACCCAACTGAAGAGCTGTCACAGTATCTGACTGTGGAATTAAAGCTGAAGGTTTTGTCTCCAGAAGGCCCACAACACATGACTTGGTTAAATGAGCCTCGTCTAAAGATTTGATTGGTAAACAAATGTTCCCATGCTTGTCTTCTGACCTGAGGTCACACAAGTGACTCTAACCCCATGTTCCTTCAAAGTCAAGGACACAACCTGCATTTCAGTGAGGCTCAGTAAACTGAGCTAAATATTGAGATAACACACAAGTGAAATGACAGTGTTGACATGACTGTCAATCCAGGGCTACTGCAGCTTGAAACCATAAACTATTGGGGGTATTAGCCTCGGTCTAACCACCATGTGAAAAACCTTTAAAAGTAGGGCTAAACAATATTGTCCACCATTGAAATTGTGTTTGCTTATCATGATCAAACAAATGACACTATATACAAAGCTGTGTCGCTATAATAACAATGTTTTTAGACATGACACATTAATCTTGACTAAAGGGGCCCTAGTTTCGTGGCGCAGCGCAGGGCGGCGCAGGGTGGCGGAGCCGGCGCAATGCAAGTTTCGACCCGCGCAGCCTTGCACACCGTCAGTTTGGCAGTTTGGTGGATCGCCTGCGCCAAGATGGGTGTGGCGGCGCAGCAGGGGGAGGCGTCACAGATTCAGCTTGGCGTAGCGGAAGTTTCGTGGCAAAAAGCCTCGCCGAGACTGCGCTGAAAGCTCGCCAGCTGCAACCTGGTCTACTTTCGGCGCAAGGCGTAAATAAAGTCCATTCATTCAAGGCGAATCACAGCTGGCGGAGTGGAAGTTTGGCTGACGGCGTGCAGTGCGCACACGTCACCGAGACCTCACAGGCAGGTTTCCACAGTTCCAGGCACATTTAAACGCAATAAATAATCACAACAAACACTATTTAATGCAACTCATTGAATCAACACGTGAATTTATATCTATATAGATTGTCCCGTCACATCTGACGTCAGATCAAAGGCGGATGGCACGCGTAACGGAAACTCAGCCTCTCGGACCAAAACATCTCCCTCTCTCTCTCCTGTTTTTTATAATATGGGCATTGTTATTATTATGATACGCACGCACAGCGCGTGATGCGCGTGGTGGGAGCGGCGGCGCTGCTTCTGTCATCGGGTTGTCAAGTGACGGAACTTACACTGAACCTCCCCTAACGCATTAAAGGAGAGGAGAGGAGCTCATTTGATTGGTGAAGATCTGAATCGGCTGTGTTAATCCCAGTCCACGCCTCGTCTCCTCCTTGTCTCCCACTCACGCCTTCTTCTCCTCCCTCTATCCCACTTGCGCCGGTGGGCGAGACAGGAGGAGTGCCTGCGCGAGCCTGCGCGGTGCACGAAACTTGCAAAGTCCAGGCGGACACACCCCGTCGGCGCGGCGCAGGTGCGCTGAAAGCTGAATGCGCCTGGTCTACGAAACTAGGGCCCAAGGTGTTCATCATCACAATATTTTTTCTGTACTGTGCTTATCATAAAAAAAAAACAATCAATGAAGAGAATGGGTGAAAGAAGGATGTGGTCAGATGTTAGTTACTAAATAATGCGTAATGCATCCAGCACATCTCTTCTATTACTGATGGTGACAATATATATTGTTGAGCCCTGAAACTATTTGAAAAGAAATTCTGTTTAGGCGCTGTTGGTTTTGGGGTTTGCAAGTACAGTTTCTATTTCTATATTTTAATGTTATTTATTTATTTATTTGTTTTATTGCAAGATCTAACTGCCAGTTCATACTGGGATACATTGATTATCAAATTCTGTATTCTAATCTAATTTTATTTATCTATTTTAAGTTTTATTTGTTTCTTTGAGTTAAAATGGGGCCTACATGTAATAATTGAAATAATTCCAATTCACATTATCTCCATAAAGCATATACTTTTAGTGAATTACCACCAAAGTGGAGCAAAAAGTCTATTTGAGTTTCCTCATGGTTAGTTGAAGTGTCCCCAGGGCAAAATCATACCACTGCAGAGTAACTCAGCACCTCCAGTCATTTCAATGAGGGTATGTGGACATTTTGATTACGGTGACAGGGGTATGAAGAACGTGAACGCACACAGATTTAGGTCTGCTGCGCACTGACTACGTCTATGAAACTAGGGCCCGTAGTGCTAAGTTTCCTTTTGTTAAATTTTCAATTCATACTTCAATTTAATTAATTTCAGTTCATTTCAATTATATTATGCCAATATTTGCAACCTGAAAATATTATTCATTCTGAATAAAATTAAACGGAATGAAAGTAGGGCTGCACGGTGGTGTAGTGGGTAGCCTCGCCTCACAGCAAGAGGGTCCTGGGTTCGATTCCCGGGTCGGCCCCGGGTTCCTTCTGTGTGGAGTTTGCATGTTCCCCCTGTGTAAGTGTGGGTTCTCTCCGGGTTCTCCGGCTTCCTCCCACAGTCCAAAGACATGCAGGATGGGGATAGGTTCATTGGTGACTCTAAATGTCCCGTAGGTGTGAATGTGAGCGTGAATGGTTGTCTGTCTCTACATGTTGGTCCTGCGATAGACTGGCGTCCCGTCCAGGGTGTACCCTGCCTTCGCCCAATGACAGCTGGGATCGGCTCCAGCCCCCCCCCCCCCCCCCCCCCCCCCCCCCCCCCGTGACCCTGAATACAGGATAAGCGGTAGACAATGGATGGATGGATGGAATGAAAGTATTCATTCATATTTTGTGACACTTTGAATTCATAATAGGGTTTTTGATTAATGGTTTATTGAATGATTTCATAATTTATGAAGCAATCATATTGAAGAAATACAGATTACACAAATACATTAGTTTTAGTTTTATTTCTAAATGGAAATTGTATCAGGCTTGTTTGTATATTATACTGTTGATATGATTTATATGAATTTATTTCTGCTGATACTACAACTACATTTTGAAATGTACCAATTACTGTGTTAAATACTAGAGAATTGTTTGTTTGACGAAATAATATAATTGTATACCATTAAAACACATTTGTAATGAAGTCCCATGGCTGCTTCATACTAGTTAAAAATTTGTGACCAGATGATATGTGAAAATTATGTTCACTTTTTCATAAAAGCATGAAAATTGGTATACTTGTACAGTTTAGGCAGGCCCGCTGTGTGCACGAAAAAAAAAAATCATAGTGCCCGCCACCCCCCCCCCCCCCCCCCTCCCCCGCTGCGCAAAAAGGTGACAGCATGCACTAATGCGCTTAAACAAGAGGGTGTTATTAGAGATCCAATACAAACGTAATTGTAGACTTAATAAACTAATTTTATTTTGAATAACAGTGTGTGTGTCTTTTAATTACAGGAAAAACGTGATTCCGCCCCTACAGGGAAACAATGTGAGCTCCTATAGTGACAAGATTGGAGGGAAAGTGAAGAATAAACACATCATTCATTCACCTTCTCTCTCTCTCTCTCTCTCTCTCTCTCTCTCTCTCTCTCTCTCTCTCTCTCTCGTTTTGCCTTTGCAGAACCCTCTAACCCCTACTTTTGCTAAATATCTCCTGAACCAAACATGATAACAGAGAATAGATGATCTCTTCCCATATATTTTGATGGTAAAGGATAACAATGAAATCACATAAAACATCATAAACTGTTCAAGTGACTGTACCATGAAACTGTAGTTTCTCTGTCACCATACAGACAAGCCAATGAGCGCTGGCGATTAGCCAATCACCGTCATGTGCGGGAGTAATGCCGTGATTTCATCACTGCCCAAATACAACCAAGTTATTTAAAGTGATATTCATCAATCAGTTATACCTTATTCCTACATTCTTATACACACATTTTTTGTTATCTTCATGACGTTATAGCAAGTCTTTCCGATATATGTATTACGACAACGCCCACGGTTCGTTTATTCATTCATTCACTTTACTGTAACGCTTCTTCGCGCCACTGAAGCTTTTGTTGTTGCGTCCACACACACACACACACACACACACACACACACACACACACACACACAGAGAGAGAGAGAGAGAGAGAGAGAGAGAGAGAGTAACAAAAAGCATTGAGCCAATTGTTGCTATGTCGGGGAGATCAGAGGTTGCTGGAGCAGTATGTTGTTTCAGCACCATGGATAAGGCCGCTATCCAGGATGCTCCAATGACAGGAGGATTCTCACTGAATCACTTTGATCTCACCGCTGGGGCATAGCAACGACTGTTTAAATATTTTTTATTGGACGTTAGTGGAAAACTCTTGACTGTGATTTGCCATCAAGTATAAACACTGTGTGTGTGTGTGTGTGTGTGTTCGTGTAACAAAGGCTTCAGTAGCGCGAAGACACTTTGAAGAAGACAGAAAAGGGGAGAAGGTAGGTGTTGAAGTTTAATATAAGTAATTTCAATTGATAAAGCGTAGGCTATGTTGCCTAGAGCTTTAAAAATGAAAAGACAAAAGAAAATGGTCTACATTTGTTTTAAACATTTTATTGGCTATATCAAACTTAGCTAACTGTTACAGTGAGAGAGAGAGAAAGATGGCCTTTTTTTTTTACCCGAGGAGGGCATAAGGGTTAAACACATATAACATATGTATTAAGCTATTTAATAGCTTAATACATATGTTACGGAAAAATAACATGTCTAACAGCAGGTGTATATAATGTTGCCTTCGCTTATTTTGTCATTTCAGATGGCACTGAGAAAACTAATTATGACGAGGCCCAAGAGCCCCTTTTTCAGACCGCCACCGTTGCATGTGTGTGTGGTGGCAACGGCTGTCCAGCCTAAAACTACACGGTGGGAGTTCAGCGAAGGAGGTGCCACCAAAGGAAACACTAAAAACAACATCGTCGCAGTGTTTTGCGATGGAGACACCTTGGCCAAGGTAACAATTTATGAAGAGTTTTCTTCTAAATTTAAAGAAGGGAGCAGCTACGTCATCAAGGGGCATACGCTAAGGGGACAGTCCCCTCCGTATTATATAAATATATCAAGGGACACAGTTTTTTTTAGAAGTGCTCCAGTGCGCATTACAGACCAGCTGCGGGAGGAGGCAGGAGCCCTCCTCTGCCCAAGATCTCCATTGACCTCCCTCAGCAGCGGCATGGCAGCGGGAGGCCTGATGACGGTGGAGGCGGAGGTTGTGGAAGTGAGAAGCCTAAATATAATATGATATGATATGATATGATATTATATATATATATACACACACACACACACACACACACACACACACACACAGTGTTGTGGGTAACGCGTTAGAGTACTCTTATTACTTTTTTCGTGTAACGCGTTAGTTTCTTGCGTCAAGCAATCAGTAACTTTGTTTTTGTTTTTTTTAAAGAAGTAATCCGTTATTTTAATAATTTCTCCGGATACGGAAAGGAAAAACCCGACTGCAGCCGGCTTTTTGTCAGACAGTAGTGTTCCACCTCTGGATGTGTCAGCGGAGGCGCAGCACTGTGATGCGTCTGTGCCCTGCTGCTGACCTACGTTACCTGTGTCAGCGCTTCAATACCCCACCACCCTCCAGCGCACCCGTAGAGTCTCGTTCTTACTCTAGAAATTAGGCTATTTAACATTTGCCTGTGTGCCAGTGAGCGATTTTATTCGGCCTGTTATCATTTTTGTTCGACATAGATCCAGCTGTTAACATGTCTGTTAGATCGTTGACTGGTCGTTAATTTCTAAATGGATCTGAATTCTGCTACCTGTTTACCTCAGATTGTGTTTACAAGTAAGCGCACTTTATGCACTTTCATAACTGCATTCGGGTTAAAGAAATTCAGGAGTCACCTAATCTTGTTTGGTGCTCATATATAGGCTACCTGGGCTGGGTAGGTGTGAATTTTGATTCATATGTTAATCAAAAAAAAAAAAAAAAAAATTAATAAAGCGCTATGTGGCATATTGCTAACTGTCTTTATTGTTATCCTGCAGAGTTAATTTGGTTGGATCACTGACGTTACTCATCATTGTCACAACTTCTCGGTGCGTTTAAAGGAGGCTGTGTGTGTGTCGGTTTAGTTGCAGCATGTGCGAGACGCTGCAAACGGCTTTTAATTTTTGGTAACGCATGAGTACTCTAACACGTTACTTTTCTTCACAGGTAACGCTGTAACGTAACTGATTACTTTTATATACTTTTATATATATATATACACACACACACACACACACACATATATATATATATATATATATATATATATATAATATTTGTTCATTTTAAGCCTTGTGCATACCTTTAAAAAGTCAAAATGCCTGCTTTAAAAAAACTGTCTAAAAAATATAATTTAGCACTTTCACTGAGTTAAATCTTTTAACCAACTTTAGTCCTGATCATACCACATATTCACTCATTTTCCAAATGATGATCATTTGTTTATATAATGTCATTATTATTAAAAACAAAACAAAAAAACTGAGTTATTTACTCTATATGCGAAATGCTAGTTTCTTTTTTCCATGTTTTCCGGCCTGGACTGTGTCAATGATTGGCAACATAATTGTTTTTTATGCATTTTTATTTTTGTGTAGTGTCATATACAAATAAAAAAAAGAACTGCCAATTGTTACTTTAGAGGACACAAATGTCACCTGTCTATTTTTGGCTACACATTTTATTGTCAACTTAAAAAAAAAAAATCACACCCTTACCAAAATGTATGCCATGTATTTCACGAACAAAATGATTGAAACATTTAAGTAAAAAGCCAAAAATATCCTCATGGATGCACAAGGATTAAATAAATCTATTGGCTACTAAAGGACATACACTTTAACAGTTCTCCAGTTTTGCAATACAATATGAAATTAACTTAACAATCAAACTTGTTGTTCAGTTATCCACAGTGCAAAAGGTGCAGATGGGCAGGGATGCTGTCCCTCTACTGAGGGTGACACTGCAGCAGGTAGAGTATTCATAGGTCAATTTATTTAAGTCAAGTTGTTGCTGTAAATTGGGGGTTATTTATTTATTTTAGTAGGTATTATGGTGTCAATAGCCTACATTACAATATTATATGATCTTATCTTCTACAGGATCAAACTCGGATGCCTCTATGCCTTTGGAGGGAGGCAGCCATCCTGGAAAAACCTTTGCAGCTGGGGACCCGTGTCAAAGTGACACACTGCAATTTCAAGTCATCAGACTACGGTCCCCAGCTGCATAGCACAAATTACACACAGATAGAGGTAGGAAAATGTGTTGTCACTGCTTCTGTTTGTTTTAAACCATTTTGGAACACATATCATCAAAAGCTTGCTGGGGCATGTTTAAGGTGGTTCTGAATCACACTCTCTATTTCTGCATCTGTGGCCTTTGGACTCCATCTCTTCACAGCAGCTGGAGAGAGGGCATAAGAAAAAAATAACATTTTTACAGAGCGCCTATTCAGATGTTAAATGCACTTTATAGATGGCAAGAACAAATTATAGAGCGAAAACCTTCTGCGCATGCTCCGTCTCTCCGTCCCGTTTTTGGTGTATGTCAAGCGACACCTATAGGCCTGGCATATGAAAAACAGCGTTTTCAGTGGATCCGTCTTGATGCAAATATTCTTGAAAAAATGCAGAGGAAGACTGAGAAAAAATAACGTGTTTGCCCGTCTGGACGGCCCATTAAAGTGTAGGTCCAGAGTAAAATGGACCCTAGGTAATTTCCACCAAGACCTCCAGCCAAACACCCCCTCAGAAGCATTTTTAGCGATGGTCAGCAGTGGTCAAGATAGGGCGATCAGCCTAACGGCTTCGTAATAGCACTATAGTACTTACAGTATATCTCGTAAATGTCCCCACTAATAATGCATGGAATGTTACCAAACTTCTGCAGTAGTATACATAGGGTCTGTACTCACAAAACCAGGCATTTTAAAGTTTGTAAGTACATCAGGAGTTTATTTAAAAGAACACTTGCCTGATAGCTTCTACTGCTAAAGCTACGCTGTTTGCGTAGACGGCAACGTGTTTGCACAGCTTCTTCTTCGTTGGTGTTTAATGAATAAAAAAGTCACAGCATGTCATTAAAATCATAAAAAATGTCATAGTGTAATGTCATTAAAAATGTTACAAAGAAATAATAGCAATGTCATAAAAGAGTCATAATATAGTATGTCATAAAGACATTAAAATGTCATAAAAAGTAATAAAGTATGTACAAAATGTAATAAAAGTAATTGTTTATTCTGTCAAAACTTCCTCAAAAAGTTATGTAATAGTATATTTTAAAAATATAGTAAATGTAATTGTATATCCTAAAAATGTAACAAAAAGTCATATTGTATATCATTAAAAATGTCATAAAAAGTCACAGTATAACACATCATTACAAAAGCCATAAAAAATCATGATATATAATCTGTTATTAAAAATTTGAACAAGTGTATGAAAAGTTTATCTAATACCTGATGTTTGCTTTCTCTCGACAGGAGGTCTCATCTGTGTGTGACCAGGTAGTGGGGGCCATGGGGGTCACGGAAGTCGAGGGAGAAGACGGCACCCTCAACCTCCTTTTGGAGGATGAGCGCGTCCTCCAAATTTCAGAGGCTCTCTGGTCACCAATTGAGGCACAGATGGTGATGCCGCCTTTGAAGGTTCTGATCACAGTCACCGGTATAAAAGTGACAAAAATTACAATTGCATAGATTACTTTTGTTTTTGTTTTTCAGTTTTGCTTATTGTTCACTAAGTTCACTTAATACATCTTATTGTTTGTTACTGTATATTGTTCCTTTCTGTTAAGTCGTATTTCAATTCACTGTTAACTAATCACTGTTTGATTTTGTTAAATTGTCAAATAAAATGTCCTAACTGGTGCCTTTGTGTCATTTACACTGTATTTGAGATGTTAAAAGCTATTTGAATATCAATTTTGACTTAGCCTATAATTAGATTTCTGTGGATGACAACATTTTAGGCATTTTATATAATTTAAATCAGACATCTCCAATCCTTCTTCTGGAGGGCCACTGTCCTGCATATTTTAGGTTTCTCCCTGTGCCAACACACCTGAGTCTAATAATGTGCTCGTTATCAAGCAGCTGAAGCTTGTCACATTTGATAATCATTAGACTCAGATGTGTTTCAGCAGGGAGAAAACTAAAACATGCAGGGCAGCGGCCCTCCAGGTGCAGTATTGGAGAGGCCTAATTTAAGTGAACACATTTTTGCATTACCTCAAATAAATTCATACACATAATCAATATCACACAAGACAGTGAGTGATGTAGTGATTGTCATCTAACTTGTACAGTAATCAAGTGCAGCCCACACTTAACCCCTCCTTTTACCGCTGCAGTTACAACTGTTGAGTGGCAGGAAGTGGGTCGGACTAAATCAGGGAGATCTGTATAATATGTACATTTATCATTTATTGTGCAACCAGTGAAACAAGATTATATTGTTGATAAGAAAAAAACAGTAAAAGTGATGCTGAGGAGTCCTAAAGGTAATGTTACCATGTGAATAGATAAGATAACTCAAACCTTTTTTGATCCCCAGATGAGAAATGTGTTTGTTACAGCAGCACAAAGAAAGCAACAGTACACATAAATGAATAAATAATTAAATTAAATAGAGAAAGAAGAATACATAACAGGTATGTAAAAAAGTAAACTAAACTAACAAAAATATAAAGTATGAAAATTAGAAGTTAAGGGGCCCTAGTTTCGTAGACCAGGCTCGCGCAGGCAGGCGCAAGTGGGAAAGAGGGAGGAGAAGAAGGCGTGAGTGGGAGACGAGGAGGAGACGAGGCGTGAACTGGGATTAATACAGCCGATTCAGATCTTCACCAATCAAATGAGCTCCTCTCCTCACCTTTAATGCGTTAGGGGAGGTTCAGTGCAAGTTCCGTCACTTGACAACCCGATGACAGAAGCAGCGCCGCCGCTCCCACCACGCGCATCACGCGCTGTGCGCGCGTATCATAATAATAACAATGCCCATATTATAAAAAACAGGAGAGAGAGAGGGAGATGTTTTGGTCCGAGAGGCTGAGTTTCCGTTACGCGTGCCATCCGCCTTTGATCTGACGTCAGATGTGACGGGACAATCTATATAGATATAAATTCACGTGTTGATTCAATTAGTTGCATTAAATAGTGTTTCTTGTGATTATTTATTGCATTTAAATGTGCCTGGAACTGTGGAAACCTGCCTGTGAGATCTCAGTGACGTGTGCGCACTGCGCGCCGTCAGCCAAACTTCCACTCCGCCAGCTGTAATTCGCCTTGAATGAATGGACTTTATTTACGCCTTGCGCCGAGAGTAGACCAGGGGCCTGTACTACTCAGCGAGTTCAACATACCCAGGGTATGTTTCAGAGATCCAGCTTAAGTAACCCTAACAAAGGCAATCGGAGATAAGCGGTCACACGAAGCTGGTTATCAACTCGTTACCTCAACCCAGGGTTTACCTGTCCAGCTATGAGCGCGTGCACATGAAAGAGGCGGCGTTTGCAGCATTTGACCAATCACAAACATGGATCAGTCTACGGCAGCGGAGCGGCGTATTTCACGTACGAGGAGCGAACCATAATCTTACAGAAATACGAAGAAGTTAAACATATAATGCAGGCAAAAATCTGCCAAATGCAGGAAGGACAGCTGGCAAAAACTCACCCACTGTGTGAATGCGGAAGTCGCATTAATAGTATTAGTAATATAATATGACTCCTCCATCATAAGGACATTAGCAGATCGGACTGATTGATTTGGTACTCTACCTTCGCTGATAGCGTAGTGGTAGAGTTACCGGCCCATGTTACGGGTCTCCTCACAGCGGCGCCAGTACGAGTCCGCCCTGTGGCCGTCTTTTAAATCATGTCGTCGCTCTCTCTCGTCCCTTTAAAGGTGCGTGTCCACAGGGGCGATTTTAAACGCGAGTGGACGCGCCGCTTCCCGGTATTGCACGCTTGGCAGGCTGCCACGAGAGGATGATTGACAGGCGCTCTCCTTTAAACAACACATTTTTGCGAGCGTTCCCGAGGCGGCGAGTCGAGCCCGGCGCCTCTGATTAGCATAAAGTAGATTCGACTTCAACTTTAGGCAAATGAGGAGCGGCCGACTCGCGCGCCGTCTCTCGACATTCGCCGCGACGCTACCAGAATGCATTGCACAGCTTTTCACATAGACAATGAATGGGACGCGGGGAAACACCGCTGCCTGTGGACACGCACCTTAACTCTTATGATGTCCTTTCGCAATAAAAGGCCAAACACATAACTTTAAAATAATTAATGTCTTGCTTGGATGTATTCTTATAACGTGGTTTATGACAATACTGGTTCACACTGGACGCGGAAGCGCCGCGAATAGACGCGTAGCGGAGCCCGCTTCCATTCGGCGCCCCTGTTAAGCTATGGTGTCGTTCACACTGGACGTGGAGCGCCGCAAATACGCGCGGCCCTCCCGCGCCGTGAAGCGATCGTTTCGGCGTCTGCTCTATTTTTTGCGCGTGCCGCGAGTGAACGCGTCAATTCTGGCAGGAAATCACACAGAGAAACACGAGACAATACGGTCAATTTTCAAAATAAAAGCAATTTTCAAAATAAAATACCGCGATTGACAAACGTGATCATATTTGTGTATCTAAACTCGCACTGGGAAACAGGAAGAGACAATACATTTAATAAATGTGAAGAGTAGATTAACAAATATGTGCATTTCAACGGTTTACCTGCACTACTAGGCCTACTGTCTACATACACACTCTCTCTGTCTGTGTGTGTGTGTGTGTGTACCTTTCTCTCTCTCCCTCTCCCTCTCTTTGAGAGAGAACGGATAAATTCAAGAAGTGTACAAACTTCTTGGTTCAAAAAATAGCTCTGAATGAACAACAGCTGAGCAGAAGCGCTTGTCGACTGCCGCGGAGAAATACGCGGCTGGTCTGAACGGGGGGTGCGCGGATCGCTCGCGATTTTCGGCGGCGCGCCGCGCCGCGGCGCTTCCGCGTCCAGTGTGAACCTCAATCAAATAAATATTAAACATATTTCAAAGTGGTAAGTAGGCTGTACGCTGACAAAGAAAAGTCTTTCCCTCCGATGAGAATCTGTATCTCTCAAAAACATCATCAGACACAGACAAAAGGGTTTTGCCGGTCTCTGTACACTCTATAGTTCTCCTACGAGACCCTCTCACGATCCACCGAGCTTCTTTTTTTTTATATCGGCGCACCAAGACAGCTGATTGGTCAGTCGGCGGTGTTTTTCTCCACGTTGATCTCTTATCAGGAACATAACCTGCTCCGGAGCAGGTTAGCTCCACAGCGTAAGTTACCATGGTGATCTACCCCGGTAAGAAGTGAACCAGCGTTGTAGGACGGAAAACCCAGAGTAAACGCTTAAGTTACCTCGCTAAGCACAAATCCTGCTTCGTAGTACAGGCCCAAGGTTGAAGCTGGCGAGCTTTCAGCGCAGTCTCGGCGAGGCTTTTTGCCACGAAACTTCCGCTACGCCAAGCTGAATCTGTGACGCCTCCCCCTGCTGTGCCGCCACACCCATCTTGGCGCAGGCGATCCACCAAACTGCCAAACTGACCGTGCGCAAGGCTGCGCGGGTCGAAACTTGCATTACGCCGGCTCCGCCACCCTGCGCCGCCCTGCGCTGCGCCACGAAACTAGGGCCCAAAGTGTTCGAATAGTTATCAGTTTTATTTATTGAAAAAGATTTTTCCAAATGGTCAGGAAATGTAAAACCAGTGACACTCCTGCCATTTAGCTGTCTGTCCAGTCCTGACAAAGTCTTCTGCCTTGAAATGACAGCTGCAGACAACTGTTGAACGGATGAAGGGACATCTGTGGTCCATACCTTTTGGGAACAAATTCATAAAACTGGTCCATCTGGACATCACAATGCAATTTAGCATGGTTTTGGAGGTACAATTGAGGCACTAGGTTAAGTAAATGTCAGTAAAGTTAATGCTAGGCGTATGTCACTTTAGCCTCATGAACTTACATGAACTTTCATTTATTCAGTGGGAGTACACAGAGCAATGCTCTGTTTTAAGGAATGGCCTGATCACATTTGCACAGTTACATATTCACATCTGGCCCTGTGATAGACTGGCGACCTGTCCAGGGTGAACCCCACCTTCTCCCAATGACAGCTGGGATCAGCTCCAGCCCCCCCGCGACCCTGAATACAGGATAAGCGGTAGACAATGGATGGATGGATATTCACATCTGGAAGCTGCCCAGTATAACCAAAGTCTGATCTGATGGCCGCTGAGCAGCTCCACTGAGGTGAGGTTGAGGTGTTGTGTTTTTGCTGGTGGACACCGGAGTACTTGTACTACTACTACTACTACTACTGCTACTAGTACTGCTGCTACTACTAGCCTACTAGTGATACTACTACTACTGCTGTTACTACCCTGTATGGTGCCATTTCACCTTCTGGGCACTGCCGAGGTGCCTTTGAGCATTCAGCTTTTTAAATATTCTTCAAATTTGAAGCTTTTTTATACTGTTGCTCATATGTGACAATATCATCAGGGCAGTCTTCACACAACTCAGCTGGGAACCGTAAGGTCGCCGGTTCGACTCTGTATGGCATGGAGTGTGCACTGGTGGCTGGAGAAATGCCAGTTCGCCTCCAACGCACTACCGAGGTGCCGTTAAGCATTCAGCTTTCTTATACTGTTGCACATATACAGCTGTTTTAATATTCCCTTCAACCATTCAGCTTTTTCATACTTGCAGATATTCTGCTTTTTTAATATTTTCTTCAAATAATCTGCTTTTTTAATATTTTCTTCAAATATTCAGCTTTTTTTTCAGTGTTGCTTCAGCATTAAAGCATTTCCACGTATTTCCGCAGGAAATGCATTTTCTAGTCTTTATTTGGTGGAAATGCTTTCAAGCATTTCCAACCTATGTTATCATAATCTTTATTATTTTTGGTGGAAATGCTTTCAAGCATTTCCAACCTATGTTATCCTAATCTTTATTATTTTTTTTCTTCATATTATTATTCTTCTTCCGTACGTTTTTTGGTCGCCTCTAGCTTCTGCATACTTTCAGCTACAAAAACCATTCAACTATAAAAATGTTCAGCTTTTTCAGCTCTTTCCGGGACATCTTCAACATTTTTTCAGCCTTTCATACTTTTCATATTATTCAGCTTTTTCATATTTTTTTTTTCAATGCATTCCTATGGAGATCAGCCTAAAAACCTCTTTAACATCATCCTCTTTGAACTCCGACTAGTTTCACATACTTCCACCTACAGACTCCATTTAAACTTTAAACAATCTACAAGACTTTGAACTATAAAACTCTTGCTCAGTTTTTTGATATCTTTTACAGTTTTTATATAATCACAGTTTATGTTTTATGGTTTTTTCAGACCTCATCAGAGTTTATAATGGGTGTGTATTGCGCGTGCTAGAGTGGGTGACATCATCGCTTAGAGTGTGAGAGCAGCCCAACACACTTCAGCTTTTTTTTCTTTCCAAACTCCTCCTGGCCACAATTTACACACTACACACGTGATATTTTCCAGTTTTGTAGACAAACTTGTCCTGTCTCTCACCATGTGCTCAAAAACTCTATGAGATTTACAGAATTTGAACTAGCAACCTCTAAGCGCAGCCACGTCGGTTTTTTCTCCCAATGGGCTGCCATACAAATTGAGAAACAGATTTTCAAAGAAACCTGAAATGAGCAGCATTTCTAACTCGCCCTAGCGTCCACATTTCTGAGACTAGGAAAAAATAAAAGTGATCAGTGTCTTCAGCAGAGTCTTGTGGCGCTAACGGTGCGAACATTTTGGCGATACGAGTTTCGGTGTGAGCGTGAGAAGCTTTTGTTCGGACCCTCCGAAATGGAGGAATAGAGACAGGCTCTAGACAGTTACACAGGCGCGTAGATGGCTTTGATCTCTGTGGCTTTGATCTTTAGAAGTGACAGCAGGTGTGCTCTGATTGGCGGACAGGAGCGGCAGACAGGAGCAGTCAGTGGGATTTGTAGTTTTTTTTGTCAAACATCTTCTGCTCAAACATACTTTCACCTAGAAACTCCATTTAAACTTTAAAATGTATACACAAGTCTGTCTATCTCTCTCTGTCTCACTCTCTGTCTGTCTGACTACTACTACTACTACTTCTACTACTAGCCTACTACTGATACTACGTCCACTTCTCGTACTTGTACTAGTACTACTACTACTGCTACTACTAGCCTACTACTGATACTATGTCCACTACTTGTAATAGTACTACTACTAATACTACTAGTACTAGCCTACTACTGATACTACCTCCACTACTTGTAGTAGTACTAGTACTACTACTACTACTACTAATTCTTCTACTAGCCTACTACTGATACTACTTCTAATACTTCTACTACTAGCCTACTACTGATACTTCCTCCACTACTTGTAGTAGTACTACTACTACTACTTCTTCTACTACTGATACTACGTCCACTACTTGAACTTGTACTAGTACTACTACTGATACTATGTCCACTACTTGTAATAGTACTACTACTACTACTACTAGCCTACTACTGATACTACCTCCACTACTTGTAGTAGTACTAGTACTACTACTACGTCTACTACTGATACTACGTCCACTACTTGAACTTTTACTCGTACTACTACTCCTTTTGCTACTAGCCTACTACTGATACCATGTCCACTACTTGTACTTGTAATAGTACTAGTACTACTTCTAGTTTACTACTGATACTACCTCCACTACTTGTAGTAGTACTAGGACTACTACTACTAGTACTTCTACTTCTACTACTACTAATACTACTAATACTTGTACTAATATTACTAGTACTAGTAGTACTTCTACTTCGACTACTTCTAATAATACTAATACTTGTACTAATATTACTAGTACTACTGCTAATACTACTGCTACTACTAATACTACTTTTACTAATAATACTAGTATTACTGCTACTACTACTACTACTGATACTACTCCTACTACTTCTATTAGTACCCTACTAATACTAAAAACAAAAAGAACATTCAAATATTAAAATGTTCAGCTCTTTATGGACATTTCAACATGTCTTCAACATTTTTTTGCCTTTCATATTCTTTTCAAATATTCAGGTTTTTCATATTTGTTCAGCTATTTAGCTTATTTCATTCATTTGCAGATATTAAGCTTTCTTAATATTATTTTCAAATATTTAGCTTTTTTCATAATTTTGCACATGTTCAGCTTTTTCAAAATTCTCTTCAACTATTCAGCTTTTTGAAAATTCTCTTCAACTATTCAGCTTTTTCAAAATTCTCTTCAACTATTCAGCTTTTTGAATATTCTCTTCAACTATTCAGCTTTTTCAAACTTTTGCACATATTCAGCTTTTTGAATATTCTCTTCAACTATTCAGCTTTTTCAAACTTTTGCACATATTCAGCTTTTTTGAATATTCTCTTGAAATATTCAGCTTTTTTAATATTTTCTTCAAATACTCTGCTTTTTTAAATATTTTCTTCAAATATTCAGCTTTTTTTTCAGTGTTGCTTCAGCATTAAAGCATTTCCACGTATTTCCGCAGGAAATGCATTTTCTAGTTTTTCATATTATTATTCTTCTTCCGTACGTTTTTCGGTCGCCTCTAACTTCTACATACTTTCAGGTCCAAAAACCATTCAACTATCAAAATGTTCAGCTCTTTCAGCTCTTTTATGCTCACCTTCAACCTTTTTTCTACCTTTCATACTTTTTCATATATTCAGTTTTTTCCATATTTTTTTTCAATGCATTCCTATGGAGATCAGCCTAAAAACCTCTTTAACATCCTCCTCTTTGAACTCCGACTAGTTTCACATACTTCCACCTACAGACTCCATTTAAACTTTAAACAATCTACAAGACTTTGAACTATAAAACTCTTTATCAGTTTTTTGATATCTTTTACAGTTTTTCTATAATCACAGTTTATGTTTTATGGTTTTTTCAGACCTCACCAGAGTTTATAATGGGTGTGTATTGCGCCTGCTAGAGTGCGTGACATCATCGTTAGAGTGTGAGGGCTCCTCGACATACTTCAGATTTTTTTCCTTTCCAAACTCCTCCCGGCCACAATTTTCACTCTACACACGTGATCTTTTCCAATTTTGTAGAGAAACTTGTCCTGTCTCTCACAATGTAATCAAAAACTCTGTGAGATTTACAGAATTTGAACTAGCAACCTCTAAGTGCGGCCAAGTCTCTTTTTCTTCTCATTCGATCTAAGGCAAATCGAGAAGCAGATTTTCAAAGAAATGCTGAAAATCACACATTTCTAACTCGCCCTAGCGTCCACATTTCTGACACTAGGAAAAAATAAAAGTGATCAGTGTCTTCAGCAGAGTCTTGTGGCGCTAACGGTGTGAACATTTTTGCAATACGACTTTCGGTGTGAGCGTGAGAAGCTTTTGTTCGGACCCTCCGAAATGGAGGAATAGAGACAGGCTCTAGACAGTTACACAGGCGCGTAGATGGCTTTGATCTCTGTGGCTTTGATCTTTAGAAGTGACAGCAGGTGTGCTCTGATTGGTGGACAGGAATGTACTAAAAACTACATTTAGTAGTGGGATATGTAGTTTTTTTAGTCAAACGTCTTCTGCTCGGTCATACTTTCACCTAGAAACTCCATTTAAACTTTAAAATGGAGACACGAGTGGTGTGCTCTGATTGGTGGACAGGAATGTACTAAGAACTACATTTAGTAGTGGGAAATGTAGTTTTTTTAGTCAAACGTCTTCTATTCGGGCAGACTTTCACCTAGAAACTCCATTTAAACTTTAAAATGGAGACACGAGTGGTGTGCTCTGATTGGTGGACAGGAATGTACTAAAAACTACATTTTGTAATGGGAAATGTAGTTTTTTTAGTCAAACGTCTTCTGCTCGGGCATACTTTCACCTAGAAACTCCGTTTCAACTTTAAACTTTTACAGACACACCCCCGGGCGGCGGCCCACTGCCTCCCTCAAAATTTCCCAGCGGGGGAATTTTCTATATATTTTAAATGAATACATTTTCACATTACCTCAAATAAATTCATACTCATAAGCAATAGCACACAAGAGAGTGAGTGATGTAGTGATCATCTAGCGTGTACAGTTATCAAGTGCAGCCCACACTTACCCCCCCCCCCCCCCCCCCTTTTACCGCTGCAGTTGCTACTGTTGAGTGGCAGGAAGTGGGTCTGACTAAATCAGGGACATCTGGATAATATGTACATTTATCATTTATTGTGCAACCAGTGAAACAAGACTATATTGTTGATTAAAAAAATGTGATGCCAAGTAGTCCTAAAGGTGATGTTACCATGTGAATAGATGATAAGACAAACCTTTTTGACCCCCAGAGGAGAAATGTGTTGCTTACAGCAGCACAAAGAAAGCAACAGTGCACATAATTGAAAAAATAATTAAATTACATTTGCAGATATTAAGCTTTCTTAATATTATTTTCAAATATTTAGCTTTTTTCATAATTTTGCACATGTTCAGCTTTTTGAATATTCTCTTCAACTATTCAGCTTTTTCAAAATTCTCTTCAACTATTCAGCTTTTTCAAACTTTTGCACATATTCAGCTTTTTTAATATTCTCTTCAGCTATTCAGCTTTTTAAACTTTTGCACATATTCAGCTTTTTGAATATTCTCTTCAACTATTCAGCTTTTTCAAACTTTTGCACATATTCAGCTTTTTTGAATATTCTCTTGAAATATTCAGCTTTTTTAATATTTTCTTCAAATACTCTGCTTTTTTAATATTTTCTTCAAATATTCAGCTTTTTTTTCAGTGTTGCTTCAGCATTAAAGCATTTCCACGTATTTCCGCAGGAAATGCATTTTCTAGTTGGGGGAAATGCTTTCAAGCATTTCCAACCTATGTTATCCTAATCTTTATTTTTCATATTATTATTCTTCTTCTGTACGTTTTTCGGTCGCCTCTAACTTCTACATACTTTCAGGTACAAAAACCATTCAACTATCAAAATGTTCAGCTCTTTCAGCTCTTTTATGCTCACCTTCAACCTTTTTTCTACCTTTCATACTTTTTCATATATTCAGTTTTTTCCATATTTTTTTTTCAATGCATTCCTATGGAGATCAGCCTAAAAACCTCTTTAACATCCTCCTCTTTGAACTCCGACTAGTTTCACATACTTCCACCTACAGACTCCATTTAAACTTTAAACAATCTACAAGACTTTGAACTATAAAACTCTTTATCAGTTTTTTGATATCTTTTACAGTTTTTCTATAATCACAGTTTATGTTTTATGGTTTTTTCAGACCTCACCAGAGTTTATAATGGGTGTGTATTGCGCCTGCTAGAGTGCGTGACATCATCGTTAGAGTGTGAGGGCTCCTCGACATACTTCAGATTTTTTTCCTTTCCAAACTCCTCCCGGCCACAATTTTCACTCTACACACGTGATCTTTTCCAATTTTGTAGAGAAACTTGTCCTGTCTCTCACAATGTGATCAAAAACTCTGTGAGATTTACAGAATTTGAACTAGCAACCTCTAAGTGCGGCCAAGTCTCTTTTTCTTCTCATTCGATCTAAGGCAAATCGAGAAGCAGATTTTCAAAGAAATGCTGAAAATCACACATTTCTAACTCGCCCTAGCGTCCACATTTCTGACACTAGGAAAAAATAAAAGTGATCAGTGTCTTCAGCAGAGTCTTGTGGCGCTAACGTTGCGAAAATTTTTGCAATACGACTTTCGGTGTGAGCGTGAGAAGCTTTTGTTCGGACCCTCCGAAATGGAGGAATAGAGACAGGCTCTAGAAAGTTACACAGGCGCGTAGATGGCTTTGATCTCTGTGGCTTTGATCTTTAGAAGTGACAGCAGGTGTGCTCTGATTGGTGGACAGGAATGTACTAAAAACTACATTTAGTAGTGGGATATGTAGTTTTTTTAGTCAAACGTCTTCTGCTCGGTCATACTTTCACCTAGAAACTCCATTTAAACTTTAAAATGGAGACACGAGTGGTGTGCTCTGATTGGTGGACAGGAATGTACTAAGAACTACATTTAGTAGTGGGAAATGTAGTTTTTTTAGTCAAACGTCTTCTACTCGGGCAGACTTTCACCTAGAAACTCCATTTAAACTTTAAAATGGAGACACGAGTGGTGTGCTCTGATTGGTGGACAGGAATGTACTAAAAACTACATTTTGTAATGGGAAATGTAGTTTTTTTAGTCAAACGTCTTCTGCTCGGTCATACTTTCACCTAGAAACTCCGTTTCAACTTTAAACTTTTACAGACACACCCCCGGGCGGCGGCCCACTGCCTCCCTCTCAAAATTTCCCTGCGGGGGAATTTTCTATATATTTTAAATGAATACATTTTCACATTACCTCAAATAAATTCATACTCATAAGCAATAGCACACAAGAGAGTGAGTGATGTAGTGATCATCTCTTGCGTGTACAGTAATCAAGTGCAGCCCACACTTACCCCCCCCCCCTTTTACCGCTGCAGTTGCTACTGTTGAGTGGCAGGAAGTGGGTCTGACTAAATCAGGGACATCTGGATAATATGTACATTTATCATTTATTGTGCAACCAGTGAAACAAGACTATATTGTTGATTAAAAAAATGTGATGCCAAGTAGTCCTAAAGGTGATGTTACCATGTGAATAGATGATAAGACAAACCTTTTTGACCCCCAGAGGAGAAATGTGTTGCTTACAGCAGCACAAAGAAAGCAACAGTGCACATAATTGAATAAATAATTAAATTACATTTGCAGATATTAAGCTATCTTAATATTATTTTCAAATATTTAGCTTTTTTCATAATTTTGCACATGTTCAGCTTTTTGAATATTCTCTTCAACTATTCAGCTTTTTCAAAATTCTCTTCAACTATTCAGCTTTTTCAAACTTTTGCACATATTCAGCTTTTTTAATATTCTCTTCAGCTATTCAGCTTTTTAAACTTTTGCACATATTCAGCTTTTTGAATATTCTCTTCAACTATTCAGCTTTTTCAAACTTTTGCACATATTCAGCTTTTTTGAATATTCTCTTGAAATATTCAGCTTTTTTAATATTTTCTTCAAATACTCTGCTTTTTTAATATTTTCTTCAAATATTCAGCTTTTTTTTCAGTGTTGCTTCAGCATTAAAGCATTTCCACGTATTTCCGCAGGAAATGCATTTTCTAGTTGGTGGAAATGCTTTCAAGCATTTCCAACCTATGTTATCCTAATCTTTATTTTTCTTATTTTTCTTCTTCCGTACGTTTTTTGGTCGCCTCTAGCTTCTGCATACTTTCAGCTACAAAAACCATTCAGCTATCAAAATGTTCAGCTTTTTCAGCTCTTTCCGGGATATCTTCAACATTTTTTCAGCCTTTCATACTTTTTCATATATTCAGCCTTTTCCATATTTTTTTTTCAATGCATTCCTATGGAGATCAGCCTAAAAACCTCTTTAACATGCTCCTCTTTGAAAAGCATGGCAGTCTGCATACTTCCACCTACAGAGGTCATTCAAATTTTAAAACATTCACAAAACCTTCAGCTATTCAGCTATTACTTTTCATTGTGATATCTATAACAGTTTTTAAATGATCAGTGTTTAAATATGATGCTGTTTTCAGACTTTTTTTGAGTTTTCAATGGGTGTGTATTGCGCGGAACCTTCTGGGCTAGAGTGCGTGACATCAACAGTTAGAGTGTGAGGGCTTCTCAGAGTTTTTTCCTTTCCAAACTCCTCCCGGCCACGATCTTCACTCTACAGACGTGATATTTTCCAATTTTGTAGACAAACTTGTCCTGTCTATCACAATGTGCTCAAAATCTCTGTGAGTTTTACAGAATTTGAACTAGCAACCTCTAAGCGCGGCCAAGTCTCTTTTTTTCCTCATCCGCTCTAATGTTAATTGAGAAGCAGATTTTCAAAGAAACCTGATATGAACAGCATTTTCTAACTCGCCCTAGCGTCCACATTTCTGACACTAGGAAAAAATAAAAGTCATCAGTGTCTTCAGCCGAGTCTTGTGGCGCTAACGGTGCGACAATTTTGGCGATAGGAGTTTCGGTGTGAGCGTGGCAAGCTTTTGTTCAGACCCAACGCAGAGGGGGAATGGAGCGATAGAAAGAAGCAGAGAGGCTCCAAAGCAGTCATACACACGCAGCAAGGGCCGTTGCCATGGTGACAGCACTGGGGGCACTGATCTTCATAACTGACAGCAGGTGTGCTCTGATTGGTGGACAGGAATGTACTAAAAACTACATTTAGTAGTGGGATATGTAGTTTTTTTAGTCAAACGTCTTCTGCTCGGTCATACTTTCACCTAGAAACTCCATTTAAACTTTAAAATGGAGACACGAGTGGTGTGCTCTGATTGGTGGACAGGAATGTACTAAGAACTACATTTAGTAGTGGGAAATGTAGTTTTTTTAGTCAAACGTCTTCTACTCGGGCAGACTTTCACCTAGAAACTCCATTTAAACTTTAAAATGGAGACACGAGTGGTGTGCTCTGATTGGTGGACAGGAATGTACTAAAAACTACATTTTGTAATGGGAAATGTAGTTTTTTTAGTCAAACGTCTTCTGCTCGGTCATACTTTCACCTAGAAACTCCGTTTCAACTTTAAACTTTTACAGACACACCCCCGGGCGGCGGCCCACTGCCTCCCTCTCAAAATTTCCCGGCGGGGGAATTTTCTATATATTTTAAATGAATACATTTTCACATTACCTCAAATAAATTCATACTCATAAGCAATAGCACACAAGAGAGTGGGTGATGTAGTGATCATCTCTAGCGTGTACAGTAATCAAGTGCAGCCCATACTTACCCCCCCCCCCCCCTTTTACCGCTGCAGTTGCTACTGTTGAGTGGCAGGAAGTGGGTCTGACTAAATCAGGGACATCTGGATAATATGTACATTTATCATTTATTGTGCAACCAGTGAAACAAGACTATATTGTTGATTAAAAAAATGTGATGCCAAGTAGTCCTAAAGGTGATGTTACCATGTGAATAGATGATAAGACAAACCTTTTTGACCCCCAGAGGAGAAATGTGTTGCTTACAGCAGCACAAAGAAAGCAACAGTGCACATAATTGAATAAATAATTAAATTACATTTGCAGATATTAAGCTATCTTAATATTATTTTCAAATATTTAGCTTTTTTCATAATTTTGCACATGTTCAGCTTTTTGAATATTCTCTTCAACTATTCAGCTTTTTCAAAATTCTCTTCAACTATTCAGCTTTTTCAAACTTTTGCACATATTCAGCTTTTTTAATATTCTCTTCAGCTATTCAGCTTTTTCAAACTTTTGCACATATTCAGCTTTTTTGAATATTCTCTTGAAATATTCAGCTTTTTTAATATTTTCTTCAAATACTCTGCTTTTTTTATATTTTCTTCAAATATTCAGCTTTTTTTTCAGTGTTGCTTCAGCATTAAAGCATTTCCACGTATTTCCGCAGGAAATGCATTTTCTAGTTGGTGGAAATGCTTTCAAGCATTTCCAACCTATGTTATCCTAATCTTAATTTTTCTTATTTTTCTTCTTCCGTACGTTTTTTGGTCGCCTCTAGCTTCTGCATACTTTCAGCTACAAAAACCATTCAGCTATCAAAATGTTCAGCTTTTTCAGCTCTTTCCGGGATATCTTCAACATTTTTTCAGCCTTTCATACTTTTTCATATATTCAGCCTTTTCCATATTTTTTTTTCAATGCATTCCTATGGAGATCAGCCTAAAAACCTCTTTAACATGCTCCTCTTTGAAAAGCATGGCAGTCTGCATACTTCCACCTACAGAGGTCATTCAAATTTTAAAACATTCACAAAACCTTCAGCTATTCAGCTATTACTTTTCATTGTGATATCTATTACAGTTTTTAAATGATCAGTGTTTAAATATGATGCTGTTTTCAGACTTTTTTTGAGTTTTCAATGGGTGTGTATTGCGCGGAACCTTCTGGGCTAGAGTGCGTGACATCAACAGTTAGAGTGTGAGGGCTTCTCAGAGTTTTTTCCTTTCCAAACTCCTCCCGGCCACGATCTTCACTCTACAGACGTGATATTTTCCAATTTTGTAGACAAACTTGTCCTGTCTATCACAATGTGCTCAAAATCTCTGTGAGTTTTACAGAATTTGAACTAGCAACCTCTAAGCGCGGCCAAGTCTCTTTTTTTCCTCATCCGCTCTAATGTTAATTGAGAAGCAGATTTTCAAAGAAACCTGATATGAACAGCATTTTCTAACTCGCCCTAGCGTCCACATTTCTGACACTAGGAAAAAATAAAAGTCATCAGTGTCTTCAGCCGAGTCTTGTGGCGCTAACGGTGCGACAATTTTGGCGATAGGAGTTTCGGTGTGAGCGTGGCAAGCTTTTGTTCAGACCCAACGCAGAGGGGGAATGGAGCGATAGAAAGAAGCAGAGAGGCTCCAAAGCAGTCATACACACGCAGCAAGGGCCGTTGCCATGGTGACAGCACTGGGGGCACTGATCTTCATAACTGACAGCAGGTGTGCTCTGATTGGTGGACAGGAATGTACTAAAAACTACATTTAGTAGTGGGATATGTAGTTTTTTTAGTCAAACGTCTTCTGCTCGGTCATACTTTCACCTAGAAACTCCATTTAAACTTTAAAATGGAGACACGAGTGGTGTGCTCTGATTGGTGGACAGGAATGTACTAAAAACTACATTTTGTAATGGGAAATGTAGTTTTTTTAGTCAAACGTCTTCTGCTCGGTCATACTTTCACCTAGAAACTCCGTTTCAACTTTAAACTTTTACAGACACACCCCCGGGCGGCGGCCCACTGCCTCCCTCTCAAAATTTCCCGGCGGGGGAATTTTCTATATATTTTAAATGAATACATTTTCACATTACCTCAAATAAATTTATACTCATAAGCAATAGCACACAAGAGAGTGAGTGATGTAGTGATCATCTCTAGCGTGTACAGTAATCAAGTGCAGCCCACACTTACCCCCCCCCCCCTTTTACCGCTGCAGTTGCTACTGTTGAGTGGCAGGAAGTGGGTCTGACTAAATCAGGGACATCTGGATAATATGTACATTTATCATTTATTGTGCAACCAGTGAAACAAGACTATATTGTTGATTAAAAAAATGTGATGCCAAGTAGTCCTAAAGGTGATGTTACCATGTGAATAGATGATAAGACAAACCTTTTTGACCCCCAGAGGAGAAATGTGTTGCTTACAGCAGCACAAAGAAAGCAACAGTGCACATAATTGAATAAATAATTAAATTACATTTGCAGATATTAAGCTATCTTAATATTATTTTCAAATATTTAGCTTTTTTCATAATTTTGCACATGTTCAGCTTTTTGAATATTCTCTTCAACTATTCAGCTTTTTCAAAATTCTCTTCAACTATTCAGCTTTTTCAAACTTTTGCACATATTCAGCTTTTTTAATATTCTCTTCAGCTATTCAGCTTTTTCAAACTTTTGCACATATTCAGCTTTTTTGAATATTCTCTTGAAATATTCAGCTTTTTTAATATTTTCTTCAAATACTCTGCTTTTTTAATATTTTCTTCAAATATTCAGCTTTTTTTTCAGTGTTGCTTCAGCATTAAAGCATTTCCACGTATTTCCGCAGGAAATGCATTTTCTAGTTGGTGGAAATGCTTTCAAGCATTTCCAACCTATGTTATCCTAATCTTTATTTTTCTTATTTTTCTTCTTCCGTACGTTTTTTGGTCGCCTCTAGCTTCTGCATACTTTCAGCTACAAAAACCATTCAGCTATCAAAATGTTCAGCTTTTTCAGCTCTTTCCGGGATATCTTCAACATTTTTTCAGCCTTTCATACTTTTTCATATATTCAGCCTTTTCCATATTTTTTTTTCAATGCATTCCTATGGAGATCAGCCTAAAAACCTCTTTAACATGCTCCTCTTTGAAAAGCATGGCAGTCTGCATACTTCCACCTACAGAGGTCATTCAAATTTTAAAACATTCACAAAACCTTCAGCTATTCAGCTATTACTTTTCATTGTGATATCTATTACAGTTTTTAAATGATCAGTGTTTAAATATGATGCTGTTTTTAGACTTTTTTTGAGTTTTCAATGGGTGTGTATTGCGCGGAACCTTCTGGGCTAGAGTGCGTGACATCAACAGTTAGAGTGTGAGGGCTTCTCAGAGTTTTTTCCTTTCCAAACTCCTCCCGGCCACGATCTTCACTCTACAGACGTGATATTTTCCAATTTTGTAGACAAACTTGTCCTGTCTATCACAATGTGCTCAAAATCTCTGTGAGTTTTACAGAATTTGAACTAGCAACCTCTAAGCGCGGCCAAGTCTCTTTTTTTCCTCATCCGCTCTAATGTTAATTGAGAAGCAGATTTTCAAAGAAACCTGATATGAACAGCATTTTCTAACTCGCCCTAGCGTCCACATTTCTGACACTAGGAAAAAATAAAAGTCATCAGTGTCTTCAGCCGAGTCTTGTGGCGCTAACGGTGCGACAATTTTGGCGATAGGAGTTTCGGTGTGAGCGTGGCAAGCTTTTGTTCAGACCCAACGCAGAGGGGGAATGGAGCGATAGAAAGAAGCAGAGAGGCTCCAAAGCAGTCATACACACGCAGCAAGGGCCGTTGCCATGGTGACAGCACTGGGGGCACTGATCTTCATAACTGACAGCAGGTGTGCTCTGATTGGTGGACAGGAATGTACTAAAAACTACATTTAGTAGTGGGATATGTAGTTTTTTTAGTCAAACGTCTTCTGCTCGGTCATACTTTCACCTAGAAACTCCATTTAAACTTTAAAATGGAGACACGAGTGGTGTGCTCTGATTGGTGGACAGGAATGTACTAAAAACTACATTTTGTAATGGGAAATGTAGTTTTTTTAGTCAAACGTCTTCTGCTCGGTCATACTTTCACCTAGAAACTCCGTTTCAACTTTAAACTTTTACAGACACACCCCCGGGCGGCGGCCCACTGCCTCCCTCTCAAAATTTCCCGGCGGGGGAATTTTCTATATATTTTAAATGAATACATTTTCACATTACCTCAAATAAATTTATACTCATAAGCAATAGCACACAAGAGAGTGAGTGATGTAGTGATCATCTCTAGCGTGTACAGTAATCAAGTGCAGCCCACACTTACCCCCCCCCCCCTTTTACCGCTGCAGTTGCTACTGTTGAGTGGCAGGAAGTGGGTCTGACTAAATCAGGGACATCTGGATAATATGTACATTTATCATTTATTGTGCAACCAGTGAAACAAGACTATATTGTTGATTAAAAAAATGTGATGCCAAGTAGTCCTAAAGGTGATGTTACCATGTGAATAGATGATAAGACAAACCTTTTTGACCCCCAGAGGAGAAATGTGTTGCTTACAGCAGCACAAAGAAAGCAACAGTGCACATAATTGAATAAATAATTTAATTACATTTGCAGATATTAAGCTATCTTAATATTATTTTCAAATATTTAGCTTTTTTCATAATTTTGCACATGTTCAGCTTTTTGAATATTCTCTTCAACTATTCAGCTTTTTCAAAATTCTCTTCAACTATTCAGCTTTTTCAAACTTTTGCACATATTCAGCTTTTTTAATATTCTCTTCAGCTATTCAGCTTTTTAAACTTTTGCACATATTCAGCTTTTTGAATATTCTCTTCAACTATTCAGCTTTTTCAAACTTTTGCACATATTCAGCTTTTTTGAATATTCTCTTGAAATATTCAGCTTTTTTAATATTTTCTTCAAATACTCTGCTTTTTTAATATTTTCTTCAAATATTCAGCTTTTTTTTCAGTGTTGCTTCAGCATTAAAGCATTTCCACGTATTTCCGCAGGAAATGCATTTTCTAGTTGGTGGAAATGCTTTCAAGCATTTCCAACCTATGTTATCCTAATCTTTATTGGTGGAAATGCTTTCAAGCATTTCCAACCTATGTTATCCTAATCTTTATTTTTCTTTTTCTTCTTCCGTACGTTTTTTGGTCGCCTCTAGCTTCTGCATACTTTCAGCTACAAAAACCATTCAGCTATCAAAATGTTCAGCTTTTTCAGCTTTTTCCGGGACATCTTCAACATTTTTTCAGCCTTTCATACTTTTTAATATATTCAGCCTTTTCCATATTTTTTTTTCAATGCATTCCTATGGAGATCAGCCTAAAAACCTCTTTAACATGCTCCTCTTTGAAAAGCATGGCAGTCTGCATACTTCCACCTACAGACGTCATTCAAATTTTAAAACATTCACAAAACCTTCAGCTATTCAGCTATTACTTTTCATTGTGATATCTATTACAGTTTTTAAATTATCAGTGTTTAAATATGATGCTGTTTTCAGACTTTTTTTGAGTTTTCAATGGGTGTGTATTGCGCGGAACCTTCTGGGCTAGAGTGCGTGACATCATCAGTTAGAGTGTGAGGGCTTCTCAGAGTTTTTTCCTTTCCAAACTCCTCCCGGCCACGATCTTCACTCTACAGACGTGATATTTTCCAATTTTGTAGACAAACTTGTCCTGTCTCTCACAATGTGCTCAAAATCTCTGTGAGTTTTACAGAATTTGAACTAGCAACCTCTAAGCGCGGCCAAGTCTCTTTTTTTCCTCATCCGCTCTAATGTTAATTGAGAAGCAGATTTTCAAAGAAACCTGATATGAACAGCATTTTCTAACTCGCCCTAGCGTCCACATTTCTGACACTAGGAAAAAATAACAGTCATCAGTGTCTTCAGCCGAGTCTTGTGGCGCTAACGGTGCGACAATTTTGGCGATAGGAGTTTCGGTGTGAGCGTGGCAAGCTTTTGTTCAGACCCAACGCAGAGGGGGAATGGAGCGATAGAAAGAAGCAGAGAGACGCTCCAAAGCAGTCATACACACGCAGCAAGGGCCGTTGCCATGGTGACAGCACTGGGGGCACTGATCTTCATAACTGACAGCAGGTGTGCTCTGATTGGTGGACAAGAATGTACTAAAACTACATTTAGTAGTGGGATATGTAGTTTTTTTAGTCAAACTACTTCTTCTCGTCCATACTTTCACCTAGAAACTCCATTTAAACTTTAAAATGGAGACACGAGTGGTGTGCTCTGATTGGTGGACAGGAATGTACTAAGAACTACATTTAGTAGTGGGAAATGTAGTTTTTTTAGTCAAACGTCTTCTTCTCGTCCATACTTTCACCTAGAAACTCCATTTAAACTTTAAAATGGAGACACGAGTGGTGTGCTCTGATTGGTGGACAGGAATGTACTAAAAACTACATTTAGTAGTGGGGAATGTAGTTTTTTTAGTCAAACGTCTTCTGCTCGGTCCTACTTTCACCTAGAAACTCCATTTAAACTTTAAAATGGAGACACGAGTGGTGTGATGAGCTGTGATGACTGGCTGGTGAGATCAGCCTAAAAACCTCTTTAACATGCTCCTCTTTGAAAAGCATGGCAATCTGCATACTTTCAAACTTTTTGCATATTCAGCTTTTTCAATATTCTCTTCAAATATTCAGCTTTTTCAAACTTTTTGCATATTCAGCTTTTTCAATATTCTCTTCAAATATTCAGCTTTTTCAAACTTTTTGCATATTCAGCTTTTTCAATATTCTCTTCAAATATTCAGCTTTTTCATACTTTTGCACATATTTAGCTTTTTTTAATCTCTTATCAATAGGAGTTTCGGTGTGAGTGTGGGAAGCTTTTGTTTGGAGGGTGCGTCGAGCCAAAATTCTGACAGGATTTACAGTCACACAGACAGAGGGTGTGGCTTTGATCTTGAGAAGCGCAGCAGGTGCGCACTGATTGGTGGACAGGAGCAGTCAGTAGGGGTGGAGTGCTTAGCTATTTTTTTTTAACTCTCTGTCTAATAACTTTGGGTGCAGTCGAATAGTCTTTTTTGCTTAAGAAGGTTCCTAACTGAAGAAGTGACCCGGAAGTAAACAAGTGGCCGCCATGATAAGAGCTGTTCGAATTCTCTAAATGCATAGGAAAGGAGCTCCAATGCTTCCTTTCAGAGCTCCTTTAGCATAGGATGCAACGGACCTTCCTATGCGATAGGAAAGGAGATTACGCCGACCCACAATTCTTTGCGAGAGCAACATTTAAAGTGCCGCACACCTTGGCCGTTCATGAAAACAAACGATATGTGCATTTACATATTTAACAATGACTTTCATGCAGACATATAGTAATTGGAATAGTGATGATGAATGTGTGGACAGTGATAATAATTTAATGTTTTTTTTTTTATTTATTTCAATCATGTTACAAATGTTTGACAAAAACGAAACTAAAACCACAAATGAAAAGTAAATAAAACAACGGTCAAACAGAAAGGAGGAGCTGCTGGACCTGAAGCCGGTCAGTGAACCAGCTGTTTATAAAACCAACATGTGGAGAAGTGGACGATGCGCTTTTTGTAGTCCATTATTGTAGTTTATCCAGCGCAGACGCACGTCAATCGCCGGTGCCGATCATCAGCTGTCAATCATCAGCGGCCGCGATATAATGACGTAGCTTAGTGAAAGTCCGGTCGGATTCTCTGAACACCGCGGTCGACTATTCCTAAGTCCTTTTGAGTTCTCCTATCGCCTTTCCTTAACCCCGTGACGTTTTCCCCAGAGGTCAAGGAATAGGAGATAGGAATAGGAGTTAGGACCTTATTTTTTGACTATTCGACTGCACCCAATGACTCAATAATAAAGTTTGAATGTCGGCCATTTTATCCTTCTCTGACAGAAGACAGACAGACAGACAGACAGACAGACACACACACACACGCACGCACACACACACACACACACACACACACACACACACACACACACACACACACACAAACACACCTGACAGACAGACAGACACGTTACGGGATCAGCTGCGGTTGATTGCTCTGCTCTGATTGGTGGACTCCATCTGGCTTGCTTAGCTACCAAAGCCTGCCCCCAGCAAGCCTGACTGTGATGAACTTTTTACTGTTGCTCACATGTGATAACATCATTAGATCACACAACTCAACTGGGAACCCAAGGGTCGCCGGTTCAAGTCCCTGTATGGACCAAGATTGGAGAGGTGCCAGTTCACCTCCTGGGTTCTGCCGAGGTGCCGTTGAGCATCCAGCTTAATTATACTTTAGCATATATTCAGCTTTGTTAATATTGTTTTCAAATATTAAGCTTTTTTCATAATTTTGCACATATTCAGTTTGAGTGGTTGGAGCGCATGACATGTACCAATGTACGCATATTTGCGACCGACCCTGGTTCGAATCCTAACTGGAGGTCCTTTGCTGCATGTCACATCCCCCCCCCTCTCTCTCTCTCTCTCCGTCTGTCCCCCCCTCTCTCTCCCTGTCCATCTACCCCCCCCGTCTCTCCCTGTCCTCAGTCCCCCCTCTCTCGTGCTCTGTCTGTCCCTGTGTCTGTCCCTCACGCTCTCTGTCTCTCTATCTCTCTGTCTGTCCCTCTGTCTGTCTGTCTGTCTGTCTGTCTTTCTATCTGTGTGTGTGTGTGGAGGGGGGGGTGGCTCTATCTCTCTCTCACATGTGAATTACTACAGCATTATTGACTCACTAAATTTTAATGCAATTAAAATATATTTGCAATGAGCTTACCCGTCTGTTTTGTATTTGTTAAAACATTGAGACCAATGTTTTGCTTTACAATGTTATACAAAGATCACACACTATTTCAATGCCTTTACATTTTCTGTGTTTTTCTCCCCTCTGTCTGTCTGTTGTCTTTCTCTTTGTCTGTATGTATTTCACTCGGCCTCTGTCTGTATGTTTGTCATTCAGCTACAAAAACCATTCAGATATTAAAATGTTCAGCTCTTAAAGGACATTTTAGCTTATCTTCAACTGTTTTTTTAAAGGGATAGTTCACCGGCACACAGGTGTTCGAGTGGTTAGAGGGCATGCCATGTACGCATGTATGCAGCCGTCCCTGGTTCGAATCCTGACCGAAGGTCCTTTGCTGCAAGTCACATCCCCCTCTCTCTCCCATGTTTCCTCTCTGTCCCTCTCTCTCTCTGTCTATCTGTCTGTCACTCTGTCTCTGTGTCTGTCCCTCTCTCTATGTCTGTCTCACTCTCTGTCTCTCTCTCTGTCACTCACTCTCTCTCATGTCTTACTCTCTGTCTGTCTGTCTCTCTCTCTCTCTCTCTCTCTCTCTCTCTCTCTCTCTCTCTCTGTGTCTCTCTGTCTCACTCTCTGTCTGTCTGTCTCTCTGTCTGTCAGTCCCCCCCTCTCTCTCTGTCTTTCCATCACGCTCTCTGTCTGTCCCTCTCTCCCTCTGTCTGTCCCTCTCTCGTTCTATCTCTCTGTCTGTCCCTCTGTCTCTGTGTCTGTCCCTATCTCTTTCTGTGTCTGTCCCTCTCTCTCTGTCTCTCTCCCTCTCTCTCTGTCTCTCTATCTCTCTGTTTGTCCCTCTCTCTCTGTGTGTGTCCCTCTGTCTGTGTGTGTGTGTGTGTCTATGTGTATGTGTGCGTGTGTGTGCGTGTGCATGCGTGTGTGTGTCTGTGTGTGTGTGTGTGTGTGAAGAATAATAATAAAGATTAGGATAACATAGGTTGCATTCCCAGCAACTAGAAAAGTGCGTATTTCTGAGCAGCTAAAAATAGCTTACACCGACAAATAAAGGTAATGAACCTACTGCTGTGACTATAGGGATTATGGCAATGGGCCAATTTGCCAAAATGTTGAACTGTCCCTTTAACTGTGGCTCTGGCCTGAGGCTCAGTTAAATGGTTGCCGTGGCAACTTGAAGTCCCCCCCAGGCTGAGGGAGACAGAAATGTGGAGAAACAGCCATTTTCTCCTTTTGCGATGGTCTCACATTTTGGCTGTTTCTGACAAAACCATAGGTGCTATCAGAAAAAAACACACACCATCATCGCTGTAAGGACTTCCCGAACGATTTGACATGATTTTGGTGTTTCTGCAGTAAATATTTTGGAGACAGTTGCAAGTTTAAAACAGGAGTCCGCTCTCTACTTCGCTCAGAACATTTTGTATTGGAGTCAATGAGGAGAAAAGAGACGTGGCTGAACTTAGAGGCTGCTAATTCAAATTCTGTAAATCTCACAGATTTTCTGAGCACATTGTGAGAGACAGGACAAGTTTGTCTACAAAATTGGAAAATATCATGTGTGTAGAGTGTAAATTGTGGCCCGGAGGAGTTTGGAAAGAGAAAAAATCTCAAGTGTTTTGGGGTGCTTTCACACTCTGACCGATGATGTCACGCACTCTAGCACGGAGAGTTCCGTGCAATACACACCCATTATAATCTCATGATTTCTCCCAAAACGATCATGGTCATTGAACAGTCATTGATCAAAAACTATATGACCTATTGAAACGTGGATTAATACACCAATACACAAGACTTGTGTCTAATGTTTAAAGTTTAAATGGAGTTTCTAGGTGAAAGTATGCCTAAGCAGCAGACGTTTGAAAAACTACAATCTGAATTTTTTGGGGTGCTCTCCCACTATGACTGATGATGTCACACACTTTCCGGAATGTTCCGTCCCGACACAGATAAAAAGACAGGAGCAGAGAAAACTTTAGTCATCATCCAGAGTCAGAGAGGTAAGTTCCAATCTCCTTGTCAAAAAATTGCTAATACCATTTTTAAAGTAAAGCTAATATAGATTATGATATGATTTGAACTGATAAAGTCTCAGAGCCTTTACTGAAAAAAAGAAATAAATGCCTTCATTTTTAAAAAACATTTATTGGCTATAGTATTTCTGGCTAATGCTAACTGTTAGGGAAATGAATGAAAGTAGGCCTGTAAATGAACCCAAAGGAGGTTGAAAGGAAATGTGTAACCTGTTGAATAATGTTAAAGATATCTAGTAACCAATCTATATGTTATGGTGTCTTATTTTTTATTTTTTCAGAATGGCATTAAGAGAAATTATGAACAGAAAGCCCAGCCTGCCGTATAGAAAGCCCCCACCAATCCACGTATGTGTGGTGGCCATCATCGAGCAGCCACGGGTGACAAGCTGGGGCTTCAGCGATGCTGGGGCCACACCCATCTCCACAAAAAATAATCTGTGCATAGCATTGTGTGATGGGGTGTCGGTGGCCAAAGTCACCCTTTATGAAGAGTTCAGAAACAGGGTAAAGGAGGGCGCTAGCTATGTGGTGAGGGGCTACGCCCTCAGGGGGCAGTCTCCACCATATTCATTTGGCGTCACAAAGGACACAATTTTCTTTCGGAGCGCTCCGCTCCAGGTGCCTGAGGAGCTGAGACGGGCGGCGGAGGGGCTAGTTAGACCCTGCTCTCCCCTAACCCCTATGACCAATTGTCAAAGCACCCAGGGTCTGATGACAGTAGAGGGGGAGGTGATCGAGGTAAGTTTTTTTTGGCCAACAGCACTGTGGTGTGGAAGTAAATGTATTTTTATTACAATGGAAATAAAGTTTAAGAGTCCTTGACTATAGATATTAAAATGTAAAATTAACAGCACTATCTATTTATACAGCTGTCTGCCGTGAAAAAAATTATGGTGGTGAGGGAGAACATCCCCCTGAGAAATATTGTGCTGCAGCAGGTAAGCCATGCATTTAATATATGACTAATAAGTTAATTTGTTTCAAATTCAAGTTTAAATGTCAGCTCATTTGTAAGTTCTGTGTTTTTGGAGCGATGTAAATCTTGGGTTATCATCTCGACACCAGAGACCAGAGAGAATGAGATGATGATGAGATTTTTTTTTTTTTGGTTAGGTATTATGGTGTCAGTATAGTAAAATACTATATTATCCTCTACAGGGGGATACACAGGTAGCCCTCTGCCTATGGAGGGACTCAGCAGTGCCAACATTCCGCCTGCAGCTGGGAGCCCACGTCAGGGTGTCCCACCTGAGGTCCACAAATTCTGAGTACGGCTTCCAGCTGCAGTCGACAACCCACACGCAGATTGAGGTAGGCCTACTTGGTTGATGCTGCTGCTTTTGTTGTTGTTTTTTAAATGATTTTACAATTTTGGAACACAGTGGAGATGATGTTGATGTGATTGAGGATTTCATCAGCGACACAAACTTACCATTTTCAAAATACACAAAACAGAAATGTATAACCCTTTTAGTTAACAAACCAAATGGCTGCAATGGATAGTCATATCACTTTGGGAGTTATCAATTAACTTAAATTTCATATTTCGAGGTCTACCTGATTAAAGTATTTTTCAATTCATTTTATTACACAATCAAAATGTAACCTACAACAAAGTCTGATTGTAAATTCATCTGATGTGCAAACTTTTCTTTCCTATCCTATTTTCTTTTAAACGACTCAATATGGTACCTTGTGTTTACTTTGTCTCTACAGGAGGCCAGTCAGATGGAGGAGGAGGCAGTAGGGGCATATGGGGTGGTAGAGGTGGACGGGACCCCGGGGACCCTAACCCTACTGGTGGAGGAGGACCGGTTCCTGACCATTTCAGAAGAGCTTTGGCGTCCAATAGAGCCCCAGATGGTGAAAGTCCCTCTTCCAGTCTGGATACAGGTGGCTGGCAAGACGGTGGTGGCCATAAAAGCCATCACCACGGCAGAAAATTAATTTTTTTTAATTATTATTTGAATTAGTTCCAGATGTTGTGTTAGTTATAAGTAGCCTATTAGTTCTGCGTGTTGAAATGTAAATAATTATTGATTAAATGTTTTTTTTTCTAATCAGTTTTTTTTATAAATGTTAATAATACATGACATGTTTATTTTTCTAATCAGTTATTTATAAATGTAAATTATAAATTAAATTAATTTTTTTAATAAAAGTTAATAATTAATTATTAAATGTTTATTTTTCTAATCAGTTATTGTTAATGAGGTTATAATATAAATAAAGGTTTGTGTCAAAATGTTCTGCATTGTTTAACTTAAACGTTTTTTTAACTGCTTTGCAATTACCCATTAGCTATGACTTATCATTACATCTCAATTGAAGGTGCAAAATATTAATCTGAGTGTATTGATTGGATGCCGATGACTAAATCCTACACTGAAAACAATGACTTTTTCGTATAGTAAATGTATGAAGTTAATCTAAGTAATTTATACATAGTAAAATTTAAATTCAGTGGGAACTAGAATATTTTAAGTAAACATTTTAATATTTACACATTTTATTTATATAATAAATTCACTGAATAGGAGGAGGACATTGTTATATATTTACAAATACAATTTAAATGATTTCTAGTCACTGCACATTAACTTTGAATTAAAATACTAATTAAATTAAACACCAAGTATGATATATCACTGTGTTGGTCTTGATATCAGCTATCAGAATCATATATATATATATATATATATCATGCAGCTTATTCAAAGCAGTAAAAGGCGCCCATGTGATGACTGGCAGTGATGCGCTGCCTGTGATGAAAATGCTCACCATTATTACAGTACAAAAAAAACAAGAGAAACCTCGGATTTCCCATGGCAATTGAATGCAGCATGAGCAGCAAATGAAACAGCAACGTAAACATCTACATATAATAACCACTTTCACAATATCTCTATGTGTGTGTGTGTGTCTCTCTCTCTCTCTGTGTGTGTGTGTGTGACTGTGTCTATCTCTCTGTGCATGTGTAAGAAACTGAGCAAGCCAATCACAGAGGCAAAAATGTCCTTCCTGGTCCTCCCACAGTGCCGGGTCTGAAGCCAAGGGTTCAGGCTCCAGGACCTTGTCGTAATCTGTCTATGCTGCTCTTCTTCTCTCATCTTCATCACCTTGTCCTTTTTTTCCTCACTCTCCTCATCTCCTGCATCTCTTCTGAAATCTCAATTTTGACTGACAGAGTATTTGCATATGATTATATATCAATAAAGTGTATCTTTTTGTATCTTATAGGCATTCTGCTACTACTAATGGAGAGTTACAGGCAGTTAACAGAAGTCCTATAGCACTCTTTAGGCTACAGGCTGTAAATAATCACAGTTGGTCTAACTTTCCAACTATTTGCTTTTGATGCTCGAATTTCCGAGTGCCCCTGAACGCCTCATTCCAATCTAACATCGCAACGGACCACAACACAACCACAGCAGCAACGCCATTTTGTCCCGAAGTCTTTTCTGGTAAGTAAGTTAGCAGTGAGCCTTTCTCCCAACTACTAATGTTTTGAACAGTAGAAATACAGGTTTTGTGTTTTAAAGCCAATTGAAATTGAGTTCTCACTCAAAAATCTTCCTTGTGCAGACTAGTAAAGCCTTTATTGTTTGCTAACATTACCATAGCTGCTAACTGTTAACAGACAAAACTGGTTAAACCAAACATTTTTTTTTTTACTAACTCAAATAATTATTGCAACACCAGAAGGAAACTGGGAAATTTGAAAAAATAAACCATTAACGTTAATGTTGAATGTTGTGGTAGACTGTGGTAGGTTAAATAAGATAACGCCAGCTATTGTTAGCTAGCAAGCACCCACACGCGCGTGCGCGCGCGCACGCACGCACGCACGCACGCACACACACACACACACACACAATCGCTTAGGAAAACGTTATCATAAACCAGCTTTATCTGGGAGCTAGAACTAAATCTTGATTCACCTTGCTAGTGATGAAGCAGTAATCTACTTCTGCAATGCAAGTACTACATGATGTATCTTAATAGTTGCATTCAACCTAACGTTACCAAATATCAATGTCAATTGTTTGAAGGGTGCAAGTTTGAACCCACTAACTAACTATACATTATATTTTAACTTTAAGGAAATAACAAATAAGTAAAATAATTGTCCACATTGAAGAGTGATTTGAAATGAGCTGAGTTAACCGAACATGTCTTTTTATCTCTCTCCACCCCCCTCCTTCTACTCCTTCTTCCCTTGTCTCTAATTGCAGACCATTCCTGTTGCTGACTCTGAAGTGTAAGTTCACACACATGAATTATGATTTTCACTGAACTGATATTTCATTGGTTTATAGATTAGAATGACCTCTAACTGCCTTATGTCTTCTTCTTGTTATTATTACTGTTATTATTATTAAAAAAATATTACATCATCTTGAAGAAGTATAATGTAAAGAGGCCATTTTATTGTGTATTTAAAATATTGTTGAGCATTTTACAAAATACATTTTGACATCACTGACTCGCTGGGTGTTGCCAGAGGTACAACCACAGGTAGCTTCCAATTTAAATGTTTGTTTATGTGATTCTAGGCACAAATGCAAGACTTTGAAAGGAAGTTAGGAAGTAAATGGTCCACAGTATTGAAATGAGCTGTGAGGTGTGTGTTTTCAGAAACAAAACTGATCATCTCTTTTTCTTTCTCTCTCCCTCCCTTACCCTCCTTCCACATCAGTTTCCGTGACTCAACAGTAAGTTCACAACCATAAATATAATGTTAGGCTGAATAAACACATTGGGCCCTAGTTTCGTGGCGCAGCGCAGGGTGGCGGAGCCGGCGTAATGCAAGTTTCGACCCGCGCAGCCTTGCCACGGTCAGTTTGGCAGTTTGGTGGATCGTCTGCGCCAAGATGGGTGTGGCGGCGCAGCAGGGGGAGGCGTCACAGATTCAGCTTGGCGTAGCGGAAGTTTCGTGGCAAAAAGCCTCGCCAAGACTGCGCCCAAAGCCCGCCAGCTCCAACCTGGTCTACTCTCGGCGCAAGGCGTAAATAAACTCCATTCATTCAATGCGAATCACAGCTGGCGGAGTGGAAGTTTGGCTGACGGCGCGCAGTGCGCACACGTCACCGAGACCTCACAGGCAGGTTTCCACAGGTCCAGGCCCATTTAAATGCAATAAATAATCACAACAAACACTATTTAATGCAACTAATTGAATCAACACGTGAATTTATATCTATATAGATTGTCCCGTCACATCTGACGTCAGATCAAAGGCGGATGGCACGCGTAACGGAAACTCAGCCTCTCGGACCAAAACATCTCCCTCTCTCTCTCCTGTTTTTTATAATATCGGCATTGTTATTATTATGATACGCACGCACAGCGCGTGGTGGGAGCGGCGGCGCTGCTTCTGTCATCGGGTTGTCAAGTGACGGAACTTGCACTGAACCTCCCCTAACGCATTAAAGGAGAGGAGAGGAGCTCATTTGATTGGTGAAGATCTGAATCGGCTGTATTAATCCCAGTCCACGCCTCGTCTCCTCCTCGTCTCCCACTCACGCCTTCTTCTCCTCCCTCTTTCCCACTTGCGCCGGTGGGCGAGACGGGAGGTGTGCCTGCGCGAGCCTGCGCGGTGCACGAAACTTGCAAAGTCCAGGCGGACACACCCCGTCGGCGCGGCGCAGGTGCGCTGCGCGCTGACTACGCCTGGTCTACGAAACCAGGGCCCAGTGTGTTTTTAAGTCTGTGAAAAAAGGGATTTCACACACTAAGGTGGTAGTGAAACACAGACTTCTAAAATAGTCCCACTGAGTATTTCATGACAACATTGTGTTTCACATTAATCTAGCAACAACTGGCAATGCGGTATTAATGGGGGTATTTGGTGGTGACTATGTTTTAAGAGTATGTTTTGCTGCTTCTCTAAACTGGCAGCGTGCTTACTGACATCTACTGTAGATAACACACTGCCTGTGGATAAATACCTCATACAACCACACTTCACAAATGCATTGCTGTCCTTTTAAAAGGTGCTACATTACAGGCAAAAACATACACATTTTCATGCACTGCTCAATTTTGAGATTTTGGTCTATTTCTCTTCCTTAACATGTCTTTGTTCAGACTAGCAGAACAATATATGCCTCATTTGCATATTTAAATATAACAATTCAGAAAACTTGTAATAGAAAATAATTGTCTCAATGTAAGTGATCAACTGGGGGAAGTGTCATGGTGATATTGATTAGTTGAAATGTTTATCCTATTTATCTGTGGTGTCTTTCCTTAATTGGATTTCTTATATTTAAATAACTGTCTAATGTATTTTTTGTCTTACAGCTCCTGCTGCCCATGATCTCTCCTCTTATCATTTGTGCTCTCTGTCTATCCTATTACTTCTACCAGCTCTGTCTGAAGTTTTGGACATTCCACCTTGTATCCCTCTGTCCCGCTCTGATCTATTTTGGAATTTTGGTGAAACTTGGTAAAACAAACTTGGTGAAATAAACTTGGTGAAACAAACTTGGTGAAACAAACTTGGTGAAACAAACTTGGTGAAACAAACTTGGTGAAACAAACTTGGTAAAACAAACTTGGTGAAACAAACTTGGTAAAACAAACTTGGTGAAACAAACTTGGTAAAACAAACTTGGTGAAACAAACTTGGTAAAACAAACTTGGTGAAACAAACTTGGTGGGACAAACTGTCAATGAATTAACTCTGAGATTCTTACTCTCCCGATCTGTCTTCTGCTTTGGGTTAAAAGTACCGTTTTAAAATATAACATATAACATTTAAACATAAACCTGGTTAGCTAAAACAAAAAGTGTGTGTGCATTTAAATCTATAAATTTTAATGAGCATTTACTTATATAATAGGTTAACCCTTTTGATATTCTTAAACTTCTCTTCTGCCCAGGCTTGACAAGGATTTTCTTGAAAAATATTTGTTAGACCACTGATACTTTTGTTCCTTGAGTAATGTTTATAAATTAAATAGTTCCACAACCTGAACAGTTTTCTGTTTTAATTTACCATTTAATTATTAAAAGCAGACACAGGTTTCACTCAGCTTTAGATCCTGCTACCTGAACAGTAATATCTGGCAATTGATATTGTGTTTAATATCTCGTACAACAATGCCGAGTAAGAATAAGAGGTCCCAAGCTGCACGCCTGCGCTGGCAGAGGTCAAATGAGTTTCGCTGTGCTGCGACTAAAGAAGCAGAATGTGTTGGTCCTCAGAGCAGTGGAGAAGTAAACATGTCTGCAGCATCTCATGTTCAAAGTGTGAAACAGGCAGGTCAACACGATACATCATCTGTACCACAGGTATCCTATGCTGAAGCTGTAAAGAGAGGACATAGTGATGCTCAATGTGTAGCAGGACCTTCTAATGTAAACCAGGTAAACCACAGAGGTCAAAGTGATGAGACAAGTGTACCACAGGTATCTTATGCTGACATCGTGAAGACAGGACATCATAGAGATGAACCATGTGTTGCAGGACCTTCTCATGCAGACTGTGTGGACCTGGGACATCAGCCTTCTGTAAGACATGTGTGTGCATCACGCAGCCAGGCTTCCAGTCGATATGGCAGATACAGAAATAAGCAGTGTACCTGTAACTCACTGACCTTTCTTGCATTCCTTCATGAGAATGAAAACCTGACCAGAGCAGACCTGGACCTTGTTTTGGATAAGGGTAATGTGATGTACTCAGAGGTGAGGAAAAGGCTAAACCATGATGACATCTATCTGACTACAGATGAGCTCCCTGATGAAGTTCCTGCACGCAGGTGTATACATTATGTGGACATGACACAACTTTCCAGATACGGCACATTTGGAGACCCTTTACCTGGAGCTGTAGACAGTTATCTGGACCTTGAGGCAGGACTGAGCTGCTTGTTATCAGAAGTGCAGTATGGTTTACTGATGATGAGACTGTTGTGTATTGCAGTATTCAGAACCAGGTCAGGCAGGTTTGGATTTTTTGACCCCCACTCCAGAACAGCTAAAGGTTTGCCACTCCCCCCGGGTTCACTCACTCCTGGTACTGCTGTCATGGTAACATTCACACGTCTCAGTGATATGATTGACAGGCTCATGACGTGTCACAGAATGTCAGGTGCACAGTCCTCCAGTAACTATGAGTTGAAGCCTGTGAAGTTTTACGATGTGAACACGGACATCCTTCAGAATATCCCAGACAGAGAGAGTCAACCTACAACTCATGCTGCTGCTGTTTCAACTGCTCTGCTGGATGATGCTCCTCAAAACAAGAGTGGTGCAAAGATAAATACTGTTGTCACTGATATCATTGTACATGAGGTATCCACTGATATGGAAACTGAACCAGAACCATTGAGCCAGTTCAACTTGAACTCTGTCAGATCACATGATGCTCTGCTGAATGACCCAAACTCTGCTGCAAAGGTAAACCCTGATGCCAGTGATGTCTCTGTTAACATATTACAGGGAGTGTCCACTAACATTGTCACATCACATGATGCCCCTCACAGTGAGTCAAACTTATCTGCTCCATTGACAAATACTGCAGCCAGTGGTAATGTCTTACATGACATCTCACATAAACTGAAAAAACTCAGTAAACAGGACCGAAGAAAATATAAGAGGAGGCTATTGCGCTCTGAAACAGTATCAGAGAGAAAGGAGAATCAAAAGAGGAAAGAGAGGGAAAGGTATGCTTCAAATGAGACATTTAAAGCAAAGAAAAAATCTGACTCAAGCAGGAAATATTCTAATGAAGAATTCAGACAAAGAAAACAAGAGTTTGTTACTAATATCTATCGAAACAACTCTGAATTACGAAAACAGAAAATAAATAATATAAGAGCCCGATACAGGGAGGATGCTGACTTCAGAGAGAAACAGAAACGATTCCTCAGCAGTCGATACAGGGAGAATGCTGAATTCAGAGAGAAACATAAGCGATTCCTCAGCAATCGATACAGGGAGAATCCTGACGTCAGAGAGAGACAGCAATCTTATATCCGAACGAGATATAGAAACGACAAATCCTTCAGGGAAAGACACAGACAACTAATGAGAAAACGGATGCGAGACAGGTACAAGAACAATCTTGCATTCAGGAGTATGCAGAACATGAGATGTGCCATGAAAATAAAAAATAAATACAGACAGATGAACAGACCAACATGTGAGACAGAGGATGACAACTCTTTGATCAAAGAGGCCATAAAGATTTTCAGATCACATATAAAGAACGGGCCCACTTATGTGTGCACTGTCTGCCATAAAGCTTCTTTTCAAAACCAAGTACGTCTCTGCAAAAGGTCAAATTATGCCAGAAATCCACACATGGTTGCTCGATGCCTGACTGGAAAGTATGTCCATGTTTGTGATGCTGACTGCAGAGATGAACAGTGTAAGATGCCTGATGAGAGAAGGAGAGAGTGGATCTGTCACACCTGTCATAATCACCTTAAAAATGGAAATATGCCAAGCCTCGCTGTTGCTAACAACTTACAGCTCGCTGATATTCCATCTGAACTGTGTGATCTCAACATACTGGAGAGACATCTCATAGCCAAGTGCATAGCATTTGCCAAGATTATTCCTCTTCCCAAAGGCAGACAGAATCTAATACGTGGTAATGTCATATGTGTTCCCTCGGAGGTTCAGGAAACAGTGGAAGCGTTACCCAGACTGAGAAGTGAGTCTCAGGTCATGAGAGTGAAACTGAAGAGACGATTGTGTTACAGAGGTCACCAGCTGTTTCAGACTGTTACCTGGTCTAAACTAGTGCAGGCGCTGCATAAACTCAAACAGATCCACCCACAGTATCAAGACATTACTATCAGAGATGAAGCAGAGTTATGTGACCCAACACTTCCTGATGAGGACGATGACAATGATGAGAATGCAATAATGGAGGATGATGATTATGATGAAGCTGATTTAATGGAAATGGACAGGTGTGAGACTGAGGCACTGTGTGAGGCAGAACATGAGCCTGAAAATGAACAGGATGTCGACATGTTGTCCAGTGATGGTGAACAACCAAAGGAGCAGAGAGCTGATGATGAGCAGGAAGGTGACATGCCTAATGGTGGTTTTGCTCTGGAATCATGCCTTCAGCCATGTGATGTTGCAGAGGAAATACTATCTTTTAGTGAAGGAATCTACTCTGTTGCCCCCGCTGAAAGAAACAGTCCAGTCAGCTTTTTCAGAACACCTAAACTGGAGGCCATGGCTTTCCCTGTTCAGTTCCCTACCGGTCAAAACACACTGGATGAACAGAGACCTATTAAAGTGACACCCAGCGGTTATTTCAAAGCGAGGCTCTTCTGTAATGATGGGCGTTTTGCAAGAGACACAAATTACCTGTTCTTTGCACAGTTTGTGACTGAAATACACTTGGCTACTTCTAGCATGACAATACAGTTACGTAAAGGAAAACCTTTGACCAGAGATGGACGAAAAATAACCTCAGGAATGTTGCAAGATAAACGAGAGGTTGAGAGACTGGTGAGAAACAGAGATGCAGTCAGATTCATGCAGCCACTGAGAGGAACACCAGCCTATTGGGAGAAAACGACCAAAGATCTCTTTGCCATGATCAGACAGCTGGGAAAGCCCACTTTCTTCTGTACATTCTCTGCAGCTGAAATGCGTTGGCCTGAGGTGATTGAAGCAATAAAAAGGCAGCAAGGTGAAGATGTGGATTTTGAAAGTCTGGACTGGTCAGCAAAGTGTGAGATCCTGCGAAGCAATCCTGTGACAGCCATGCGCATGTTTGATAAGCGTGTTGAGGCGTTATTCAGAGATGTAATCTTGTCTCCTGCACAGCCCATCGGCAAAGTTGTTGACTACTTTTACAGAGTTGAGTTTCAGCACAGAGGAAGCCCACACATTCACTGCCTCGTTTGGATAGAAGGTGCACCTGTGTTTGATGAGGATGATGATCAGACGGTGTTGGATTTTGTGTCCAAATACATCACAGCTCAGCTGCCTGACCCACATAAACAACCTGAACTGTACAAACAAGTCACAGAACTGCAAATGCACAGCAAAAACCACTCAAAGACATGTTTCAAGACTCGCAGCTCTGGATGCAGATTTGGATTTCCCAAACCACCTGTGAGAGACACCATGATAACGAGACCTGATGAGGAATTTGATCCACTGCTCGTGGAACTAGCAAAAGAAAAGCTCCGACCACTGAACTTGTTGTTGAATGAACCTCAAACAGCCTCCCTGAGTTTAGAGCAGCTCCTGGCTCGATGCAATTTAACACACATTGAGTATGAACGATGCCTCGACCTCATGAACAAATCCAATGCGGTGATACTGAAACGTGACCCAAAAGACTGCTGGGTAAATGGATATAATCCGTTTTTGCTTAAAGCCTGGGATGCAAATATCGACGTACAGTACATACTGAACGCACACGGATGCATTGTGTATCTCACAGAGTACATAACCAAGAAAGAAGGTGGAATGTCCGAGTACCTCAAAACAGTCATTGAGAACTCCAACAGAGACCACGTCAACGAATGTGATGAAATGAGGGAAATCATGCAGGCATACTCAAAAAAGCGAGAGGTCAGTGCTCAGGAGTGTGTGACCCGTGCATGTGGCATTAACATGAAAAAGTGCTCCCGTGGTGTCATATTCATACCGACTGATGACAACGCATTGAAAATGAGTCGTCCCCTCTCGTTCCTGGAGAACACAACATCAGAATGTGCAGATGTGTGGATGACGTCTTTGACTGACAAATACAAAGCCAGACCTGAAACACCAGAGTATGAGGAGATGTGTTTGGCTGATTTTGCAGCGACTTGCAGGATTGTCTATGGCCAGCAGACAAAAGGGAAAGATGTGTTGCCCCTCCTGAATGAGATGGGATTTGTGCAAAGGCGGAAAAAGGATAAGCCTGCTATCATCAGATATCACCGCACATCACAGGAAAAATATCCTGAGAAGTATTATGGCACATTACTGAAACTGTACATTCCTCACCGATCAGAGCAGGAACTGAAAAGGCCGTACTTCCCCACATATGAGTCCTTCTACAACAGTGGCTGTGTCCAACTCTCAGGCTCCGACCATCCCGAATATGTCCAACACATTGTGAAACGAAACAGAGACAAATATGAGAAAAACAGTGAGCAGATTGAGAATGCTGTTGAAGAGTATGAGCAGAACAGAGGTGTGATTGATGAATGGTGTAATCTGGCGCCAGAATCAGAAGTAGTGAGGTTGGAGTGTGTTGAAGAACTGGAGTCAAGAGAACCAGATCATGAAAATGAACAAGAGAATGTCCCAGAGTACATAAATCAGGCTAATGCTGTAACTGAAGCCAGAGCCATCAGAGAGTCCCCTGCATTAGACCCCACACTGTTACGACAGATGTATCAGAATCTGAACCAGAAACAAGCCTGTGTATTCTATGCATTGAGAGACTGGTGTGTGAAACGAGTCTGTGGCCTTAATCCAGAGCAGTTCTTTTTTTACATCAATGGTGGTGCTGGAACAGGAAAGTCACATCTCATTAAATGCATCTACTCTGAGGCCTCTAAGATACTGTGCAAGCTGCCGAGACGTGCTGAGGAGGCTGACATATCAAACCCCACTGTCCTGCTGACTGCTTTCACTGGAACTGCTGCTTTTAACATCTCAGGAACAACACTGCACTCTCTTCTCAAGCTGCCCAGAAGCCTAAAACCTCCATTTCAAGGACTTGGCAACAAACTGGATGAAGTCAGATCTGACCTGTTGAATGCTGAAATCCTCATCATTGATGAAGTGTCCATGGTGTCAAAGCCCCTTTTTGCCTATGTTGATGCCAGACTCAAACAGATCAAAGGCAGTCAGAGACCCTTTGGAGGAATGTCAGTCATAGCTGTAGGAGACTTTTATCAGCTTCCACCAGTGAGACAGTCCAAACCTCTGTGTGTGTATGACCCATGTGAGATTGACCTTTGGCAGGAACACTTTCAGATGATCACTCTGACTGAGATTATGCGTCAGAAGGATGATGTTGCCTTTGCAGAGATGTTGAACAGGATCCGAGTGAAAGAAAAGTCACATGTTTTGTCTGAATCAGACAGAGCTCTGCTGTCACAGGCCGTCACTGAACCAACACTTTGTCCAAATGATGTACTGCACATTTTTGCAACTAATAAACAAGTCGATTCACACAACTCAGCTACATTAGCTCTGCTCCATTCTCATATCACCAACATTGATGCAGATGACTACAAGAAGGACCCACGAACTGGCAGAATGGCACGACAAGCCAAACCATATAAAGGACACAGAAATGAGTTACCAGATACTCTAAACGTTGCTGAGGGTACTCGTATCATGCTCACCAGAAACATAGACGTGTCTCAAGGATTGGTGAATGGATCGTTCTCTACTCTGGTCAGGGTAATAACTTCTGAACAAAATGGTGTTGCACATGTCACTATGCTTGGGCTCAAGATGGATGATGAAACAGCTGGAAGGGATTACCGTAATAGAGCACCAGGTGGACCAGACAATCTAGTGTACATCGAGAGAGCCGAGGAGAATCTGAAACAGAAAGGAGTGGTACGCAGACAGTTTCCTATTAAACTGGCCTTTGCTTGTACAATTCACAAGGTCCAAGGTATGACAAGGACATCAGCTGTGGTCTCACTGAAACACATTTTTGAACCTGGCATGGCTTATGTAGCTGTCAGCAGAGTGACCTCTCTCAGTGGACTGCACATTCTGGATATGGATGAGAGTAAAATATACGCCAACCCACAAATCACTGGAGCCCTGCAAACTATGAGACAAGTCAACTTGGACGACATGATGCCTCTTCTTCAGATCAAACATACATTGAGTGGACCTGACACAATGACCATTATTCACCACAACACAGAGGGACTCCCAGCTCATGTCAATGACATCAAGAGCCATCATGAACTGTGTCTTGCAGATGTTTTGTGTCTCACAGAAACTCACCTACAAGGCTCCTTTGTGGCAGACAGTCTCCATTTAGAGGGTTACACCATGTTCAAACGCAACAGACACGTGTCCTACACAAATGTACCACAGATGGCCAACAGAAGAGGTGGTGGAGTTGCTGTTTATGTTAAAAACCACATTCAAGTGCATGAAAAACAGTATGTACAAAATGTAACTGACCTTGAGTTCGTAGCTCTGAAAGTTGAAGCCCCAGTGAGTGCGCTGATTGCAGCTGTATACAGACCTCCAGACTACAGTGTGACATCTTTCCTGTCAAACCTGAGAAACCTGTTGGACTCACTTGAGATCATGGACTGTAACAACATAATTGTGTGTGGTGACTTCAACGAGAATCTCCTATCCAACGCCAGTAAGCCGATCCTTGAGCTGTTTCAGTCCCATGGATTTACACAACTGATCAATGGTGCAACCACAGAGAAGAACACACTGCTCGACCTCATTTTCATCTCTCAACCACAGCGTTGTCTCCAATCTGGCGTGATCAGAAGTTATTACAGTTATCACAATCCTGTCTACTGTGTCATGTCCTCTAACAGCCCATAATATGTCAGGTGAGTTTTAAAGATCAAGAAAAAGTCAAAGAATTTGTGATGGAACTTTAACATAGTGAAGTAAGTGAGTGATAAATGTATTAATAACACAGCTTAGTTTCAAAGAGTAAATTATTGAAATGTGCAATGATAAAATCAAAAAGAGTATATTGTGATGCTATGTTTACTCAGGACAATGTAGAAAATATGACTTACAGAGATTTAAATGCCAAATACAATGGTCCATAATGAGGAGTATCCTCTGAGCAGCCAGGCTTCAACACCTTGCCAGGCTGCCTCAGTCTCTCTGAGGCTGGGAGGGAGGGAGGGCGGACCAGAGGATCTCCTCAACACTTGGTATGACTTCTGTAACGAGCCTATGAGAAACTGACATGCAAGGCCTCTTTGTTGCTGCAGGACCCAATTTCTCTCCACCACAGGTCTGAAAACTGTCAGGTAGAACAAAAATCCACTGAGCATCATGTGATTGTTTTTTAGATAACCATATTGTTGTTGGTCCGGTTTATCTAAGTGTCTATGTAAAGGAAACCTAAGTATGCTGTCACATGTAAGTAAAATAACATTTTGTTTGGTAATCATAAGTTTTGAGAATATTGGATAATACATAATTTCTTTTCAGATAACTCAGATATTCAGATATGTTATTATGAGCTATATTGCCAATGCATTTTGACCTGTGCATTCATCTGGGTGGGGGGGTCGGGTCAGGGATGATGAATGCACAGGTCAAAACTGTTTCAGCATTGTATACAGCTGCTAACATTTACTGTAGAAATCAGAAAGTAGGTGTTCTTAATGTAACACCTGCTCTCTGGTTTAGTGATCCCTACCAGCTGAAACTCCACATTATCATCCCACCCAGTTTCTTGTTAGAGACTATAACTTGTGTAAGTTTACTTTCCCCTGGACGAGAGACACAGTTCTCCTGTCTCCTCTATGACAACACCAGCTTCAGCCTCACACCCTTCAGCACTGTGAGGACCAGCTCACATCCACCAAGACATGCAGCCACAAGACAGATGCTGCAGCAGCATCTTAACTCTGTCAGCGGACCATCACTGCAAGAGACACCTTCTACTTCCTGCCAACCCCAGTCATTCTTTAAAGCAGAGGATGAGATAACACCTGCCCGTCTTTGCCTCACCATCACTCTGGCTCTGAGATACTGGATCATCAACCAGGACATCATGCTGCCACAGACCAGATGCTGCAGCAGCATCAACAGTGGACCGTCACTGCTGGACCACAGACCTGTGTTCCACCTGCCAGTGCTGAGGTTTCTTCACAACAGACTATAAGGTATTGTTTTCTTGTTGTTGTATATCTGATATTCTCTTTCAATAGTGTACATTCATGTATTTACTTTGTATTAATGCAACAGTTTGGATAACATTGTTGAGTATAATGTTGTCATTCTCATTCCGCCTCTGTGATCCCTCCACTTCACAGTTAGAGTGGAGACACTCAGGACTGCACAGAGAGCTCAACATGTGAAAGAAGCTGAACATCATGAAGCCTTCATAAACCTCTCTGAGTGAAATGGCAGCAGTGTTCAAGGTATTTGATTAATGTGTGTTTTGTAACTTCTGAACATGTTTTGTTTCACAGTCTTCAGTTTATGACAATAACTTTATGTTTTCTGTTATCAGGACCTGCACTATCCTCCTATCTCCACGTCACCACATGTGCATCCATTGCTGTGCACAGTTGACTTCAGTAGAGCCTAACTACTGTTGATCCTTGGAAAGTGATCAGGTGTGCTGCTGTAGGGAAGATCAGATCAGTCATCACTGTCATCACACTTCCTGCTGGGTGCAGCATCAGGCTAAACAACTAAAGGTAACATTTTTTTACTCCTTTAGAACAGAATCCCTCTTTGACTAAACAACAAGCAAACATACTGTTTCATTACTGTTTGTGTGTGCTGTTTGCATTAACAACTAAAGGAATGGGAGGAATAAAGTTTCTGTCTGCTCTTCCCTTTAAGGCCTTTCCTCCTCCATGTCTACCCTGATGCTGTCCTCACACAAACACTGGCCAGATACCTGGAAGAAGCAGTCCTACAGCCACTGGACATGTCAAAGGTCATCATGTTACAGCCCTTTACATCTCCACACTGACACTGTGCTCCACTGACAATTTGGACAGATTCAACAAACAACAGCATACACGACTGATCCATGGACAGAATGACTACCTCTCTCAATAGTAGGACACCTATTTGTTATTATTTCTATCATTATTATTATTGATCTCTTTCTTATGTGATTCAAACAATGTATGTTGTTTTTTTATATTTCACCACAGTTAATATCTTTTATTTTATGTATTTATTTTTCATGTCATCTTTCCCTTTCCCTCTCCATCTGTTTTCTGACAGATTAATGACAGATGAAGGGGAAAGTTGTCAGTTAGTTCAGATGTTATATGCATCTAAACTAATTAACCTGAAAGAGAAGACATGTGTTTTATTATATATTATTTAAGTGATCATTAGTGTGGGGTTTCAGCTGGTAGGTTTGTTAGATGATTTTCACATGTGTATCCTTAGCCTTGGGCTATTCTAAACCCAATTGAAAAGCTGTCACAGTATCAGACTGTGGAATTAAAGCTGAAGGTTTTGTCTCCAGAAGGCCCACAACACATGACTTGGTTAAATGAGCCTCGTCTAAAGATTTAATTGGTAAACAAATGTTCCCATGCTTGTCTTCTCACCTGAGGTCACACAAGTGACTCTAACCCCATGTTCCTTCAAAGTCAAGGACACAACCTGCATTTCAGTGAGGCTCAGTAAACTGAGCTAAATATTGAGATAACACACAAGTGAAATGACAGTGTTGACATGACTGTCAATCCAGGGCTACTGCAGCTTGAAGCCATAGGGTGTCAAAACTGATCCAGTAAAGGGCCGCTGTAGCTGCAGGTTTTCATTCCAACCAAGCAAGAACACAGCTGACTGGACTTATTCAATCAACTGAATTGTATTCACACAGTTGATTTGTTGGATCAGGTGTGTTCTTGCTTGGTTGGAATGAAAACCTGTAGCCCCTTTACTGGATCAGTTTGACACCTGTGCTAGACTATTGCGGGTATTAGCCTCGGTCTAACCACCATGTGAAAAGCCTCTGTCCACTATTGAAATTGTGATATTGTTCATCATTATCAAACAAATGACACTTTATATACAAAGCTCTGTTTTGACTAATGTGTCGCTATCATAACAATGTTTTTAGGCATGACACATTGTCTCCCTAATATTTACCCATGAATCTTGACTAAAGGTCTTGATCAACACAATATTATTTATGTACTGTGCTTATCATAAAAAACAATTAAGATAATAGGTGAAAGAAGGATGTGGACAGATGTTAGTTACCCAATATTGCATCCTTTGCACATACAGCACGAATCTTCTGCTATTGATGGCGACAATATATATTGTTGAGCCCTAAAACTATTTGAAAACAATTTCTGCTTAGGCGCTGTTCATTTTTGAGTTTTGTAAACTACAGTTTCTATGTATTTTTTATTTTCATCTATTTATTTGTTTTATTGCAAGATCCAACTGCCAGTGCATACGGGGATACATTGATTATCAAATTCTGTATTCAAATCTAATTTTATTTTAAGTTTTATTTGTTTCTTTGAATTAAAAGGGGGTCTACATGCAATAATTGAAATGATTCCCAATTCACGTTATCCCCATATGAATAACAGACTCTTAGTGAATTGCCACCAAAGTGGAGCCAAAACTCCATTTGAGTTTCCTTATGGTTAGTTAAAGTGTCCCCCATGGTGTAGGCAAAATCAAGCCCTAAAGGGGCTTTCACACCACCGTGTAGAAACTTAGCACCTCCAGTCATTTAAATAAGGGGAGGTGGCAGAGGGGAGGCCATTTTACATTACATTTACATTTAGGTCATTTAGCAGACGCTTTTGTCCAAAGCGACTTACAATAAGTACATTTGTCAAAAGAAGGAAACAAGGAAACCACAACGAATCATTGCCGATAAAGTAAGAGCTAAAAGTAGAACAAGTGTTAGGTCCTCATCTGAGTAAACTAGTAGTTCAAGAGCAACAGTGCTACGATCAGAGTGCTATAGGTAAGGGTGTTTTTTTTGTTGTTTTTTGGGGGGGGGGGGCGGGGGGGGGGTCATGCTAGCCCCCCCCCCCCCCCCCCCCCCCCCCCCGCCTATGAAGAATGTGAATGCACACAGATTTTGGTCTTTGAGTTGCTTTTAATTTGATTTCAGTATTATTATTATTTTTTTAAATGTATCTTTCTATTTCTATATATTCATTTTAAATTTAATTAATTTAATTTCAATTATGCAGAAAAAAGTTAAGAAAGCTTAAGACTTGGTTCAATTTGATTTAATGTCAGTATTGTTTTTATTTATTTTCTATTTATCTTTCTATTTCTATGTTTATTTCAAATTGAATTAATTTAAGTCCAATGATGTTTTATATGCAGAAAAAAGTGAGTGAATGCAGCTTACGACGATTCCCTTTTTCATTTCAAATTCGTAGTTCAATTTAATTTTAGTACAGAATTATTTTTCTTTATCTTTCTATTTCTAAATATTATTTCAGATTTAATTACTTTCATTTCAATTATGTTTGATATGCAGAAAAAAGAGTGAATGCAAGTTTCGCTTTTTAAATTTCAAATTCATAGTTCAATTTAATTGAATTTAAGTATTTTTTATTTATTTATTCAATTTAGCCCTCTATTTCTATATATTAATTTGTATATAAATGAATATATATCATTTCATTAATTTAATTTCAATTGTGTTTTTTATTTAAGGGGAAAAAAAGAATGAACACAGTTTAAGATTTTGTGCTAAGTTTCCTTTTTTCATTTACAATTCATAGATCAATTTAAGAACTATTCATTCTTATTTTGTGCCACTTTGTATTCATAATATACTGAAGCATTATCAATGTTTTATTTATAATTTATTGAACAATTTTACAATTTGTGCAGTAATCACAGTGAAGTAATACAGATTAAACAAATACATCAGTTCATTCTGTATGAACAATGTATCAGGCTTGTTTGTATATAATACTGTTGATAATGATATATTCATTTAATTCTGCTGACTCTACAACTACATTTTGAAATTCACTAATTACTGTGAATTACTACAGCATTATTGATTCATTAAATTATAATGCAATTAAAATATATTTGCAATGAGCTTACCCGTCTGTTTTGTATTTGTTAAAACATTGAGACCAATGGTTTGCTTCACAATGTTAGATCCACACACTATTTCAGTGCCTTTATATTTTCTGTGTTTTTCTCCCCTCTGTCTGTCTGCCTGTCTGTTGTCTTTCTTTGTCTGTATGTATTTCACTCGGCCTCTGTCTGTATGTGTGTCATTCAGCTACAAAAACCATTCAGATATTTAAATGTTCAGCTCTTAAAGGACATTTTAACTTATCTTCAACTGTTTTTCCTGCCTTTCATATTCTTTTCAAACATTCAGCTTTTTTATTCTTTTGCACATATTCAGCTTTTTGAATATTCTCTTCAGCTATTCACATTTTTTTTTCATACTTTTGCACATATTCAGCTTTTTTTTAAATATTTTTGCAAACTTTGCAAGCTTTTTTCAGTGTAGCTTCAGCATTAAAGCATTTCCACGTATTTCCGCAGGAAATGCATTTTCTAGTTTTTCTTATTTTTCTTCTTCCGTACGTTTTTTGGTCGCCTCTAGCTTCTGCATACTTTCAGCTACAAAAACCATTCAGCTATCAAAATGTTCAGCTTTTTCAGCTCTTTCCGGGATATCTTCAACATTTTTTCAGCCTTTCATACTTTTTCATATATTCAGCCTTTTCCATATTTTTTTTTCAATGCATTCCTATGGAGATCAGCCTAAAAACCTATTTAACATGCTCCTCTTTGAAAAGCATGGCAGTCTGCATACTTCCACCTACAGACGTCATTCAAATTTTAAAACATTCACAAAACCTTCAGCTATTCAGCTATTACTTTTCATTGTGATATCTATTACAGTTTTTAAATTATCAGTGTTTAAATATGATGCTGTTTTCAGACTTTTTTTGAGTTTTCAATGGGTGTGTATTGCGCGGAACCTTCTGGGCTAGAGTGCGTGACATCAACAGTTAGAGTGTGAGGGCTTCTCAGAGTTTTTTCCTTTCCAAACTCCTCCCGGCCACGATCTTCACTCTACAGACGTGATATTTTCCAATTTTGTAGACAAACTTGTCCTGTCTCTCACAATGTGCTCAAAATCTCTGTGAGTTTTACAGAATTTGAACTAGCAACCTCTAAGCGCGGCCAAGTCTCTTTTTTTCCTCATCCGCTCTAATGTTAATTGAGAAGCAGATTTTCAAAGAAACCTGATATGAACAGCATTTTCTAACTCGCCCTAGCGTCCACATTTCTGAAACTAGGAAAAAATAAAAGTCATCAGTGTCTTCAGCCGAGTCTTGTGGCGCTAACGGTGCGACAATTTTGGCGATAGGAGTTTCGGTGTGAGCGTGGCAAGCTTTTGTTCAGACCCAACGCAGAGGGGGAATGGAGCGATAGAAAGAAGCAGAGAGGCTCCAAAGCAGTCATACACACGCAGCAAGGGCCGTTGCCATGGTGACAGCACTGGGGGCACTGATCTTCATAACTGACAGCAGGTGTGCTCTGATTGGTGGACAAGAATGTACTAAAAACTACATTTAGTAGTGGGATATGTAGTTTTTTTAGTCAAACGTCTTCTTCTCGTCCATACTTTCACCTAGAAACTCCATTTAAACTTTAAAATGGAGACACGAGTGGTGTGCTCTGATTGGTGGACAGGAATGTACTAAGAACTACATTTAGTAGTGGGAAATGTAGTTTTTTTAGTCAAACGTCTTCTTCTCGTCCATACTTTCACCTAGAAACTCCATTTAAACTTTAAAATGGAGACACGAGTGGTGTGCTCTGATTGGTGGACAGGAATGTACTAAAAACTACATTTAGTAATGGGAAATGTAGTTTTTTTAGTCAAACGTCTTCTGCTCGGTCATACTTTCACCTAGAAACTCCATTTAAACTTTAAAATGGAGACACGAGTGGTGTGATGAGCTGTGATGAGTGGCTGGTGAGATCAGCCTAAAAACCTCTTTAACATGCTCCTCTTTGAAAAGCATGGCAATCTGCATACTTCCACCTACAGACGTCATTCAAATTTTAAAACATTCACAAAACCTTCAGCTATTCAGCTATTACTTTTCATTGTGATATCTATTACAGTTTTTAAATTATCAGTGTTTAAATATGATGCTGTTTTCAGACTTTTTTTGAGTTTTCAATGGGTGTGTATTGCACGGAACTCTCTGTGTTAGAGTGCGTGACATCATCGCTCAGAGTGTGAGAGCACCCCAACACACTTGAGATTTTTTCTCTTTCCAAACTCCTCCTGGCCACAATTTACACTCTACACACGTGATATTTTCCAGTTTTGTAGACAAACTTGTCCTGTCTCTCACAATGTGCTCAAAAAGTCTGTGAGATTTACAGAATTTGAACTAGCAACCTCTAAGCGCGGCCACGTCGGTTTTTCTCCCCATCGACTTACAATACAAATTGAGAAACAGATTTTCAAAGAAACCTGAAATGAGCAGCATTTCTAACTCGCCCTAGCGTCCACATTTCTGACACTAGGAAAAAATAAAAGTGATCATTGTCTTCAGCAGAGTCTTGTGGCGCTAACGGTGCGAAAATTTTGGCGAAAGCTTTTGTTTGGACCCTCCGCGAAGCCGAAATGGAGCTATAGAGACAGGATTGAAGACAGTCACACACGAGCTTAGAGGGCCGTTGCTATGGTGACAGTGGGCTTTGATTTTGAGAAGTGACAGCAGGTGTGCTCTGATTGGCGGACAGGAGCAGCAGACAGGAGCAGTCAGTGGGATTTGTAAACTCCATTTAAACTTTAAAATGTCTGTCTATCTCTCTCTGTCTCACTCTCTGTCTGACTACTACTACTACTACTACTACTACTACTACTAGCCTACTACTGATACTACGTCCACTACTTGTACTTGTACTAATACTACAACTGCTTCTACTACTAGCCTACTAGTGATACTACGTCCACTGCTCGTACTTGTACTAGTACTACTACTACTTCTACTACTAGCCTACTACTGATACTACGTCCACTACTTGTACTTGTACTACTACTGCTACTACTAGCCTACTACTGATACTATGTCCACTACTTGTAATAGTACTACTACTACTACTACTACTACTACTACTACCACTACTAGCCTACTACTGATACTACCTCCACTACTTGTAGTAGTACTAGTACTACTACTACGTCTGCTACTGATACTACGTCCACTACTTGAACTTTTACTCGTACTACTACTCCTTTTGCTACTAGCCTACTACTGATACCATGTCCACTACTTGTACTAGTACTAGTACTACTTCTAGTTTACTACTGATACTACCTCCACTACTTGTAGTAGTACTAGGACTACTACTACTAGTACTTCTACTTCTACTACTACTAATACTACTAATACTTGTACTAATATTACTAGTACTAGTAGTACTTCTACTTCGACTACTTCTAATAATACTAATACTTGTACTAATATTACTAGTACTACTGCTAATACTACTGCTACTACTAATACTAATTTTACTAATAATACTAGTATTACTGCTACTACTACTACTACTGATACTACTCCTACTACTTCTATTAGTACCCTACTAATACTAAAAACAAAAAGAACATTCAAATATTAAAATGTTCAGCTCTTTATGGACATTTCAACATGTCTTCAACATTTTTTTGCCTTTCATATTCTTTTCAAACATTCAGGTTTTTCATATTTGTTCAGCTATTTAGCTTATTTCATACATTTGCAGATATTAAGCTTTCTTAATATTATTTTCAAATATTTAGCTTTTTTCATAATTTTGCACATGTTCAGCTTTTTCAAAATTCTCTTCAACTATTCAGCTTTTTGAAAATTCTCTTCAACTATTCAGCTTTTTCAAAATTCTCTTCAACTATTCAGCTTTTTGAATATTCTCTTCAACTATTCAGCTTTTTCAAACTTTTGCACATATTCAGCTTTTTGAATATTCTCTTCAACTATTCAGCTTTTTCAAACTTTTGCACATATTCAGCTTTTTTGAATATTCTCTTGAAATATTCAGCTTTTTTAATATTTTCTTCAAATACTCTGCTTTTTTAATATTTTCTTCAAATATTCAGCTTTTTTTTCAGTGTTGCTTCAGCATTAAAGCATTTCCACGTATTTCCGCAGGAAATGCATTTTCTAGTTCTTATTTTTCTTCTTACGTACGTTTTTTGGTCGCCTCTAGCTTCTGCATACTTTCAGCTACAAAAACCATTCAGCTATCAAAATGTTCAGCTTTTTCAGCTCTTTCCGGGATATCTTCAACATTTTTTCAGCCTTTCATACTTTTTCATATATTCAGCCTTTTCCATATTTTTTTTTCAATGCATTCCTATGGAGATCAGCCTAAAAACCTATTTAACATGCTCCTCTTTGAAAAGCATGGCAGTCTGCATACTTCCACCTACAGACGTCATTCAAATTTTAAAACATTCACAAAACCTTCAGCTATTCAGCTATTACTTTTCATTGTGATATCTATTACAGTTTTTAAATTATCAGTGTTTAAATATGATGCTGTTTTCAGACTTTTTTTGAGTTTTCAATGGGTGTGTATTGCGCGGAACCTTCTGGGCTAGAGTGCGTGACATCAACAGTTAGAGTGTGAGGGCTTCTCAGAGTTTTTTCCTTTCCAAACTCCTCCCGGCCACGATCTTCACTCTACAGACGTGATATTTTCCAATTTTGTAGACAAACTTGTCCTGTCTCTCACAATGTGCTCAAAATCTCTGTGAGTTTTACAGAATTTGAACTAGCAACCTCTAAGCGCGGCCAAGTCTCTTTTTTTCCTCATCCGCTCTAATGTTAATTGAGAAGCAGATTTTCAAAGAAACCTGATATGAACAGCATTTTCTAACTCGCCCTAGCGTCCACATTTCTGACACTAGGAAAAAATAAAAGTCATCAGTGTCTTCAGCCGAGTCTTGTGGCGCTAACGGTGCGACAATTTTGGCGATAGGAGTTTCGGTGTGAGCGTGGCAAGCTTTTGTTCAGACCCAACGCAGAGGGGGAATGGAGCGATAGAAAGAAGCAGAGAGGCTCCAAAGCAGTCATACACACTCAGCAAGGGCCGTTGCCATGGTGACAGCACTGGGGGCACTGATCTTCATAACTGACAGCAGGTGTGCTCTGATTGGTGGACAAGAATGTACTAAAAACTACATTTAGTAGTGGGATATGTAGTTTTTTTAGTCAAACGTCTTCTTCTCGTCCATACTTTCACCTAGAAACTCCATTTAAACTTTAAAATGGAGACACGAGTGGTGTGCTCTGATTGGTGGACAGGAATGTACTAAGAACTACATTTAGTAGTGGGAAATGTAGTTTTTTTAGTCAAACGTCTTCTTCTCGTCCATACTTTCACCTAGAAACTCCATTTAAACTTTAAAATGGAGACACGAGTGGTGTGCTCTGATTGGTGGACAGGAATGTACTAAAAACTACATTTAGTAGTGGGAAATGTAGTTTTTTTAGTCAAACGTCTTCTGCTCGTCCATACTTTCACCTAGAAACTCCATTTAAACTTTAAAATGGAGACACAACTCTGTTTATCTCTCTCTGTCTCACTCTCTGTCTGTCTGACTACTACTACTACTACTTCTTCTACTACTAGCCTACTATTGATACTACGTCCACTGCTCGTACTTGTACTAGTACTACTACTACTTCTTCTGCTAGCCTACTACTGATACTACGTCCACTACTTGTACTTGTACTAATACTACTACTACTAGCCTACTACTGATACTACCTCCACTACTTGTAGTAGTACTAGTACTACTACTACTACTTCTACTACTAGCCTACTACTGATACTACTTCTAATACTTTTACTAATAGCCTACTACTGATACTACCTCCACTACTTGTAGTAGTAATACTACTACTACTTCTTCTACTACTGATACTACATCCACTACTTGAACTTGTACTAGTACTACTACTGATACTATGTCCACTATTTGTAATAGTACTAGTACTACTACTACTTCTACTACTGATACTACGTCCACTACTTGAACTTTTACTTGTACTACTACTCCTTTTGCTACTAGCCTACTACTGATACCATGTCCACTACTTGTACTTGTACTAGTACTAGTACTACTTCTAGTTTACTACTGATACTACCTCCACTACTTGTAGTAGTACTAGGATTACTACTACTAGTACTTTTACTTCTACTACTACTTCTACTACTAATACTTGTACTAATATTACTAGTACTAGTAGTACTTCTACTACTACTAATACTACTAATACTTGTACTAATATTAGTACTAGTAGTACCTCTACTTCTACTACTACTAATACTTATACTAATATTACTAGTACTACTGCTAATACTACTGCTACTACTAATACTACTTCTACTAATACTACTGCTACTACTAATACTACTTCTACTAATACTACTAGTACTACTGCTACTACTACTACTACTGATACTACTCATACTACTTCTATTAGTACCCTACTAATACTACAAACAAAAAGAACATTCAAATATTAAAATGTTCAGCTCTTTAAGGACATTTCAACATGTCTTCAACATTTTTTCCCTTTCATATTCTTTTCAAATATTCAAGTTTTCATATTTGTTCAGCTATTTAGCTTATTTCAAACATTTGCAGATGTTAAGCTTTGTTAATATTATTTTCAAATATTTAGCTTTTTTCATAATTTTGCACATATTCAGCTTTTTCATACTTTTCACATATTCAGCTTTTTGAATATTCTCTTCAGCTATTCAGATTTTCAAACTTTTTGCATATTCAGCTTTTTTAATATTCTCTTCAACTATTCAGCTTTTTCAAACTTTTGCACATATTCAGCTTTTTTTAATATTCTCTTCAAATATTCAGCTTTTTTTAATATTCTCTTGAAATATTCAGCTTTTTTAATATTCTCTTCAAATATTCAGCTTTTTCATACTTTTGCACATATTCAGCTTTTTGAATATTCTCCTCAACTATTCAGCTTTTTCATACTTTTTGGATATTCAGCTTTTTTTAATATTCTCTTCAAATAATCAGCTTTTTCATACTTTTGCACATATTCAGCTTTTTGAATATTCTCCTCAACTATTCAGCTTTTTCATACTTTTGCACATATTCAGCTTTTTTTAATATTCTCTTCAAATATTCAGCTTTTTTAATATTTTCTTCAAATATTCAGTTTTTTTTTCAGTGTTGCTTCAGCATTAAAGCATTTCCACGTATTTCCGCAGGAAATGCATTTTCTAGTTATTATTCTTCTTCCGTACATTTTTTGGTCGTCTCTACCTTCTGCATACTTTCAGCTACAAAAACCATTCAGCTATTAAAATGTTCAGCTTTTTCAGCTCTTTCCGGGATATCTTCAACATTTTTTCAGCCTTTCATACTTTTCATATTATTCAGCTTTTTCATATTTTTTTTTATAATGAAAGTCTATGAAGATCATCTTAAAATCCTCTTTAACATGCTCCTCTTTGAAAAGCATGGCATTCTGCATACTTCCACCTACAGACGTCATTCAAATTTTAAAACATTCACAAAACCTTCAGCTATTCAGGTATTACTTTTCATTTTGATATCTATTACAGTTTTTAAATTATCAGTGTTTAAATATGATGCTGCTTTCAGACTTTTTTTGAGTTTTCAATGGGTGTGTATTGCACGGAACTCTCCGTGTTAGAGTGCGTGACATCATCGCTCAGAGTGAGAGCACCCCAAAACACTTGAGATTTTTTCTCTTTCCAAACTCCTCCCGGCCACAATTTACACTCTACACACGTGATATTTTCCAGTTTTGTAGACAAACTTGTCCTGTCTCTCACAATGTGCTCAATAACTCTGTGAGATTTACAGAATTTGAACTAGCAACCTCTAAGCGCGGCCACGTCGGTTTTTCTCCCCATCGACTTACAATACAAATTGAGAAGCAGATTTTCAAAGAAACCTGAAAGGAGGTCCATTTCTAACTCGCCCTAGCATTCACATTTCTGACACTAGGAAAAAATATTTTGGTTATAATTTGGTTGATTACTACTGATACCATGTCCACTACTTGTACTTGTACTAGTACTACTTCTAGTTTACTACTGATACTACCTCCACTACTTGTAGTAGTACTAGGACTACTACTACTAGTACTTCTACTTCTACTACTACTACTTATACTACTACTAATATTACTAGTACTAGTAGTACTTCTACTACTACAAATACTACTAGTACTTGTACTTGTACTAATATCACAATGTTATACAAAGATCCACACACTATTTCAGTGCCTATTTTCTGTGTTTTTCTCCCCTCTGTCTGTCTGCCTGTCTGTTGTCTTTCTCTTTGTCTGTATGTATTTCACTCGGCCTCTGTCTGTATGTCTGTCTTTCAGCTACAAAAACCATTCAGATATTAAAATCTTCAGCTCTTAAAGGACATTTTAGCTTATCTTCAACTGTTTTTTTAAAAAGGGATAGTTGACCGGCACACAGGTGGTCGAGTGGTTAGAGGGCATGCCATGTACGCATGTATGCAGCCGTCCCTGGTTCGAATCCTGACTGGAGGTACTTTGCTGCAAGTCGCATCCCCCTCTCTCTCTCCCATGTTTCCTCTCTGTCCCTCTCTCTCGCTATCTCTCTGTCTGTCACTCTGTCTCTGTGTCTGTCCCTCTCTCTCTCTGTCTCTCACTCACTCTCTCTCATGTCTTACTCTGTCTGTCAGTCCCCCCCCTCTCTCTGTCTGTCCATCACGCTCTCTGTCTGTCCCTCTCTCCCTCTGTCTGTCCCTCTCTCGTTCTATCTCTCTGTCTGTCCCTCTGTCTCTGTGTCTGTCCCTATCTCTTTCTGTGTCTGTCCCTCTCTCTCTTTGTCTCTCTCTCTCTCTCTCTCTCTCTCTCTCTCTCTCTCTCTCTGTGTGTCCCTCTGTCTGTCTGTCTGTCTTTCTATCTGTGTGTGTGTGTGTGTCTATGTGTGTGTGTGCGTGTGCATGCGTGTGTGTGTCTGTGTGTGTGTGTGTGAAGAATAATAATAAAGATTAGGATAACATAGGTTGCATTCCCAGCAACTAGAAAGTTGCGTATTTCTGAGCAGCTAAAAATAGCTTACACCGACAAATAAAGGTAATGAACCTACTGCTGTGACTATAGGGATTATGGCAATGGGCCAATTTGCCAAAATGTTGAACTGTCCCTTTAACTGTGGCTCTGGCCTGAGGCTCAGTTAAATGGTTGCCGTGGCAACTTGAAGTCCCCCTCAGGCTGAGGGAGACAAAAATGTGGAGAAACAGCCATTTTCTCCTTCTGCGATGGTCTCACATTTTGGCTGTTTCTGACAAAACCATAGGTGCTATCAGAAAAAAACACACACCATCATCGCTGTAAGGACTTCCCAAATGATTTGACATGATTTTGGTGTTTCTGCAGTAAATATTTTGGAGACAGTTGCAAGTTTAAAACAGGAGTCCGCTCTCTACTTCGGTCAGAACATTTTGTATTGGAGTCAATGAGGAGAAAAGAGACGTGGCTGAACTTAGAGGCTGCTAATTCAAATTCTGTAAATCTCACATATTTTCTGAGCACATTGTGAGAGACAGGACAAGTTTGTCTACAAAATTGGAAAATATCATGTGTGTAGAGTGTAAATGACCGGGAGGAGTTTGGAAAGAGAAAAAATCTGAAGTTTTTTGGGGTGCTCTCACACTCTGACCGATGATGTCACGCACTCTAGCACGGAAAGTTCCGTGCAATACACACCCATTATAATCTCATGATTTCTCCCAAAACAATCATGGTCATTGAACAGTCATTGATCAAAAACTATATGACCTATTGAAACGTGGATTAATACACCAATACACAAGACTTGTGTCTACTGTTTAAAGTTTAAATGGAGTTTCTAGGTGAAAGTATGCCTGAGCAGCAGACGTTTGAAAAACTACAATCTGAATTTTTTGGGGTGCTCTCCCACTATGACCGATGATGTCACGCACTCTCCGGAATGTTCCGTCCCGACACAGATAAAGAGACAGGAGCAGAGAAAACTTTAGTCATCATCCAGTCAGAGAGGTAAGTTCCAATCTCCTTGTCAAAAAATTGCTAATACCATTTTTAAAGTAAAGCTAATATAGATTATGATGTGATTTGAACTGATAAAGTCTCAGAGCCTTTACTGAAAAAAAGAAAAAAATGCCTTCATTTTTAAAAAACATTTATTGGCTATAGTATTTCTGGCTAATGCTAACTGTACTGGAACTGGAAATGAATGAAAGTAGGCCTGTAAATGAACCCAAAGGAGGTTGAAAGGAAATGTGTAACCTGTTGAATAATGTTAAAGATATCTAGTAACCAATCTATATGTTATGGATCTTATTTTTTATCATTTCAGAATGGCATTAGGGAAATTCTTAACAGAAAGCCCAGCCTGCCGTACAGAAAGCCCCCACCAATCCACGTAAGTGTGGTGGCCATCATCGAGCAGCCAAGGGTGACAAGCTGGGGCTTCAGCGATGCTGGGGCCACACCCATCTCCACCAAACATAATCTATGCATAGCATTGTGTGATGGGGTGTCGGTGGCTAAAGCCACCCTTTATGAAGAGTTCCGAAACAGGGTAAAGGAGGGCGCTAGCTATGTGGTGAGGGGCTACGCCCTCAGGGGGCAGTCTCCACCATATTCCTTTGCTGTCACAAAGGACACAATTTTCTTTCGGAGCGCTCCGCTCCAGGTGCCTGAGGAGCTGAGACGGGCAGCGGAGGGGCTAGTTAGATCCTGCTCTCCCCTAACCCCTATGACAAATTGTCAAACAGGCCAACAGCACTGTGGAGTGGAAGTAAATGTATTTTTATTAAAATGGAAATAAACTTTAAGAGTCCTTGACTATAGATATGAAAATGTAAAATTAACAGCACTATCTATTTATTCAGCTGTCTGCCGTGAAAAAAATGACGGTGTTGAGGGAGAACATCCCCCTGAGAAATATCGTGCTGCAGCAGGTAAGCCATGCATTTAATATATGCCTAATAAGTTAATTTGTTTCAAATTCAAGTTTAAATGTCAGCTCATTTGTAAGTTCTGTGTTTTTGGAGCGATGTAAATCTTGGGTTATCATCTCGACACCAGAGACCAGAGAGAATGAGAATTTTTATTATGGTGTCAGTATAGTAAAATATTATATTATCCTCTACAGGGGGGATACACAGGTAGCCCTCTGCCTATGGAGGGACTCAGCGGTGCCGACATTCCGCCTGCAGCTGGGAGCCCACATCAGGGTGTCCCACCTGAGGTCCACAAATTCTGACTACGGCTTCCAGCTGCAGTCGACAACCCACACGCAGATTGAGGTAGGCCTACTTGGTTGATGCTGCTGCTTTTATTGTTGTTTTTTAAATTATTTTACAATTTTGGAACACAGTGGAGATGATGTTGATGTGATTGAGGATTTTATCAGCGACACAAACTTACCTGTAAATATCTATGACAAATTATCACAACCACAATGACATTTTCAAAATATACAAAACAGAAATGTATAACCCTTTTAGTTAACAAACCAAATGGCTGCAACGGATAGTCATATCACTTTGGGAGTTATCAATTAACTTAAATTTCATATTTCGAGGTCTACCTGATTAAAGTATTTTTCAATTCATTTTATTACACAATCAAAATGTAACCTACAACAAATTCTGATTGTAAATTCATCTGATGTGCAAACTTTTCTTTCCTATTTTCTTTTAAACGACACAATATGGTACCTAGTGTTTACTTTGTCTCCACAGGAGGCCAGTCGGATGAAGAAGGAGGAGGCGGTAGGGGCATATGGGGTGGTAGAGGTGGACGGGACCCCGGGGACCCTAACCCTACTGGTGGAGGGGGACCGGTTCCTGACTATTTCAGAGGAGCTGTAGTGTCCAATAGAGCCCCTGATGGTGAAAGTCCCTCTTCCAGTCTGGATACAGGTGGCTGGCAAGACGGTGGTGGCCATAAAAGCCATCACCACAGCAGAAAATTATTATTTTTTTATTATTATTTGAATTAGTTCCAGATGTTGTGTTAGTTATAAGTAGCCTATTAGTTCTAAGTGTTGAAATGTAAATAATTATTGATTTAATGTTTTTTTTTCTAATCAGTTTTTTATAAATGTAAATAATTAATTAAATGTTTATTTTTCTAATCAGTTATTTATAAATGTAAATTATTAATGAAATGTATTTATTTTTATCAAAGTTAATAATTAATTAAATGTTTATTTTTCTAATCAGTTATTTTTAATGAGGTTATAATATAAATAAAGGTTTGTGTCAAAATTGTCTGCATTGTTTAACCCATTAGCTATGACTTATCATTACATCTCAATTGAAGGTGCAAAATATTAATCTGAGTGTATTGATTGGATGCCGATGACTAAATACTACACTGAAAACAATGACTTTTTGGTATAGTAAATGTATGAAGTTAATCTAAGTAATTTATACATAGTAAAATTTAAATTCAGTGGGAACTAGAATATTTTAAGTAAACATTTTAATATTTACACATTTTATTAATAAAATAAATTCACTGAATAGGAAGAGTACATTGTTATATATTTACAAATACAATTTAAATGATTTATAGTCACTGCACATTAACTTTGAATTAAAATACAAATTAAATTAAACACCAAGTATGCTATATCACTGTGTTGGTCTTGATATCAGCTATCAGAATCATTCATATATATATATATATATATATATATATATATATATATATATACTTAATTAAACTCTATGGGCCCTATTTTAACGGTCTGAAACGGAAGTGGGAAAGCGCATTGCGCAAGTAGCTTTGTGGGCGGTTCTACGGCGCTATCGCTATTTTACAGGCGGATAAATGACACTTCCGCCGCGGCGCAAGTGTCAAAAGGGTTGGTCTGAAGCAGCCTAATTACCCGTAGGTGTGGTTTGGGCGTAACGTGCAATGAACCAATCAGAGCGTTTTCTCGCATCCCCTTTAAGAACGATCGGCGCATGTTCCATGGCGGATTGCTATTATGATGGCGGGTTTGCCAGGCGCACGCAATGATAGGTTCACCAAAGAAGATACGGATGTGCTTGTCAGAGCAGTCAAAGAACGTGAGTTGGTTTTATATGGGGATGGGAGAAACCCACCCAAAATTGCTTCAGTGAAAGCGGCTTGGGAGGAAATCGCCGTAATTGTCTCAGCAGCTGGACAAAATAGGACATCTCTCCATTGCCGTAAGCGATACAACGACATCAGGAGAAGAGGAAAGGCCAAGCTTGCGGCCAACTTGAAAGCGCGTCAAAAGACTGGAGGAGGATCTGGCAGTTACCAGGACCTCACGCCAGCAGAGGATAATTTGGGTAAATGTGTACGCTAGATTTATGCCTATTTATTTTATCTTTATGGACACCACAATGATTTTCCTTGTGTGGTAATATTTTATTGTCCTTGTAATTATGTATGGTTTGCAAAAATGGGAACTGCTGTCCGTGTAGATGAGAGAAGCAAAGTGTATGCGCGAGGTGCACAAGCAATCCGTATGCATCGTATGCGCATGTATGCATGCGCCCTTAAAATAGCATCTGAACAACGCGCCACTGACTTTAAACCAGGTATTTCCTGGCCAGTAGCGCAATGGTTTTTAGAAACGTCAAAATACCGTTTGCGCCAGAACACGCCTCCTCCTTCCGCCGAACCGCCCCTTGGGGCGCAAGATCATTCCCTAATTTAGCGGCGAGTGGCGCTGGTGGCGAAAGAACGCTCTGCGCCAGTTGTAAACTAGCAACGACACATGCGCCAGTGACTAAGTCACTTGCGCCGGATGCAAGATAGGGCCCTATGTGTGTGTGTGTGTGTGTTGTGACGGGCCGAAGTTGTACATGACGTGCTGACGTGTCCACTCACGTGACCGCCAGGTCATGCCCCGCTCACGTGATCACCTGGTAAGACTGACGTCATAACTGTCATGGCGGCGCCGGCAGCGGGAGCAGCAGTAGCGAAGCAGTGTGTGACCGGAGAACAGTGAGCGCGATCCGAGCCGCTAAAGCGGTCTAGCAGGAGGAAAAGTAAAAGTGACGAGCGGTAGTTAATCCCGTGCGTTCGCCTCGTTTGTTCGCCTCCGAGCCTGTACCGATCAGCGATCTCCCGTGTGGTCCCGCTGGAGCTGGCCTGAATTGACGGTTGACTGACTGACTCAGCCTGACTCTGACTGGTGCGCTTTACCGACTCCCCCCTCTGGTGCGTGTGAGTAACTGCCGATTGATTTTTGTTGGATTATTTTTGCTTTGGTTTTTTCCCTCTTTTTTATGACTGCTTTGGGGTTTTTCTGACATTTTCTGTTTTTCTGAAGATCGGATTTTTTGTTGAAGAAACTGAGAAAGAGACTCGTTAAAAGAACTGTTTATTGTTTGTGAACATTGAAATATATTTTGGTACAAAAGAAAACAAAAGAAACCTTGGCTGTGTCCTGTTTGTCCTTGTGCTTGTGCTGGGTTCAGTGTTTGAAGGTGTTTTTTAATGAAGGGTACATTATTGAAAGTGTGTATCCTTTGTGTGGGTTAGTGACACAAACTTTATTGTCAGGACTTTGATGCCTGACTGGCACCCCAGCATTAATTAACCCTAAAAAGTTGCACTAAGAAACCGTCACAGTGTGTCTCTCTCTCTCTCTCTCTCTGTGTGTGTGTGTGTGTTGTAACAGCCAGAGTATAACAGTGCACTACCAGTTAACGCCACACGGTGGCGCCTCCTTTTGTTTGGTCACTTGATATCACCTTTCTCCCCTAGTCGACTTCCTTGACTTCAGTAATGTGGACGCTGGTGAAGGCTACAGGTCACAAACTACTTCTTCCTCCGTTTATTGTTTTGCTGAGGGTAATAGTTTATGCCGTGAGACCTGGCTTGTATGGTCTGTATCTGTGAATAAATGTACAGTGCGGAAATCCCTCCACTTCGTCTCCGGCCTCACAACTTTATTTCGTGCTGGAGCTGAGCTATTAGCATCCGTGGCTAAGCTTCTCGCCAACCCCACGTTACAACTAGTAGTATAATATGACTACCCCATCATAAGGGCACTAGTAGATCTGACTGATTGAATGACAACAATAACTTCGCTGATAGCTTAGTGGTAGAGTTACCGCAACATGTGAGGCTCCTTTCGGCGGTCCCGGTTCGAATCCGCCCTTTGGCCGTCTTTTAAATCATGTCGTTGCTCTCTCTCGTCCCTTTAACTCTTTAGATGTCCTTTAGCAATAAAAGGCCAAACATATAAATTTAAAACAATTAGTTTGTTGCTTTGATGTATTCTTATAACGCGGTTTATGACAATATCAGCCTCATTCTTTCAGCTGCAATCCCGGCGGTGTAAAACGGACTTGGGAGCAAATCAAATAAATATAAAAACATAATTCAAAGTGGTCATTAGGATGTACGCTGAAACAGAAAAGTTACCTTGCTAAGCACAAATCCTGCTTCCTAGTACAGGCCCCAGGCTAACAGCACAGAATAAATCTCTATTGACAAAATTTCATTTTAGACATTTATTTTACATTCATCTACTATTTTATTCATATATTACACTACTTTTGTGAACCTAAGACTTTGGTAAACTCATTTCAAGCACTCAAACAGTTTGTCCACATGAGTAAAGGTATGTTTTCATAAGAGATATGAAGGATTTCAAAAAGCGGAAATTTAATTTTTCAGTTAGTGGGTCATGCTATGTAGAGTTGAGGTGAAGTCTGAACAGGTGAGTCTTGAGCCTTTTTTAGAAGATGGCAGTGACTCTGCTGTCCTGACATTAGTCGGGAGTTCGTTCCACCATTGAGGACCAGAACAGAGAAGAGTCTGGACTTTGCTGAGCGACATTTGTTTGATTTCAGCGATGGTGATACCAGCCGGCCAGCTGAAGTAGAGGAGCGAAGTGCTCGCTTCGGGGCATGAGGTTTGACCAGCGTTTGAAGGTAGATGGGTGCTGTTCCATTGATGGCCCTGAAGGCCAGTGCCAACGTCTTGAATTGGATGCGTGCTGCAACAGGGAGCCAGTGGAGGTCACGGAGGAGGGGGGTCACATGGGAGAATTTGGGTAGATTGAAGATAAGGCGTGCTGCAGCGTTCTGGATACGCTGCAATGGTTTAATCGCAGAGGCCGGGAGTCCGGCCAGGAGAGAGTTGCATTAGTCAAGGCGGGAGATGACCAGTGCTTGGACCAGGAGTTGCGTTGCATCCTTTGTGAGGAAGGTCCGAATCCTGCTGATATTGTAGAGGGCAAATCTGCAGGATCGGGCCACAGCAGAGATGTTGGGGGTGCAGGATAGTTGGTCATCGAGGAACTATCTCTGAACTGTTCTGCACATTTCCAAATGAACTGATTGATAAATGATTTAAATAAATGACATGAATTCAAAAATATATATATAAACACTAAAAAATGAACTGATTGATAAATGATTTAAATAAATGACATGAATTAAAAAATATATATATAAACACTAAAAAATGAACTGATTGATAAATGACTTAAATAAATGACATGAATTAAAAAAAATATACATATACACACTAAAAAAAGAACTGATTGATAAATGATTCAAATAAATGACATTAATAAAATATACACACTCAAAAAATGAACTGATTGATAAATGATTTAAATAAATGACATTAATTAAAATATACACACTGAAAAAAGAACTGATTGGTAAATGATTTAAATAAATTACATTAATTAAAATATACATACTAAAAAAAGAACTGATTGGTAAATGATTTAAATAAATGACAATTAAAATTTAAAAGCACATCATTTTAATGATTCTGTACCTCCCTGATGACAAATGCCCTCAGAGGGATGGGGCGGCCTCTCTCCTTCACATATCGCTCCACTGGTTCTGTCTAAATGTGACAGGGGAAGGACTTTTTTTAAATGCCATAAAAACTCAAAATATAATCAGGCATTTCGCTGTGGTACAATTCAAATGAAAAATGATTTTTTTAAAGTTATTTGGATCGTGTTAAAATGTATGTAACGTATTTCAAAATTCACACTAATTCACTCTGTCGTGTGTGTGTGTGTGTGTGTGTGTGTGTGTGTGTGTGTGTGTGTGACTGTAGGCCTCCATGTATCATTTGCATTTCTAACATGCTTATTTTGTTTATCTTTCACTCACTTCATTGCTGTGCAGTTTAAGCTTGTACTATTTATAGGCAATATAAGATGGATTTCAAGTCAGTGAAAACTGTGTTATTCAGTATGCAAGGGTGTAAATCTAAGGATGAAACTTTGTGTAGGAAAATGTCCACAAACTTACGGCGACTACACACCCCTCCACAGTGAGGAGATTAGCCATCTCTGGCTCCACGTCGCTGATTTTTAATTTGATCGATGGTGGTGCCAACAATGTTTGGGCCTCCATCTCTAGGTGGGCAGGTACGTCAATTGGTTGGCAAGTATAAATGGCGGTATTACGCTGGGTCAGCATCGATTTTTTAGGGCCGAATTTGCTCAAGGCATAATTTTTAACGGCATAGGAATTTCCTTCCTTCACTTGATTTGCCAGTTGTTCGAATATAATAAATTTGATAACTGTGCTGCCGTCTGATACGGCAGCCACAGTGTTTGTGTGGGTGGACAGGGGGATTGCCGTGCCATCATTGAAGCTCCAGTTGGGGACCTGGATGCTTTGCCTCAAAGCCAACACCTTTACTGTGACAGTGGGGCACCTCTGGTATGGCGTCGTCACTGACCTAAACGTTTTACGCAGTGCCATTCTGAAAATGCAGAAACAAAAAATACAGTTTTATGAGGTTTTATGGCAACAACATATATTTATTGTTCTCAGTAGCATATGAATTACAATATACAGATTAACCCGATAATAAACTCTTTTTGAAGATTATGACTATTGTTAATGTTGTACACTCCAATACACAAGGAGGCGCTATAAACGTTTCGCGCAGAGTTGCACAAGAAGCCTGCCACATGAAAACCAAGTGGCAGTTCCGGATCCGGTTTTATAACACGCCCTCAGACCAAAGTGCATGGTCAAAGCCAGGCTCAAGGCTCTCTGGACCGCTCCATAGCCACGCTCTCCGGGAGGGAAAGCTCTTTGCTATACGCCGTGGAAGTACCGAAGATCATGCGAATGCAGGCAAGTGATAAATTACATATTTTAAGTGATTTGATTGACGTAAAACCGTTACGTTTTCTGTCTGTGATCTTAACAACCTAGCATTAATGCTGATTAGCGGCTTATTTCGAACGTTAGTTTACGGGGGCCAAGGGCTCATTTCGAACGCCAGCCAACGTTGGCCAACGGCTGTTTTCGAACGTTAGCTAACGGGTAGCTAATTTAGCAGCTAAAGGTTAGCTAATTTGGTAAAAATGGTAAATGGCCTCATTTATATAGCGCTTTTCTCCAAAGCGCTTTACAGGAATGACTGTCACTCACCCATTCACTCACACATTCACACACTGACGGCGGAGTCAACCACGCAGGGCGACAGCCAGCTCGTCAGGAGCAATTGGGGTGAGGTGTCTTGCTCACGGACACCAGGCACTCAGCTAGGAGGAGCTGGGGATCGAAGCAGCAATCTTGCGGTTGCCAGCCGAACGCTCTACCTCCTGAGCTAAATTTAGCGGCTAACGTAGCTTACTTAATGGATAACGTTACCTAACTTAGCTGCTAACGTAGCTAATTTAGCGGTTAAGGTTACCTAACTTATCAGTAAGCTAAGCTAATTATTTCAATTATGATAAAGGTGCTTAGCCTATAATTTTTAATAGTTGCTTATTTAGTAACTAGGGAGCGAAGTTACAGTCATAGTATTAACAACACACGGTACAAATTGACTCCGAAATTAACGTTACGGTGTACAAACGGTTATTCCCGTCGGATATCAGCGTTAACCAGAACCAACACTGGAGTTCATCCATTTCTGGATAAACTGGTAAAAAATATATTAAAAGTGATTTGGCTAAATCGTTATAGTTGCTTTCTGTGAGTTTAATGTGTGTTTGTGACTGTTGGCTAAATGACAATGTTGCGAAGCTAATGCCGGCCAACGGCTTTTTTTTTATTTTTTTTTATCGTTGCGCTGCTGGTCTTCAATACGGTGATACAGTAACATTAACTTGGCGAAACTGACGTTGTCTTACTTAAAATAGGGATTTACTTTCGGAATTATATTTATAGAATACTTTGCTGGTATTTATATGTCCAGATAGGAATATACATCTTGTCAAAAAGTCAGCGTAGTGTGGTGACCTACCTTGTCAGTTCCTTGGAATGTTGTAGAATAACGGCTGGGCTGTCAATCAATTTATAGAGTATCATAACGGCTGTCTCGCGCACCTAGAATGCCTCGCGCAGCTGTAACATCCTGAGGCAGACAGGGACATCATATGGAACGCATTGAGTTGCACCTCTCAATTCCCTGCTTGTTGATCCAAGACCGCAGCCCTGATCGCTTAGATTTTTGACATTGAAACAAATGACACACTGGTGGACATGCAGCGTAACATTTGTGAGTGTAGTGTGAGAGCTAGAGCATTTTAAATCAGACTATCAGACTATCAGCCTATCAGTTAATACAGAAGGCAATGGTCAGTTTTTTGCCCTAATTACTCCAGGACTTTTCTCATTCATTGGTTGTGCATTCGTTGTGAAGAGGTGTACACATCAGTGAAAAGTTTAACCTTCATTAACTTGAATATCCAGTGGCAAACAGCTGAGAGCTCTCCCCTCCTCTCTCCTTTGACCACTTCTTATAAATCTGTTGACGTACCTGTTATGTGACTTGTGTTTTTATCTCTCCTTTAAACATCCCAGAACCAGGGTGACAGAGGAACAGGAAAAGAAGCATCAGAGGCAGTGCAGCAATCAGCATTCAACGCTAAACAGTCTGTAAGTATCTTCTAGAGCAGGTGTGTCAAACTGATCCAGTAAAGGGCCGCTGTGGCTGCAGGTTTTCATTCCAACCAAGCAAGAACACACCTGACTCGACTTATTCACCTACCTGAATTGCCTTCACACCTTGATTGGTTGGATCAGGTGTGTTCTTGCGATCATAGGTGCCGTCTATCTATTTATTTATTTATCTATTCTTAACAGAGTTGCATATTAAGTATTACAATAAAGAAATTAAAATTAAAGCAAGTCTAACCTTTTCTGGCATTAGCAGAACAAGTGTAGATTTAAAAGTATAGCGAGTAATTAAATGCTGTAATGAAGAATATAACAAAATTAATCGAGCTAGAGCAGCAAAAATATGCATCCAGTAAATGCAGAAGCACCGGAAAACCAGAAATGAGACAATACGCATGTATCTTCATCTGAGCGCCTCTTCTGATCAGACTTTTTGAGACCACTGATCCACATTTTAAAACGAATATCGGCAGATTATGACCGGTGACTGATCAACCGGATTACCCTTATTAAAGGGTACTGTGAATTGTGTTAATGCTGGTTTAATGTGAAATAGTAACTTGTTTGTTTTTAATCTGATGGTAATCAAGTGCTTCATGTTTTGTTTGTTCTGTTCCTATTATGAAATCTACTCCAGAAACTTAGAGCGGTTAAACATCCCTACGCCAAGAACATCTGCCATCCTTGGCTCCAGGTCCCAGATGTTTTCTTCTTGTGTGGAGTGTGCCTGCTTCCTTCTTGTGTGGAGTGTGCCTGCAAGCTTCTTTCCTCCTCCAGGTGGACAGGCACATTGATGGGGCGTCAAGCATAGATTGCTGGGTCAGCATGGATTTTTTGGGGCCGAATTTGCTCAAAACATAATCTTTTATGGAATAGGAATTCCCTTCCTGCAGTTGCCTTACCAGTTCTTCAAATAAAGTAAATTTGATAACTGTGGCTGCTGTCTGATACGGCAGCCACAGTGTTTGTGTGGGTGGACAGGGGGTTTGCCCTGCCACCTGAAAAGCTCCAGTTGAGGACTTGGATGTTTTGCCTTGAAACTAGTTAATTTCATATTAATCAGTTATTTTTATTATGTAATTTCAATCAGTTCCTTTCATATTAATCTGTTATTTTTATTTATGTAATTTCAATCAATTGTATATTTAATTTCATAATTTATTATTTCTTTGTGTGTTTACTTTCAATCATTCGTTAATCAGTTATTTTTATATGTTTAATTTCATTTTGTGTTTTGGTTATTTGTATTAATTCTATTATTGAATTCTATGTTGTACATAAAAGGTTTGAACTAAAATGACTTGTAATGCAACACTGTACAACAAATTGCACACCAAAACCTAAGAATCAACATATGCCAAAACTACATCAAAACATACCAAACAAGAAAAGAAAAAGATCAAAAGAAGACTTGTGGATTTGGAGAAGAGAAAAGCTACACATTGCAAAAATGCTGAGGGGAAGCTTAAAAAAGTTTTAAAAAATAGGAAAGAGAGGGAAAAGTATGCTAAAGATAAATCCTACAACAAGCTGGAAAAATCCCAACAAATTGAACGTTACAGGCAAAATGTTGAGTGCAGAAACAGAAAGATGTCCTATATAACCACTCGCTATCAACAAGACACTAACTTCCGAAAGAGGCAAAAGTCATATATAACTGAACGCTACAGTCGAGACACTGGCTTTAAGAAAAGACAAAGTTCATATATAACCGATCGTTATGCAAATGACCCTGCATTCAGATCTAAACAAAAAGAAACAATGCGACACCTCATGAGAAACAAATACAAAAATATCCTTGCATTTAGAATGACTAATATCACATGCTGTGCGTTGAGAATAAGACCAAAGTACAGACAGATAAACAGAGAACATAACCTGAGAGATGACAGTCAGCTTAACCACAGGGATGACTGTGTGATTCGAGAAGCTATAGAGATTTTTCAATCCCAAATTAAAAATGGGCCAACATATGTCTGCACCTTTTGCCACAGAGCATTATTTCCAAATCAAGTGCGACGCTGCAACAGGTCAAAATACCTTAAAAAACCACATGTTGCTGAAACTTGCCTGACAGGGAGGTTTGTTCATGTTTGTACTGATGAATGCCAGTGCTGAGTACCAGATGAGAGAAAGGGGGAGTGGATCTGTCACACTTGTCATAATCACCTTAAGGATGGCAATATGCCATCCCTCGCCATGGCTAATGATTTAGAGCTTGCGGATATTCCAGATGAACTTAATGGTTTAAACATATTGGAGAGGCATCTCATTGCCAAATGCTTACCGTTTGCCAAAATTATCCCGCTTCCTAAAGGTCAACAAAGAGCCATTCATGGCAACGTGGTATGTGTCCCTTCTGAAGTCCAAGAAACTGTTGATGCCTTACCTAGACTAAGAAGTGAAGTCATGAGAGTAAAGCTAAAGAGGCGATTATGCTATAAAGGTCATCAGCTCTTCCAAACCGTGACTTGGCCTAAACTTGTGAGGGCTCTGCTCAAACTAAAAGAAGTCCATCCCCAGTACGAAGAAATAACTATCCGAGACGAAGCTGAGTTATGTGACCCAACACTTCCTGATGCGGAAGACGAGGACACGGATGACGATGATTATAATGCCGAGGATTGGATGGAAATTGACAGATTTGAGAACGATGCGATTTGCGATGCAGAAAGCTATCCTGAAAACGCTGAATCGGTTGTTCGTGGTCAACCTTGTGATGAACATCAACCACTGCAGCAGTCAGACAACATACATCAGGATGGTGATGAAACTAATGGTGGCATTGCTCTTGAGTCATGTCTCCAGCCAGTTGATGTTTCAGAGGAGATATTAAGTTTTAGTGAGGGGATCTACTCTGTAGCCCCAGCTGAAGGAAACAAACCAGTATGCTTTTTTAAAACGCCTAAACTTGAGGCGATGGCTTTCCCTGTTCAGTTTCCCACTGGTGAAAACACGCTTGATGAAAACAGACGTATTAAATTAACGCCTTGCAGTTATTTCAAAACGAGGCTTTGCTGTGTCGATGACCGTTTCGCAAGAGATACAAATTACTTGTTCTTTGCACAGTTTGTAACAGAAATATACCTGGCCACTTCCAGCATGAAAATACAGTTACATAAAGGCAAGGCAAGGCAAGGCAACTTTATTTGTATAGCACATTTCATACACAAGGCAGACTCAAAGTGCTTCACATCATATAAAAAAGTGAAACAAAAATAGAAGAATTAAAAGAAAATAAAGGGAAATTTAAAAATGCATTACAGAAAGAAAAGGAGAATAAAAACATATTTGCAATAATTAAAAACAGTGCAGACATTAAAAGATTTAGCAGAAAGCTATGGTGAACATAAAAGTTTTCAGTCTAGTTTTAAAAGTGGTCAGAGTTGGGGCAAGTCTTACATCTTCAGGAAGTTTATTCCAGCCATTTGTTGCATAGTGACTAAATGATGCTCTCCCATGATTGTTGTTTACTCTGGGAATCACTAACAGATTGGTCTCAGAAGATCTCAGTGGTCTAGAAGGCTTATGTAGTGGGAGCATATCAGTGATATACTTCGGTCCTAGACCATGTAGTGATTTATATGTGAGCAGGAGGATTTTGAAATCAATCCTCTGACATACAGGGAGCCAATGTAAGGATTTAAGAATTGGTGTAATGTGCTCACATTTTTTGTGCAGGTGCAATGACATCTATGACATTCAGAATTTTGGAATTAAAGATGTTTACAAGATCATCAGCATGACATGGGTTTAGAGGTGGTAACGAGGAGATGGCATTTTTAAAGAGTACATTGGCATGTTCATTGATGTACCGCTTTTTGACCTTATTTGATTCTGTTTGCGTGTCAGGAATGAAAGAAATATTAAAGAAAACACAGAAGTGATCAGACAATGAAGGATCAGTCACAAAAACATCAGAAACATGGAGACCTTTTGTGATAATCAGGTCCAGGGTGTGTCCCTTACAATGAGTAGCCTCTTTCACATGTTGAGAAAGGTCAAATGTGTCTAGAATATTAAAAAGTTATTTTGCACCCTTGTCATTCAAATCATCAATATGAAAATTAAAGTCACCGGTTATAACTAGGCAGTCAAAATCAGTGGAGATGCTAGACAATAATTCAGTAAAATCATCGAAAAAATGTGATGAATATTTAGGTGGCCTGTAAATAATTAACAGGAGAACTCTGGGAGAGCATTTCAACACAGCACAAAGATATTTGAATGATGGAAAAACACCAAGTGACATCTGTTTCCCCTGAAATGTATTTTTAAATATAGCAGCAACCCCTCCACCTCTTTTCCCAGATGCACAAACATCAATAAAATTATAGTTGGGGGGTGCTATCTCGATCAGAATGCTTGCACTGTTATTTTGTTCTAGCCATGTTTCAGTTAAAAACATAAAATCAAGTTTAGATGTGGTAATAAAATCATTGACTAAAAATGATTTGTTATTAAGAGACCTAACATTTAGCAGACCCATCCTGATGGTGTTATTGACAGGCTTTGAGGTTGACTTTGATTTTGAGAGAACAGGAATGAGATTGTTTAGGTTAGCTGTGTGTTCAAGTTTCCCAATGTTTACTCTCTTAGTAGTCACAATAGGAATGCAGAAGGTGCCATGTTTTGATGTAGGCGACCTTGGGTCCAGCTGATAATGCGGTCTACTGCTGAACCCTTTTCTGTCTCAGTAATATTCAGGGCTGCTGTCAGGGTGGGGAGCGGGTGGCCATAAGGGAAGAGGTGGCCATAAGGGAAGAGTCTTGGAAGAGGGGGTCCTGGGTTTTAGTGACTTAGTTGCAGTCTTGGAAGAGGGGGTCCTGGGTTTTAGTGACTTAGTTGCAGTCTTGGAAGAGGGGGTCCTGGGTTTTGGTGACTTAGTTGCAGCCTTGGGAGACGGGGGTCAGAGTAGGGCGGGGGGTAGGTGGGGGTAGCTCCTGGAATTCCAAGGGGGAGGAGGGGAGAGAGGTTTATTGGAGGGAGGGAGAATGACGAAGACCTGGATTGGGATTGGGGGGGGGGGCGGGGGAGGGATCCACATTCAGTCCTCCTTCGACGTTTCTGATACAGGGTATCCGCGGGGTCTTAAAAAGTCTAAAAAAGTCTTAAATCCAATGATTTCAATTTAAGGCCTTAAAATGTCTAAAATTCTCCTAAAATCTCATAAAGGGTCTTAAATACGATTTTGAAAGGTCTTAAAAATCTATTGACGTTACTTTTACTTAAAACATGGATAAACTTCAGTCTCGCTTTGAAATGTTTCGATTTTTGAGGACGCTATAACCTAACTACGAGGCGGAACTAAATGTAGGCTACCTGTGCTGCCCGGTCACAATTGCTTTGCGCGCGCAGCTCGGTGCAGCTCTGTGACAGCTTAGTTAGCATAGCAGCGGAGAAAACATTAAACAGAGGCGAATTACAGCACTTGCATGCATGGGTAAGTGCAAGTTTAATGATTTGTGGCTTCAGAACGAGCAGTTCAGTGCATGGTTGAAGCCGGTGGAGGGAAACGCTTATGAAGCGAACTGCACGTTGTGCAAGAAAACTTTAAAGCTCGGAACATTGGGCGTTAAGGCATTGGAGTCCCACTGCAAATCAGAGAAGCACAAGGCGGTCATAAAATGCCAGCAGAAAACGCCGCCAATTAGCCACTATTGCTCCACATCAGGAGCCGGAGCATCAAGGTCCAGCGTGACCCAGTCTGCTGCAACTCCAGTCGATCTCCGGACAGCGTTTGGGTCTACGCCGACACTAAAAGCGGAGGTGCTATGGACTTTTCATACGGTAACTAAGCACCAGTCATATACTGGTAATGAGAACATTGATGAGCTGTTCCAGATGATGTTCCCGGATTCAGAAATAGAAAAAACATTTAAGTGTGGAAAAGACAAGACGGCGTACATAGCGCGATTTGGATTAGCCGATTACATCAAGAGAGACCTCATCTCCAAAGTTAAGGGACCGTTCGTGCTGATGTTCGACGAAAGCCTGAATCAAACGAACAAGACCAAGCAGTTGGACCTGCATGTGCGTTTTTGGGAAGGCGAGCGGGTCCAGTCAAGGTACCTCGGATCCCAGTTTATGGGGCATGCAACGGCTCAGGACTTACTGAAACATGTCAAGGTAAGTAACATTGCATAATTTAAAAAGAAACTTTTTTCATGATTTTTTTTCTTATCATCAGGACATAATACCAGAAATACTGAACATAGCATTGCATAATTTTTATTTTAATTTTTCATGATTTTTTTCCTTATCAGCACATACTAGATAAAAATACCACTCTTTAGTGACAGCTTGTGTGTATGTGTGGGTGTGTGTCTTGGGGTCTATGTGTGTGTATGTGTGTGAGTGTGTGTGTATGTGAATGTATGTATTTATGTATCTCATGTATGCATATGTGGGGATGGGAGGGTCAGGTTTTCTTGATTTTCTTTTCTTGTTTCTCTTTGTTTTTTTTTTATCCTCTGTGAGGCACTTTGTGCTACCCAGTGCCATATGAATAAAGATTGATTGATTGATGACCAGAAGTAAGAGAAAAAGACTCAGACAATACCTTGAACTATAAAATTGCAATGGTCAGATTTAATGTTTATTTATTTTCATTTCAGGAGTGTGTGGAGCAACTTAACCTCAGGAACCTAGTGTCCATCTCCATGGATGGGCCCAATGTGAATTTCAAATTTTTGCAACTTTTCCAACAAGAGTATGCAGAACTGAATGGAGGTGCTCAGCTTGTTTCCGTGGGTAGCTGTGGACTGCACACATTGCATAATGCTTTTAAAAGTGGATTCACCATGTGGCAGCTGGACAAACTTTTGAGAGCCATGCACTACCTATTCCACAATGTACCAGCAAGGAGAGAAGATTACAGCGCTGTCACAAAATCCACCACCTTCCCCTTACCGTTTTGTGGTCATCGGTGGATAGAGAACTTGCCTGTGGTAGAGAGGGCTATTCAAGTCTGGCCATCACTTCAGCAGTATATGGATGCAGTGAGAAGAAAGAAACTCCCAAACCCGGGTACAGCATCCTTTGACACAATCGAAGCAGCCATGAAAGATCCACTCATCTTGGCCAAGTTAGAGTTCTACATGACTGTTGCCAGGACATTAAATCCCTTTTTGAAGAGGTATCAAACAGACGAGCCAGTGATGCCTTTCTTCAGCAAAGACTTGGCTGAACTGATCAAGGTAATGATTTTTATGGAAAGCACACCACATGATCATCACAGCATTCTTGTCACTATAGATAAGACCTAGCTAATTGGTGTGTTCACTGTGTTATTGAAGAATAGATACATGTACAGATACATTTGTCAGTTTTTGTTGATGCATTAGAATTTTGATAATGATGCATTGTGGATACAGGGGACTAATTTTGAGATTCTCTTTTGACAGTCTACTCAGGCGCTTTGTCAAGCGAGAGGTCCTGCAAGACATCAGCACACTGCAGCTAACCAAACTAGATGTAGCTGATAAAAAAACCTGGCACCAGCCAAAGCACATCGACATCGGCTTGGGTGCTGAGTCAGCCCTCAAGGTAGTATGATCATTTAGAAAGATAATTTTATAAATTGTAGTCAGGATGCAAGCAGCACATGTCATTACAATACTATTTACAGCTTATTCCCTTTTCAGAGCAGCAACAGTTCAGAGCTCAGAGTCCTTCAATTTAGAATGGACTGCATACAGGGACTGTCAAACATCGTCAGTAAAGTGCAAGAGAAGAGCCCCCTGAAATATCCAACAGTTAGGCACATGGCGTGTCTGGACCCCTCTGCCATTTTCAGAGACCAAGACAGGTGCAAGAGGCAGATGAAATGTCTTGTTCAGACATTTCTGCAAGACAAACAGCTAACAGGAGGTGTTCCTGCTGGTAGGAATAGTTGTGGAATTTTAGTTCTGGTTTTGAACAAAAGTAAGAGGTCGGCACTAGCATAGTGATCAGTCAATAGTCTGTGTGTTACAGCCAGACTTTTTTGCTACACTTTTAAATTGACAAATAATTTATTAGTAACAGGCCAATCATTGACATAAATTCACATAATCAATTGTAGTACTATTTCTACAAGTTTCTCTATTTTCAGTTGACTTATAATTTTCTGTGCGCTTTTTTTTCCTCTACTGGATCTCTTACTTTTGTTATTTTTTCTCCACATGGTTTTGCACCTGTTCTGTGTGTTGTATTGGAATAGGCTTTGACATTGTACACTATTATAACCAAATTTAGAACAGTGACTTTCTTCACCATTATAACCATTACAGGATGTTGATATAATGTAATGACTTATCTACTCCCTTTTTCTTGTCCCCTTTTCTGGTGTCTATATAGGTGATCTCATTCTCCAACAATTTGAGGCCTTCCTGTCCCTTGAGAGCAGAAACGAAGAGTTCCCCTCCTTCCAACCCATGCAAGAGAGGCTAGAAACCTTCTTGTACGGTTTCCTTCGCAGGCCCTATCCGGAACTTTGGACATTTTGCCAGAAGCTGCTCATTTTGTCCCATGGACAGGCCACTGTGGAGAGAGGTTTTTCGGTAAACAAGGAAGTTGAAACGTGTAACATGCAGGAGGACACTGTTGTTGCGCACAGGCTTGTGTGTGATTATGTCACTCAACATGGTGGGGTGACCAAGATTCCCATCACGAAAGAGCTCTTGACTTCTGCAGCATCAGCCAGGTCCAAGTACCGCGTCTACCTTGATCAAGAGAGAAGGAAGAAGGAGTCTGATGAACAGGGAAAGAAGCGAAAGGCTTTAGAGGATCACCTGGAAGAACTAAAAAAAAAAAGGAAAACTGTCCAAGAGGTTTCTGAAAGTCTGGCCAGAGATGCAGACAAGCTTGCAGAAGAGGCGGAGGGCAAGGCGGGCACTCAGATGGCCCAGCTCATCACGAAATCAAATGCTCTGAGGAAGAGCTACAAGGAAAAATTAGCAGAGCTCAAGAATATTGTGGAGGAGATTGCAGCCACGGGACAAGAGCTCAGATAGTTCTTTTGTGCATGCACACGCAGGCAGGCACACACACACATAATGGCCGTTGCCTGTTTACTTGTTTTGCCAGTTTACCAATATAGTTTGGCAATTTTTTTATTCTAACTTCCAAACAAATCTTGGTTCAGAGGTTTCTGGTGTTTTTAGTTAGGTTAATCGTTTTGTATTCCAATGTGAAAGACCTGTGAATAAATTCATATAATTTGCAAGTAATTCCGGGCCTCCAGTTTTCCTTCAAGTCTTTTGTACTTTTTTGCCAGTATCGATGTGAAACGGGTCTTAAATTGTATTCATTATGGTCTTAAAAAAGTCTTAAAAAGTCTTAAATTTGGCTTGTTGAAACCTGCAGAGACCCTGTGATAATCTAAGTAGGGCGGGGGGTAGGTGGGGGTAGCTCTTGGAACTCCAAGGGGGAGGAGGGGAGAGAAAGGTTTATTGGAGGGAGGGAGAATGACGAAGACCTGGATGGAGTTTGGGGGGGGGGGGGATCCACATTCAGTCCCTCTTCGACGTTTCTGATAATCTGTGTTTCGTCTTCCCTCTTTTTTTGGTTCCTCTCGTCTCTTGTCCTTGGCGACAGATGGATGACGCAGGCAGTAAGACATGTTGGTGATGAATAGCTTTGCTCCTAGCTTATTTAGGCAAAGTCCGTTTGTCTTAAAAAGATGCCTGCGGTCCCAGAAAAAGCGGAAATTGTCAATAAAATGCATTGGGCGAGCAAGAGATGCAGTTGAGAGCCATTTGTTGAGCCAAAACAGTCTACTGAATGTCTCCGCTCCTCTCCCAGTCGGGGGCAGAGGGCCACTGATGAAAACCTCAGCATTCACAGAGCTGACTGTTTCAAAGAGTTTGTTGAAGTCCTCTCTCAACTCTCTGGATTGTTGTTTTTCAATGTCATTAAATCCAATGTGCAGAATGATATTTTTCACAGTTGGGTGTGCAGCCACAATTTCCAGGATTCTTTTTTCCAAATCAGACACCGTATCCTTCGGAAAGCAGAGTACTTTGATGTTATTACTGCTTTTCATATCTTTTACAGAAAAGTCACCCACAATCAGATTTTCAGGCCCTGTCGTTAGCTTTCTCTGTGGCTTTAAGTTAGCAGGTCTTACCCTGCTGCATGGTGGTGGGGGGTTATCCAGGCAATCAGAGGGGGATCCATGGTCCTGCAGCAGTGGAGCAAACCTGTTCTTTAGTTGAACAGTTGTTTGCTGGGGAGGTTTCTTGGTAGCTCTCCTCTCCCCAGCTGTCCGCTGCTGTGTCCTACGAGGCAGTGGGGTTGAGGAGGCGCTGTGCCTGGATGGAGATGGTAACGCAGGCCAGCCGGTCAGATCACAGATATCGGGGCGCTGGGTCCTGCCAGTTATCCGTTCTCCCATGTCACAGGGAGATGGTCTTCTCTTTGGCTTCGCACCAAGTGTGTTCCAGGGAGGATTATCGCTGGTAGATTTATTACCGTGTACAGGATCCTCCCGTTTCTTCATAGCTTCATTATTGCTAGTTAGCTGGGTTCTAGCATGCTCCTGTCCACTGTTTTGAGTCAGTGCTAGAGTGGTGTTGTTCTCTAGCACAAAGTCCATTCACTTCTACATTTACTTCTAACCGATTAATTTTTGTTTCCAGTAGTAAAATCTTCTGTAGGAGTTTATGGTAATCTTCCGTAGAGAAGGGAGGCATCTTCTGCTAATTACCTTTAGCAGGCTCAGGCTTATCTTGTTTGGTAGGCCTCCTCGCGTAGCGTTGAGGAAGTCATAAAAATATTGAAAAATGCCCGTTTTATCTCAAAGAAAATATAATCCCACTGGTTTTGTAAATATCCAGGAGCTGCTGCTCTTTGATTCTTATTGAGGAGAAGCAGATAGCAGAAAATCGCAGGCAGGGGTGAGAGCAAAGAGGAAAAGCGTCTGCACTGTAGCAAAGCCGGAAGCAATTACCGGCTTTGCTACAATATATTTGTATTACTCAAAGTATCAGCTTCAGACTCTACTACTTCCTTTACTGTCTGCCACCTAAGTTTGTAACCTACAGAACATGACCCTATCGCTTTACAGTAACCATAACAGCTCAGAATCTGAGGCTTATGCACACAAACAACTGGCTCGTAATGGTTACCATTGCAATTCTCTAAGTAAATCCCCTGCTTTGACAACAACTTACCTCTACAACTGTATTCTAACCACCGCTCCCCGACATATGTAAAGATATTCACACCCAACAAATCTGCTGCTGCCTGGATCTCTACTTCAGTAGCCCAACTCCCCCCACAATGCATTTTGGATTCCTTAAGATAAGCTTCCACTGAACAACATCCTTGTCTTAGTATTCTTGTAAAGCTTCCTATTATACTTTATCTGCCTAACAACAGCACGCGTCACCATTTTGTGGTTCTCCTGAGAGCCACTCACAGCATGGGAGACTGCTCTGAAGAAACAGTTACCATCACCCATAATGTTGACCTTACTACATGCAGTCCCTAACAAACGACCGTCCCTAGGGTCATCTGCACCAAGTTTCTGAAAATGCACATTTAGCTGGGAGCACAATGCCTGAGCAGTGTTTTTACAAAGCGGATCAAATGTCATATTTTTAACAGTTACATCACTGACAAACTCAACATCTGAATTAACAACAGTAGCATCATGTGTTTTCAACTTCTTTGAAACACATCTTCTAACTGGCCTACTGCGCTTAGGAACCCTCTCCTTATTGGCTCCTGGTACACGACTAAAGTTGGATTCAACAGTAGTGACAGAATCTCCACATGATGCAGTTGGAAGACTGCAGTCTTCACTAACAAACTCAACATCTGAATTAACAGGAGTAGCATCATGGAAAGTCTGCTAAGTGACTGTTGGACAGCAAGAGCTCTGAGACATCTGGACAACACCGGCTCCTCCTAGCTGAGTGCCTGGTGTCCCTGAGCAAGACACCTCACCCCAATTGCTCCTGACGAGCTGGCTGTCGCCCTGCGTGGTTGACTCTGCCGTCGGTGTGTGAATGTGTGAGTGAATGGGTGAATGTCAGTCATTAATGTCAAGCGCTTTGGAGAAAAGCGCTATATAAATGAGGCCATTTACCATTTACAACACGAACACCAGCTATCTCAAACAACTTCTGCTGTCCACCGAGCAATGTAGCCAAAGTGCGTATATGATTTTCAACGTGTTTAAGAGACCTGAAGAAAACAACCACACTTTGACCATCTGCATCTGGCAATCCACTGCCACTACGAGCATGGGAATCCACCACAGCGTACTGTCCATTCTGACTGATAATTAGTGATGTCCAAATGAAGCTTCGTGAAGCATTTTCTTTATTTTCTGAGCCCAATAGATGGTGCTCTCTGTTCAACAAAGGGTTGAAAGCAATGGAAATATATCGGCCTTCAACCCTTTGTTGAACAGAGAGCGCCATCTATTGGGCTCAGAAAATAAAGAAAATGCTTCACAATGCTTCATTTGGACATCACTACTGATAATACTACAGGTATTTCCAGACAGCATCAGGAAACAGGAGTCAAACTTGCCACACATAGATTCTAAGCCATGAGAAAGAGTACTGTATCCAAAGTCATCAACAAGTACACCATCTACAACATCTACATCACCTGTGACAAAGTCACCATGGTGACACTCAAACTGCTGTCCATCAACAAATCAAGCGTAGCGTTAGTTCCGGCAGGCCACGACGTCAAGCTCTAACAGCTTAGCCGTCAGTACAGATCAGCTGATGGCTCAGCTGACTCTGCGCGTCCGCTCCCTATTGGTAAATTGCATTCAGAGCGGGGTATTTAAACTACTCCTGCCCGACCCTCCGTCCTGCTCCTCTGATAGCACTTCGCAAAGCTCCCGTATGAAGAAAAATTTACTCGTGTTCGTACTTACCACTGTGGCTCCCGATGTCGTCGCCCCTTGTCCACGATGATGAAGATCCGTGGCAAACCGACGGTTTCACGTTGAAAGATCTCTGAATCAGAGGAAGCCATCGAAGATGAGAGGGCTCTTTCTTTTTTAATTTTTTTTTTTATTTTATTTTTATCAGGGAGAAACATACAAAGTCATTTCAGCGCCATTACACTCATACAGAGCAAAACAAAAACATGTATTTGGACAATAGTGTTAACATATTAACCAAGTTATTACTCCCCCTTTCATTTTACAATGTTTTAAATAAGAACATTTGAACAAAAGAAGTCACATTTACTCATTTTTCCATCAAGATTAATAGACTGGTACTTCAAGCCTTGTAATAGAGGTACTTAAAGCAGTTCAGGTCTCCGTGGTCTTATATATCTGATCCACTTGGACCACCAACTCTTAAATTTCTCCGAATGCAATTTTAGAGCAAATGTCAGTCTCTCCATGATGTAGATTTGGTGAACAGTCCCTTGCCAGTCTTCCAGTGTCGGTGCGTTGGGTTGTAGCCATTTCCTTGTTATAGCTTTCTTTGCTCCAATCAATAATATCTTCATTAAATATTTGTCCGCTATTGATTGGATATGTAATGCCGTGGTACAAAAGTACATTGAGCTGACATCAAATTGTATAGTCATTTGAAACATACTCCAGACAATCAAGAATGTCATGCCAAAAAGATGAAAGTTTCGGACAATCCCAAAATAAATGATAATGGTTGGCCACATCTGAACCACACATCCTCCAACAATTTGTTCCACTACCCTGGTGTCTCTTCTGAGCAGGTGTTATAAAAAATCTCACTATGTTTTTCCATCCAAACTCTCGCCAGTTATGTGAGGATGTGGTTTTCCATTGTAATGTACAAATGTTTTCCCATTCATCCTCAGATATGACCAAATTTCCCTCCCTTTCCCATCTACATTTAATATGCAGGCTGTTGGAATTTGAGGCATCTTGGAAACCTTTGTATAATCTAGATATTAATTTCTTTCCACACCCAGACTTATAAGTTGAAACAAAAACCTTCAGGATGTCACTTCTCTGGTCCTCTGTCAAAATTGTATTTAATCGATTCCTTACTTGGAGGTATCTGAAAAAATCCTGCCTCTCTAAATCATATTCCCTTTTGAGATCGTCAAAACTTTTCACAGACCCATTGTGTATAAAGCAGCAATAAGCCGTAAGGCCCCTTTCTGACCACATTTTAAATCTATTGTCTGTCCTATTTGGAATAAAATCCGTGTCATAAGCACACCAACGTAATATGTTTTCTGCACCCTTTAAGTTGTATTTCCTAACAACCTTGTGCCAGGTTCTTAGTGTTACTTTTATCCAGGGGTTATCCTTATTTGCAAGACTGTCTACACATTTTTTGTCTGCCATTGCTGCCTGTAAGGGTGGATCCACAGAGCCTCCCTCTTCTATTTCCTTCCACCTGGCTCTAAACTGCGAGTCACAGAGATACCCCAGGTTTCTTATCTGAGCCGCACAGTAGTATTCTTTTAAATTTGGCAGCGCCATTCCTCCCTTGTCTTTTGATAATTGCATTACTTTAAATTTTACCCTTGGTTTTTTACCCATCCAGATATATCGAGAAATTAATTTCTGCCATTCAATGAACTGTCGATCACTTATTTCAATTGGTAGTGATAGGAAAAGATATAACAGGCGGGGTAAAATCACCATTTTGACTGATTCAATCCTTGAAGTTAGACTGAGAAAAGGTAAGTGATTCCTGACTTAATTTTAAGGTTAAGAGGAATATAATTGGCTTCAAATAATTTTGTAATATCTTGGGTAAGATTAATTCCCAGATACTTCATTGATTTTTTTGTTACAACTCAGGCTGTATTTAGTTACCAAATCATCTGGCAGATTAAAATTAAGAGTCATAACTTGAGTTTTCTTAATATTTATCTTATAGCCTGATAATTTACCAAACACATCCAGAGACGACATTAAAGTTGTTAGGGATGTTGATGGTTGGGATAAAAATATTAACACGTCATCCGCAAATAAGGATATTTTATGTTCCTGTCCTGCTATATTTATACCTTTAATTTGCTTGTTTTGCCTAATATATTGGCTGAGAGGTTCTATAAAAAGGGCAAAAAGAAGTGGCGAACAGGGGCAACCCTGTCTACAGGAACGCTCCAAAACAAAAGAATTTGAGAGGCTGCCATTTATTTTTATTCTTGCTGTTGGATTATTATATACAGCTTTGAAAGCTTCTATCAGAGTAGAGTGAAAACCAAATTTATCTAACACCTTATACAGAAAAGTCCATCTTACTGAATCAAACGCCTTCTCTGCATCCAATCCTATTAACATAGCTTGTGTCTTGTTTTGCTGGATATGCCACATAATATGTAGCGTTCTCCTCAAACTGTCTTGGGTCTGTCTCTCATGGATAAATCCAGTCTGGTCAAAATGAATGAGAGATGGCAAAAATTTTTCAATTCTTCTAGCCAATATTGACATATAAATTTTATAATCTAAATTTAACACTGAGATGGGTCGATATTGTTTACAATCTAATGAATCTTTGCCTTCCTTTGGTATTACCGAGATTATAGCTTGCTTCCATGAGGGGGGGATCTCTCCCTTTTTGAGTGCTCCGTTACATATCTGGCACAGTTTTGGAATCAACTGATCCTTGAAAGACTTATACCATTCGGCTGTGAAGCCGTCCGAACCTGGGCTCTTATGTGGTTTGAGTCTTGATATTGCTGCCTTGACTTCTATTTCAGTGATATCCGCAATCGAGACCTTATTTTGTTCTTGTGTAATTGTGGGAAGATTTAGGGATTCGAGAAAATTCTTCATCTCGTCTTCATTATCTAATTTTGGTTGTGAATATAACTACCTATAATAATTTTCAAAACTCTGTTGAATTTGTTCTGATCTATGCTGTATTTTCTTAGTCTGGGGGCATCTTATCTTATTAATAGTGGCGTCTGCTTGTTGTTTCCTCAATTTATATGATAACAATTTCATTGCCTTGCTACCTGCCTCATAGTACCCCTGTTTAAGAAATACCAGTTTCTTTTTAATCTCTTCTGTGGTTATGTCATCTATCTCGTTTTGCAGTTGTTTAATTTTAATTGATACTTCTTTGGTCCCTGGTTTAGCTTGATGTTCTTTTTGTAATTCTTTGAGTTTGGTGTATAGAGAATTGAGCCTCTCCTGTCTACGTTTTTTTAGTGATGAGGAAATAGAAATTACTTTCCCCCTCAGGACTGCCTTAAATGCATCCCACACCATAGGAGGAGACACTTCTCCATTATTGTTTTCTTTAAAATAGGTTTCTATAGCCTTTTCTAACTCTTCTTTTACCTGGGGGTTATTCAATATACTTGAGTTCAATTTCCATAGTGTAGACTTTAGGTTATTACCAATATCAACTGTCATTAATATTGGTGCATGATCAGACACATCAATTGTTCCAATATCACATGACTGAATTCTCAATCGTTCTCTCTTAAATGCAAAGAAATAGTCAATCCTTGAATAAGTAGATTGAGGTGCAGAGAAGTAAGTGTAGTCACGGGCTGTTGGATTAAACTCTCTCCAAACGTCTACTATGCCAATTTCTTTCATTACTAAGTTTATTTTATTAATCATGGATTTGTTATGTCCTAAATTGGAGGTGGAAGATTCCATTTTGGATAATCTAATATTCATATCTCCTCCACATATAAGCACACCCTGAGCTTCCGCAGACATCATATCAAATATTTTTTTATAAAAGGTCCAATCACTCCCAGGAGGAGCATATATGCTAAACAAAGTTACCATCAGCCCTTCGATCCTTCCCGTTATCATTACATATCGGCCTTCCTTGTCTTTATTCTCTGAAATGTGTTCATATTGGACTTGATTCGAAATAAGAATGGCAGACCCTCTTCTATGTCCTGATTTATAGGATGAATAAAATACATGTTTGAAGCCTCCTCGTCTCAGTTTTGCATGTTCAGTTTCAGATAAATGCGTTTCCTGAAGGAATGCTACCTGAGCACCCTCCCTTCTCAGTTTTGACAGTATCTTGCCTCTCTTAATATGATTAAGTAATCCATTTACATTGAAGGAGACCACTTTCAACATATTACTTGCCAGTACCATTACTAAGATTTGTTTTCCAGTTTTTTGATGGAGTTTGTGTGACATCTCTATTTCTGCTTTGAACTGCAGCAAACACATGAACAGAACAACAACCAATGAGGTTTTGAACTCTTATAAACTGAAAACATTCGTTAGGGTTTCCAAAGGTGGGGTTAAAAGAAAAACCCTGTGTGAGGTGTTTAAGTGCGGCCCTGGAGAGGGAAAGCCTCTCTTCTGCAAGAGGGTCCTAATTTGTAATGGATTCAGCCAAGATCTCATCCACAGGTGTGCCCCCGACATATCAATCACCCTAGATTAGGCTCTTTGAAAACTGAATGAAGTCAAAAAAAGGGAAGCTTTGCACAGAGAATATGCCCCAGAAAAATAAACAAAAAATAAAAATAATATTATTAATAACCTTTACGCTCTCCCACCTATATACTTCACTTTGATGTAATAATTAGGCTACTTGTGTTACATGGTTACATGAAAAAAAAAAAAAAAATAATAATAATAAATTCTATCTCTTTAAGTTACTGCTTTAAACATTCTTTCTGGCAGTGGGGGTGTTTTCTTAGCATCATCATTCAGAGTCTTTTACACTCGTTCATTAAACAACACAGAAGTGAGGAGTGAGTTTCTGCTTCTCAGAGATAGCCGAACAATGTCCGAGCTTAAATCAAAAACGTCCAAATCTAATCAAACTCCTTTTAAACAATACTTGCGTGATCATTTTCTACTCGGCCGTATCTTGACCTCTCTGCTCCGGGTCCCAGTTGAATCTCTGGAGCTTGTCTTTGACCGTCTGTCCTCGGCGTGTGTGTGTCTGTGTACGTTCCCGTCTGCCGCTCACCGACCATGACAGCCTCCGGATCCGCTCCAGCAGCGTCTCGGGTGGTTTCAGCACTGTGACCGGCAGCCCCTTCTCTGCCATCTCCTTCGTTGCTTCCTCGGCCGTGTTGTAGGTGCGCGTCCCTTCCGCGTAGAAAACTCGAAGTCTGGCCGGGAAGGGCGTCTGAAAGCGGATCCCTTTTTCCTTCAGCACCCTCTTAGCTTCCATGTACTGTTGCCTTTTCTTCAATACACTCGGTGCATAGTCATTGTCCAGATTAATTTGTTTATTTTTCCACATAAAGCCCTTTTTCTGCCACGCTGTTCGTAGGATTTTCTCTTTTGTCTTGTAACTCAGAAACTTAATAATTATGGATCTCGGAGGTGCTCCTTCTCTTGGCACGGGTCCAAGTGCCCGGTGTGCACGTTCAATATGAAGATCCACGTCTTCAGTCAGAGACAAGCCATGTTTTAGCAGTTTTCCGACAAACTCTATCATTGACGAGGACTCGTTCTCTGACCCCTCCGGGACGGAATAGACTCTGATATTATTTCGTCTGGATCTTCCCTCCTGGTCGTCCTGTCTTTCTTCCATGTGTGCTTGTAGCTTTATTAGCTCCTCCGTCACTTCTTCTAGTGACTGCATTCTCTCCTCCGTGTTTGAAACACGGTCTTCTACTTCGTCAAGTCTCTTTTTGGTTTTGCCGATCTCCTCTTTGATTTCCTGGAGTTGTTGCTTATTGTCTTGTCGGAAATCTTTTATCTCAGCGAGAATGGTTTTCATGTTAGCCTCCATGTTAGCTTCGTCTTCCTCTCCGCTATCGTTAGCCGAGCTAGCTTGAGACGACTCCGGACTCTGTTTTCCGTGTGCTTCGGTATTCTGTGCAAATTTCCCAGATCTGGTTTTCCTTTGCCTGTCTCGCAATGGAGTCTTGCCCTTAACCATGCTTTTCCGTCAGTTTTAAATCGAGTTCGTCGAGTTATGGGCACTTAAATCTTAGTAGTCGGGGGAGACTCTCTCTTAAGCTGCCATCTTAGCCGCTGCCAAACCGGAAACCCAGAGGGCTCTTTCTTCCCTCCGTCGAAGCTCTCGAATAACACGAAAAGGTAATGGCCAAAACGCACCATCAATCGAAGACTGGCCAATTCCTAAACTGTTGGAGTTCCTGTTCAGCAACGACGTTACCGCTCTGGTCGGAGCGTCCCACCGGGAACTGTTTGCGCTGTTCCTGAATCTTGCTGGGTTTCCACCAGTCGATCGGCGTCCTGTCTCCGTCCCTGCCGTCTCTGCTGCTCCCGTCTCTGCTGCTCCTGTCTCCGCTCCTCCTGTCTCCGCTCCTCGGAAAGCGCCGGCAAAACGAAAAAACTGTTCCCAGAAATCAGCAGTCGCTCCGACTCCAGCCGCTGCACCGTCGGCCAAAAGAGCCAGAGCCCCGACCTCAGCAGTCGCCTCCTCAGCTCCAGCAAACGACGCCATCTTGGCAGCGCTGTCGTCCATCCAGTCGTCCCTCTCCAGCATGAATTCAAGGATCCAGACCCTAGAAGCCGCCGCCGTTCCATCCTCCAGCTCTGCGTTCCAGACGTGTTTACATCCCGGGAACCTGCTGCCTCTTCCTCGACGCTGGCCAGTGACGTCACTCCGGCGCCCGCCGACGGCATCTCTATCCCGCGCAGGATTCTGGGTAGTGCAGTCCCAATCTCCACCGGTGTGCCTTTCTATCCTCCTGCTGCTGCTATCTCCTACAATTTGAGAAGCCAGATCCTCGCAGGTAACGATGTCAATTTAGTGAAAATCCTGCTGTGCTCGGATGTTAGTGATAAGCGTGTGGTAGATTGCGGTGATGCGTCTGTGATATTGAAGGATAGTGACCCTAGACTTTCAAAAACTCTGACTCTAGCAGAATTTACCGTTGCTTTTGGTGTGTTCCGAGATATAATCTGTGAAGTCTATCCATCTCGTCGAGCAGAATTGGACACCTATCTGGCCATCATCGCAGATCTCGCCATGACATACGGTGGAACTCTGTTTTATGAATATCATAAGTCATTCTCTGCCAAGGCTGCCATGTTCGTTCAGAGGTTTAACCAAAGACTGGACTGGTCTGTAGTCGACCTAGTTTTAATCAGCAGGCATTGCACTGGCCGCCAAGCTCTTTCCTGCTCCATTTGCGGCTCCTTCTCACACTCTTCCAATATGTGTCCCAAATCTGTGGCTGTAGTCCATCAAAAAACCGATGAGTCTAAGGTGACACCCTTTTGGACTCCCGTGTGCCATCGTTTCAATGAGAACGTGTGCAGATTCGTAAATTGTAAATATGTTCATGCTTGCAGCTTTTGCGGGGACGGTCATCCAAAGTCTGTGTGCCCCAGACGAACCCGCCTTGTGAGGAAGGGAAAGTAAAAATAAAACCTCCAACCCCAATCAACGTGGCTGAGCTGGGGAAGGCTTTAAAGAAGCATCCAAACCGCTGCTTTGTGAATTATCTGTTAACTGGACTGGTTCAAGGATTTATGGCCGGTTTATTGTGGTTGCCTAAAATGTCCCATTCATGTAGTAATCTGCAGTCTGCTTTGAAAGAGCCGGAAATTGTTGACACGCTGCTGGAAAAAGAAGTCAGGAAAGGTTTCATGATTGGACCTCTGGATAAATCCCCTTTCCCCGTATCACGCATCAACCCCATAAGGGATAATAAGATTGCTGATGCTCTGTCTCGATTTGAATTTCAGAAATTCCACAGTCTGTGTCCGGAAGCGGCGCCATCCAGCCTGCCTTGCCCCCCTTTCCACCATACGGTGCTAGATTAGACACCCCTTGGAAAAATACATGCTGTCAGCTGCTCGCATATGCGTTCTGGTTTAGCGAAGTCTACATTAAAATTGTATGACTCTGCCGGTCCTATTTCACCACATTTTGTTTCTCCTTCTCTGTTGCAATTCTTCCTATAAGTATTCCCATTGTATGTGCTTTCTGGTTCACTGTTTCGAGTCCCGAAAAATGCAGCCGTCCTCCATCAAAGGCCTCCTCGCAGGTGTCCAGTTCACCTGCGTTGCCTGGACCCATCCACCAACAGCTACTAGAGAATCCATCCATTAAGCTCTGCTAAACGGCTTAAAAGAGAGAAACCTCAAGGCAATGACATTCGTCTTCCTTTCACTCCTCCACTCTGCATAAATTAATCTCTCACTTAAGGAACGGGTGCTTTGATTCATATACAGACTCACTATTAGAAACTGTCTTCCTCACAGCCTTTTATGGGTGCTTAAGGTGCGGAGAATTCACTACACGCTCACGATCTTTCGATCCTTCTCAAGACCTCACCATAGGCGATGTATCAGTCCACAGTCATTACTTTTGTGTCCTCTTAAAACATTCCAAAACCGATAGAGAGAGAAGGGAACTTCAGTCATCATATCTCAAACTAACTCCGATTTTGTCCTTTGTCTTCCATGGTCCACTATCTGAGAGGCCGCGCCCAAGCCAGCCCACAGGAGCCGCTGTTCATCACGGAGAGAGGGGAACCCCTGTCACGAGCCTGGTTCACCTCTCGCCTCCGCCTCCTTTGCCAACTTTGCAGTCTCCATCCGGAACGCTACACGCCCCATTCGTTCCGCATAGGAGCAGCAACAACAGCAGCATTGGTCGCTCCTGTGTCCACCCTTAAAGCTATGGGCAGATGGTCTTCTTCTGCTTTCGAACGTTACGTGCGCCCTGGCAACAGAGATATTCTAGATGCTCAAATAGCCATGAGCCTCTCACTATAAATATTGATGTAATAAATATTCATAGGCATTATTGGTTACATCTATATTATTATTATATTTTATTATATTATAGTGATTATTAAGAGGTAGTGTGTGGTTTATTCCCTATTAAAATTCATAGGGGAAATATCTCCATCCTAGATACCTTCCTGGCATCTCCTGTAGCAGGTTCCAGGATTGGCGGTATGGTCGTTTTGGGGATTTTTATTTATTATTTATTTTCGCTGTGCGCCCCCTGCTTATGCCGTTCATGATGGCTCATGATGGGCGGGAAGGTGCTCTTCCTGCCTCAGGCTTTCCACGCAAGCGCGTGGAAGAGCAGGGGGTCCCAGAACAATGTTGTTTCGGGGGGCCTTCTTTGCTACATGCGCTCCCCGCTTATGCCGTTCATGATGGCTCATGAAGGGCAGGAAGGTGCTCTTCCTGCCTCAGGCTTTCCACGCAAGCGCGTGGAAGAGCGGGGAGATCCCGGAACAATGTCGTTTTGGGGGGGGTTTCTTTTGCTGCTGCGCTCCCTGCTTATGCCGTTCATGATGGCTCATGAAGGGCAGGAAGGTGCTCTTCCTGCCTCAGGCTTTCCACGCAAGCGCGTGGAAGAGCGGGGAGATCCCAGAACAATGTTGTTTTGGGGGGGTTTCTTTGCTGCTGCGCTCCCTGCTTATGCCGTTCATGATGGCTCATGAAGGGCAGGAAGGTGCTCTTCCTGCCTCAGGCTTTCCACGCAAGCGCGTGGAAGAGCAGGGAGTCCCAGAACAGTACCATACCGCCAAATAAAACTGTGCAAGAAATAAAGATTATTTTTGACAAAGTGGTCCTGACTGAAATCAAGCGTAGCGTTAGTTCCGGCAGGCCACGACGTCAAGCTCTAACAGCTTAGCCGTCAGTACAGATCAGCTGATGGCTCAGCTGACTCTGCGCGTCCGCTCCCTATTGGTAAATAGCATTCAGAGCGGGGTATTTAAACTACTCCTGCCCGACCCTCCGTCCTGCTCCTCTGATAGCACTTCGCAACCCACCTCCACCCCAGCTCCTCCTGTCATTGTATTCATGTTGGCTGCTCTGCTCTGGGGTTTCTTTGCTGCTGCGCTCCCTGCTTATGCCGTTCATGATTGCTCATGAAGGGCAGGAAGGTGCTCTTCCTGCCTCAGGCTTTCCACGCAAGCGCGTGGAAGAGCGGGGAGATCCCAGAACAATGTTATTTTGGGGGGGTTTCTTTGCTGCTGCGCTCCCTGCTTATGCCGTTCATGATGGCTCATGAAGGGCAGGAAGGTGCTCTTCCTGCCTCAGGCTTTCCACGCAAGCGCGTGGAAGAGCAGGGAGTCCCAGAACAGTACCATACCGCCAAATAAAACTGTGCAAGAAATAAAGATTATTTTTGACAAAGTGGTCCTGACTGAACTAGGTGTTTTGGCAATTCAGATACATAGCAGCTGGGAAGAGCCATGGATACTTCCACGCAGAGACGTGTACAATCGGTCACCTTCAACTACAACCTTGTCCAGATCTGCTGCACTCCATGAAAACACACTGTCAACTGTATGCATTGCAATTCCTACCAGATCTATAGCCATACACTGGACACCTATGTTCAAAGCGATCATTTCCCTGATGAAATGATCCCAGAACACTGTTTTTAAACACAAAAGGAGTGCAAACGTCAACATCAGCTGTAACCTTGACATCAACATCTGCAGCCCCCTCCATGTAGGCATCCACTTGACAACACTTGACAGAAATGCTACCAATGCCATACCGCTGTGCATCTAATGACACCTGCAGTTTCCTGATATAAAGCATCAGGTCATGAAGGCACGTGTTAAACACAGCCACAGGTGCACCAAATTCACATGGCAACCCAGCTGAATCCTGTGTGCTACAATCAACCACCACAAAATAAGCTCCATGATGAATGATGGCGCTAACTGCACCATGGAGGTCCAACAAGCAGCTGTCATTGCTCAACAACTGCTCTTGCAGCAGTTCATACATCCCATCATCATTTGACCATGGTTCAATGTCTCTAAACACCGTCTCACCAACATCTACCAACATCTACCTTCCAAGATGCACCAAACACACTATGCTGACCAGCCAACATGTCCGCACCAATACACATTTCTCTTCCATTAGCTGTGGAATTGCTCAACATCAAACCCTCAGCATATATGTCATCAACATTTGCTTGTCTCCACGTACACACAGGAGACATGGCATGTGTGACAACAGCAGCAACACTGCGGGCAGCTGAAGCATTCACATCAGAAGCCAATGAAACATGTCTAACATTAACACCTGCAACCACAGGCATCTGACACTGCACATGTTTAGCATCACCACCAACACTGCAATCCAGGGTTTCCCCCAGAAAACTTGCAAAGCCTGGTGGTATGGCCGCTAGAGAAGCCCACCGGCGACCCACCTTGTTTTTGTAAAATTATTTGAAATTATGACTATTACGTGTTATTGTAAGCCATTTATTAACAACACTTAAACGCAGAGTCTTGCTGCCATCTCAATGCTAGTGCGATGGTGTAGAGACCTAATATGTGTGTTTAGCACATCTTGTCTATGAGTTGTATAAGGGGCTTCAATGAAGGCTCTGGTTGAGGATCCTTGCGTTGCCCGCTGGCAGTGGTTGCGACACATCCGCCCACATTGCATCGCTAGTCATCGCCTGTCCTGGCCACATTCCGCTGGAACACATTCACATTCCATTGACAGTTGCCGCTCAGAGATGGGCGAGTGGCGACGTATGTGAGTGAGGCTAAGAACGACACAAAAAAAGCCACAGCTATAAAACGAAGCGTATCTAATGCTGAATTTAATATGAAGAAATAATATTGTTTAGTTATGTCTTGTGTATAATATTTTTTATTATACTCTCTCTCTCTCTCTCTCTCTTTTTTTTTTAGATAGGCCTAGTAAATGCATCTACATTGACCAACTCATTTATCTCAATAATTCAATGAACACATTCAATGAACCTATTAATGAACTCACCTGAAAGGAATTTATGTGGCTGAAAATTGCATGCAGCAATGCCTTTGTCGATGGGATCTATAACATGCTATTAATAATAACATCTTTATGCCTATCATGTTTTTGCAAGTTATATTTGGGTTCTGGGGAAATTGTATCACATATTTATCATAGTTAAGGTAAAATGTTGGTCTAATTCTCTGATCTAAAGACAATTATACAGGCACAAAAAAAAAACACACACATGAGATGTCCTCGCCGGGATGTGAACCTGGGCTGCCCACGTTCGGTGGCAGGAGCATCACCACTCTCCCAACTGGGGGCTCTAGATATTGATATGGCCAGTCGGTCTTAAACAAAATAAACAATTTATTCATATTTTGCTGAGACGCAACTGGTGCAGACGCAGCGGACACCAGCGGAGCGGACCTGGTGGGGATTCACCCATAGACTAAAGTGAAACGTATCTGCTCCGCTGGCGTGGCGGAGACGCAACGCAGCGGAGCAGATACGTTTCACTTCTATGGGTGAATCCCCACCAGGTCCTCTGCGCTGCGTGTCGTGTCCGCTGCGTGTCCGCTGCGTCTCGGCTCCGGCAGTCCGCTGCTCTCCGCAACAAATACTGAGGACTCCTATTTCTGGCGGATGCCGGACCACGGCGCAGCAATTCAGCACAGAGCAAATATAGCGAAACAGGAAGTTCGGTACATACTCAACAATAAAACATCCGGTTACTTCAAAATAAAACACTTGTGTTAATAAAACCTCTTGACGACGGATCATATTTCAGTTAACTACGTCACAAAAACGTCAGAATGGGCGGGGCTAGGTACGGAGTCAGAGGTTTTCAGAGTTCTTTAACTGCAGTCTCGCGCGATTACGTATTATCGCGAGGTCTCGCAACGTCACAGTCGTTCTGCTGGACTGCGCCGTGGCGGACTCAAACGCATCCTGTGGGGATTGGCGGACCGAAGCCGGATCGGAGACGCACCGCAGCGGAGACGTATGCAGTGGAAATTGGGCGTTAGAAGCATGAGGGGACACACCATGGTCCACAGATCGCCTCCTCTGTAAAATCACCAGCAGCACCTCCTTCATTATTACAGTAAACTACTTTAAAATATCAAATTTTCTAAATAATCTCAACTGGCCAAGACCTTACTTCCTGGCTCCTCCAATCACAGTCCAGCGTTGTTCCAGCGGGCGATCGACGTCTGCCATCACAACAGGGTTGGTGGGTGATGGCAGAGCTGGAGACGCCACTGGCACCGACGGCAACGGAGGAGACACCGGTGGCTATGTCGTCTCCAGCAGCTGGAAGGAGAAGTTGCAGCTGCACCAAGATGCCCATCCCATGGCTGTCGCTCAGGTGGACCTGACAAAAACAAGAAGACACAGTTGATTCACAGAACACACAATTTACTGTCACAACATTCTGCCATGCACTAAATTAGTCATTACACGTACACCATCTCTGCTCCACAGCTCACGACGACTCGTAGGGAAGTGCTCCGCGATGCAGAAGTACAGCACCCCTGAAAACACAAATTACATGACATTCGACATGAAAACAACAATATAGGGACTACACTTACATAATACATACATTTATGTATTTAGTATGCATTACATATGACCAAACTACATGGCATATACATAACAAAACTCTCTCCAAACATACCATACAAGCAGCAACACGTCGAAACTCCTGCCTGAAGTGGTCCTGCAGATCCACGTCGACAGTCAGGCGAGGAACGAAGTCCAGGACGAACACCTACAACATAAATCATTTATTTACCACAAAATGTTACTTAAATAAATATCATTACCATAAACAACATTTCATTAAATAACATAATGGATCTAAAATATGACCATAATCTTACCTTCGGCCACCGGCTGCATGCACTTCTGATCACTCCCTGAAGTCCTCCCCCGCCTGCTCAACAGTCCTGTTGGCCGTCAGGTTTTTGCTTGGGGCAAGAACACAGACAACATTAGGTATACATGGCACAACAGCACTCACCAACTCGGCCTTCAGGTCCCTGGCGCAGGCTCCCGGAGTCGCCATGGCACCAAAGGAAAGGCATCCCCCTCTGGCATCCTGACGAACCCGTCCACGACGCTGCGGAGGTGGGAGTCCCCGACAAGAAGAACAAACTGGAAAGACACAATGAAGAATTATAATCGTGCAAATAAAATTATGATCAACATTAAACATAATGTGTTTAATAACTTCCAAAACAACAATACCTTTTTGTCTGGAGACTCCGACGGGATGACCAACTTGTGGCTCCGGCCGGTGACGACAGAAGTTGGCCATCTCTTCCCAGCATGGCGCGCACCCGTCCCCTTGGCTAATGAAATAGAAACACAAACACTTTGTGTAACTATTACATCAACAATACAAATGATTTGTCATTATTACAATAACATAGGAAGAATATCTATTTTTATCAACTGTACAACTATACTGAAACATTTCTTTTAAAATGAAAACGTGAATTCATTCATAATAAAATGTGACTACACTCTTAGAAATAAGGGTTCCAATAGGGTTCTTCTACAAGGGCTGAGGTTCTACCTGGAACCATTTGCTTCTGAAAAACCCTTTCCAGAAGAAAGGGTTTTTCAAGGGTTCTTGGTAACATTAATGGTTCCAGTAAGAACCATTTTGATCCAGAGAACCCTTTAAAACCCCTTTCCTGAATAAAGGGTTTTAAAAGGGTTCTTGGTAACGCTAAGGGCTCCAGTAAGAACTATTTTGATCCAGAGAACCGTTTTTGGAAGAAAGAGTTCTTCAGGCTTTGTTGAAAGCATGGATCCTGTGTCACCAGGGACATACTTCCTGATGACACTTACCTATAATGGTGCAAAATACAATTCCTTGTGACTACTGATACAAAAACTTTTCATATCCATTTTTTTTGTTTGTTTGTTTTTTTCATCTTCTCCAGATCCTGTTGATCAAACTGTAACATAATTGCCCATCTTGGGATTTGAACACCTGCCACCCAGTCTAAAGTCACTGGCATTAGTGACTGAGCTAACCTGCTAGCTGGGTGGAGTCATCAGGTCCACTATACTAGTCTATTACCTTACACATTCTGATCAGACATACAAATAATGGCAGTCCTATAACTGAAATGTTCTGTTACCAATTTATTTTCACAACCATAAATTAAAGGAAAGCAAGACCTTCATCAGCAAATCTTGTTGAATCAGGCAAAGATTAGCTGTGACTAGGATTTTAACCCCCAACCTCCAAATCTAAGTCTGTACCATTACCCTCTGAGCCATCCAGCAGATTGTGTAGATCAGGGACTCCTCTGACTCACTCACACAGCCAGGTTGACAGCTCCTTCATGTCAGTGGTCAGACAGAGGGAGCTGATCATGTGTCTGTTTAGCTATGTCTGTACAATGTGTGACTTCTGCTTTTAGGTCACAGGTTCCATTCCCGATAGATATCATACCTTGCTGATTGCACTTCCAGACAATTAGCTCAGTTGGCTAGGAGCTGGTACTTGGTGCCAGACGATATGGGTTCAAGCCCCAGCAAGGGTGATAATGGTAATGCATCAGAATACCTGGTAGTCTTTGTGAAACAAATGTACAAAATTTTAGAGTTATGGTAGATGATGACAAAAACATATCAGAATTTTACCTCAAAAACTGATTTTTTTTACAGTGGTTTCAAATCTGCCTGCGCGACAGTGAATGGCTTACTCAATTTGTGACGCCACAGTTGAGTTGCCACTTGTCAATTAGCTCAGTGTGATAGACATTGACAGACTTTGACAGACTTTGGTTCCAGTAATTGTGGATTTCAGCCTCAACTGGTGCAAAATGAACATTATGTCAACTGTCTTGCCTTCCTATTCTCCTGTTTGTTGCTCAGAATTGCCTACATTTGTCAAAAATAGCCCGGACCTGACCCATTGCTGCGCAGCAGCTATAATTTTGTTTATTTTTTAAAGTTTAGTTACACTACTCCAGGGGTGCCCAACCCCAGTCCTGAAGAGCCCCTGTCCTGCATGTTTTAGGTTTCTCCCTGCTCTAAACACACCTGATTCGAACGATTTTCAAACCTGTGACAAGCTTCAGTTGCTTGATAACGAGCACGTCATTAGAATCAGGTGTGTAAGAGCAGGGAGAAACCTAAAACATGCAGGACAGGGGCTCTCCAGGACCGGAGTTGGGCACCCCTGCACTACTCCCTTCTTCAGGAGGAATTGACACACAGCAAAGAAGTAGCCAGGGGAATTGAACCCTGGGTCCCTACAGCAAGGATATAACCCCTCTTTCTGGGGCATCTAAGTGATCTATACTACTCACTGGACAAAGGCTTTTGAAAGTTTGTTACAAGTCACGTGATCGAGAGATACAGTTTGAAGTTGTGAGTTCAAGGCCTGGTTGATGCAGAGTGACCATGTTAATGCCTACTGAGGTGATGTGTGGATTAGTGACAGACAATTTGAAAAATATTACTTATTTTACAGACAATTTTACTCATGTATTTGTCTCCTCATACTTTTCCATGATCGGCCTCATCCCATGGCTGCTGTACCCTGCTTACTGGCTTAGTCAAGTTGTAAAGCTGCACATAAGTTCAGTGATAAAGGAAGGTCTTTGATGTCAGAGGCCAAGCCTTAACTGATGCAAAAATCATAATGTAACACTGACAGAAGGCCCAGGTTCCTTCTGTGTGGAGTTTGCATGTTCTCCCCGTGTAAGCGTGGGTTCTCTCCGGGTTCTCCGGCTTCCTCCCACAGTCCAAACACATGCAGGATGGGGATAGGTTAATTGGTGACTCTAAATTGCCCGTAGGTGTGAATGTGAGCGTGAATGGTTGTCTGTCTCTACATGTCGGCCCTGCGATAGACTGGCGTCCTGTCTAGGGTGTACCCCGCCTTCGCCCAATGACAGCTGGGATCAGCTCCAGCCCCCCCGTGACCCTAAATACAGGATAAGCAGTAGAAAATGGATACATGGATGGATGGATGACTTTGGGGCTACCGCATCAGGGTTTGTTGATGCCAGGAATTGAACCTTGATCTCCCAGGGGAAAGGGTGAGGTTTGGTGTGTTGGGCCTTGGAGCTGGCCCCATGGTGGCTGTCATGTGTGAGTTAAGAGCTGGTTGCCCCATGGATTGCACCATATTGTCTGGTCTTCCCCCTCTACATACCAGGTGTGACATACCAATAGTGATTACTGTGAACAGAACAGAAGAAACTTCAGAGAATCAAGGTGAGCTAAATATAATACAGGGTTGCCAACTTTCACGCTCCCGGCGTGACACTCACGCTTGCCGTGACAGCGTGAGAGTGATGGTGAAAGCGTGAGTGTCACGCCAGGAGCGTGAGAGTTGGCAACCCTGTATAATATCTTATTTCAGCATGCTCGACCCTATGGACTTTTATGGTGGAAGGTGGACTAAGCATTTGTTTCTTGTTGTTTTGTCTTTTGCTTGTTTGTTTGTTTTCTTGTAGAAATGACTTACACAGCTTGGACAAAAGCCGAAGCTTGCCATTGGCTTGAAAAAGGGTTTTGCCGAGATTTCCAATATTGTAACAATACGTAACATTTTGAGTACTTGTTACATAAAACTGAAAAGTATTTCAACATTATTTAAATCAATGTGAAAACTTTGTGGGGTTCCCTCACTTTCTCATGATTATGTTCCACTGTCACAATTATTTCGTACAGTATGTACTCTGATTCCTTTCATTGGACCATGCATTATTTTATTGTTTGTAGATAGCTTACAATAAGGCACAGTAAGTGGAACTAAAACTCTTTTTTGTCTCCCCTTTCTGCCATGTCACCGTTGCTGGAGATTACACAAGTTCACCTACTGAGGACAGCATGATGTGTCTGGCCTGTCATGTTGCTGATTCCACCGGACCTATGCTGACTTTTGACCTGTTCTCCCCTGGGACCTACACAGCCTGTTCTGTTGGACTATCTTTAAATAAATGTTTTTCTCATTAAAATCTTTTGAATGTTTGCGCGTGATTTAGCCACCCATTTTAACCGCTAGTGCACTGCTTCACAGGTAGAAACATTGGAGGATTTGCAAGATCTTATCTTGCTTGAGCAATTTAAAAATACTCTGCCTGATCGTGTTGCTACTTATATAAATGAACAGAAAGTAAGCAAGCTTTCAGAGGCTGCTAAATTAGCGGAGGAGTTTGTACTGACCCATAAAGGTTATTTTGTTGACAACCGTGGTCGTGGAGATTCTGTTTTCAGAGAGAGTAATGTGGGGGCTCACTACAGTAAAAATCTGATAGGTGGGACAGATAAGTTCTCAGGTAAGGCAGACCGTGGGTTACAGGGAAAGTTTGACCCTAACCGCGTCTGTAATTATTGTTTTGGTAAGGGACACTGGAGAAATGAGTGTCCGGTGTTGAGGAAAAAGTCACGGCCTGGATATGTGCCAGCAAAACCATCTGGGGCTGTGGCATCTTGGCGTGCAGGTGAAAGGGCCAAAGTCATTGCTGCCGTGAGGGCACACACAAAAACCTCTGAGTCTGTGATCACAGTTCCTGTCATTGACCAAGAACAGACAAATTGTTCAGATGAGGAGATAGACCCAGGTTACAAAGCATTTGTGTCAGATGGCTATGTTTCACTGGTTGGGAGTGCGAGTAAAGTACCTGTAAAGATATTAAGAGATTCAGGGGCTCTGGACTCCTTTATTGTACAGTCTGCGTTGCCGTTCTCTCCTGAGACAGCCACTGGTTCCAGTGTTGAGGTCCGAGGGATGGGTTTGACAGTCTTCTCTGCTCCACAACATAAATTGACACTATTTTCAGATCTGCTGAAAGGCAATGTGGTCATGGGTGTGCGTCCTTCTTTGCCTATGGGGGGAGTACACGTCATCTTAGGAAATGACCTGGCTGGTAATCGAGTTTGGCCTAAAGTAGTGCACGAGGAATTTCCAATCTCACAAGTAGATGGTGCTGAGTTCCCCAAAACTTCTAATATGGTGTTTAGCACCTGCGCGGTAACACGTGCTTCAAGCCGTGCTAGTGGTGACACCTCTCTGGAGGATAACATCAAAAAATGTGAGTCTGTATTTCCAGTGACTGGTTTTCCTTTGCCTTTGTCTTTTAGTGACCTGGTGAAAGAACAAAAAGATGATCCCACCCTTCAGGCTCTGTACAGCCAAGTTCTCCCGGATGGGGATGTAGCAAGTGCGTCTCGTGGGTATTTTCTCCAAGATGGTTGTTGGTGAGAAAATGGGTGCCTCAAGGGGACTGTTATGTGGGAGATGAGGTGGTGCAGGTTGTTATACCATCTAAGTTGAGGCATACTGTTCTTCAAACTGCTCATGATGGCATAGCAGGCCATTTAGGTGTGAGAAAAACATATGATCGTGTTGGCAGATACTTTTACTGGCCACTTTTGAAAAGGGATATCTCTGCATTTATCAAAACTTGCAAAACATGTCAACTGACCGGTAAACCAAGTCAGGTGTTAAGGCCTGTACCCCTGTATCCTATTCCAGTTGCTGAACATCCGTTTGAACACCTTATTGTGGATTGTGTTGGACCACTGCCACGCTCCAAAGCGGGTAGCAACTTTTTGCTGACTGTCATGTGTCAGGCTACCTGTTATCCTGCTGCTTATCCCCTTAAGAACCTCACAACCAGATCAGTTGTAAAAGCTCTGACACAGTTTATATCTATTTTTGGTATTCCAAAGATTATCCAGTCAGACCAGGGGTCTAACTTCACATCAAAATTGTTTGCTGAGGTGTTAAAACAGTTAAATGTTAAACATTCAAAGTCCAGTGCATACCATCCTCAGGGCCAAGGAGCTCTAGAGCGGTTTCACCAAACTCTAAAATCTCTCCTCCGTTCTTATTGTACTGAGTTGGATCGTGATTGGGAGGAGGGGTTACCTTGGCTGTTGTTGGCTGCTAGGGAAGTGTCCCAAGAGAGTCTTGGTTTCAGCCCTAACGACCTGGTTTTTGGTCATACTGTTAGGGGCCTGTTAGCGTCCTTGCAAAATGATTGGCAAGCCAAGGAGGCCCCAACAAATTTGATAGACTATGTCCATGGTTTCAGACAGCGCCTGTACAGAGCAAATCAGATGGCCAAAGAAAAGCTACAATCAACTCAAACTAAAATGAAAGGCATCTATGATCGGCGTACAGAACAACGTGACTTTAGTCCAGGAGATCAAGTTTTAGCACTTCTGCCTGTAGTCGGCTCTCCTTTTCAGGCAAAGTTCTCTGGGCCTTATACAGTCTCAAAAAAACTGTCTGACCTGAACTATCAAATATCCACTCCTGATAGGAGGAAGTCAGTGCAGTTGTGTCATATTAACATGCTAAAACCTTATTTTTCTCGTTCTACTGTGCCAGACGCTGGTTCGTCTCTTTCCTCGGATGCTGCCGCAGTTTCAGTGGGTCCGTCATCCCAGCCGCTTGATCTGGGGGGGGGAAGATGAGGAAGAGTGTACACCAGATGATGGGGTTTTGAGAGGTCGTCTTAAAAATTCTGAGTCACTGGTCAACATTGAGGCCATGTTGGATCATTTGCCTGAACCAAAGCGAAAAGAGTTGGTGACTCTCATCAAAGGTTATCCTTGCCTGTTTTCAGATGTTCCATCTCGCACCACTCTCATTGAACACGACATAGAGGTTGGAGATGCTGAGCCAGTCAGACAACGCTTTTATCGCATGTCACCTGAAAAGCGTGAGCATTTAGAAGCAGAAGTCAAGTATATGGTTGAAAATAACATTGCTGAGCCATGTGCGTCTAGTTGGTCTTCCCCCTGCTTGTTAGTTAAAAAACCTGATGGTACATTTAGACCATGCACTGATCTACGCAAGGTAAACAAAGTAACCATGCCTGATTCTTTTCCACTCCCACGCATGGAGGACTGTGTCGACCAGCTCGGGTCTGCTAAGTTTGTCAGTAAATTTGATTTACTTAAAGGCTACTGGCAGGTTCCTTTAACTGCTAGAGCTAGGGAGATCGCTTCTTTTATCACATCCAGTGGGTTGTATTCATACACAGTTATGCCGTTTGGGTTACGTAATGCCCCTGCCACCTTTCAGCGTCTGATGAATCGGGTGGTGGCAGGTCTTGTGGGCTGTGCTGTGTATTTGGACGATATTGTGATATACAGTGACACGTGGGAAGACCATGTTCAGCGTATCAGGGCTCTGTTTGACCGTTTGGTTTGGGCTTCTCTGACAGTTAATTTGGCTAAATGTGAGTTTTCTAAGGCAACAGTCATCTACCTAGGCAAAGTGGTGGGCCAAGGGCAGGTGAGGCCAGTGAGGGCTAAGGTGCTGGCGGTTGACCAATTTCCTGTCCCTTCTACTAAAGAAGAACTTTCTCGTTTCCTGGGTATGGTGGGGTACTATCGTGGATTTTGTAGGAATTTCTCTTCTGTAGCTGCTCCACTCACATCTCTTCTTAGTCCAAAGGTTACATTTGAGTGGTCTGACTTATGTCAAAAAGCTTTTGAGTGTGTTAAATCTTTGTTGTGCTCTGCCCCTGTCCTAGCCGCGCCCCAGTTGGACCAGCCTTTTATACTGTATGTGGATGCTAGTAAGGTGGGGGCTGGGGCCGTACTAATGCAGGAAAATGGGAATGGGGTTGAGTGCCCGGTGAGTTACTTTTCTAGGAAGTTTAACACCCATCAGCTAAACTACTCTGTTGTTGAAAAGGAGGCACTGGCACTCATCTGGGCATTGATACACTTTGAGGTATATGTGGGGGGTGGAGTTAGTCCTTTAGTGGTGTATACGGATCACATTTACATTTACATTTACATTTAGGTCATTTAGCAGACGCTTTTGTCCAAAGCGACTTACAATAAGTACATTTGTCAAAAGAAGGAAAAAAGGAAACCACAACGAATCATTGCCGATAAAGTAAGAGCTAAAAGTAGAACAAGTGTTAGGTCCTCATCTGAGTAAACTAGTAGTTCAAGAGCAACAGTGCTACGATCAGAGTGCTATAGGTAAGGTTTTTTTTTTTTTTTTTTTTTTTTTTTTTTTTTGGGGTGGCGGGGAGGTCATGCTAGTCGAGGTGAAGTCTGAACAGGTGAGTCTTGAGCCTTTTTCGGAAAATGGCAAATGACTCAGCTGTCCTGACATTAGTCGGGAGTTCGTTCCACCACTGAGGCGCCAGAACAGAGAAGAGTCTGGACTTTGCTGAGCGACATTTGTTTGATTTCAGCGATGGTGGTACCAGCCGGCCAGCTGAAGTAGAGGAGCGAAGTGCTCGCTTCGGGGCATGAGGTTTGACCAGATCATAACCCGTTAACCTTTCTCCATTCACTACAGAATCCCAATCAACGGCTGATGCGTTGGTGTCTTTTCCTCCAGCCTTTTCATTTGGACATAAGACATGTGAAGGGGGCTGAAAATAGAATGGCCGATGCCATGTCCCGAGCTATGACTGTTTAAACTTAACTGTTGTTCAGTCCTGTAGGTGTCTTTTTGTTTTTGGTTTCTCCTCTTAATTTGCTTCTTAGGTACCATAGTTGCTGAGGGGTTGACCTTTATCCTAAAGACATGCCAGCAGGTTGTATGAATATTCATGTTAACAGTAATTCAGCAGTCTATGCTTCATTGTATTGTATAGTTTAAGTAATTGATTAATTGTTTAGCTGGATGTTGGTGTCCTTTACAAGTTCCCCATTTTAAGGGAGGGGGTGTTACGGCCTCTCTTCTCTGCCTGTTTGAGTCTTTCTCTACTGCTTTACTGGCAGGTAGAGAGCCTTAATTGATTAACCACACCTTCTTTAGGCGTGGCCTCCAGAAGGCATAAGAGGCCTGCCAGCTGGGAGCTCTCTCTCTCACTCTCTGACTCAGGCCTGCTGCAGCACCACCACGAGTTTCTCCTTTGTTTGGTTTGATGCACCTTTCAACATGCCTACACCATCTTTCCACTCATCCACACACTGCTAACACAACTGATATCATACACTATCATACTCCACGCCTACTAATAGTTAATTCGGTTAATTTTGGTTTAATAAATTACTTGTTGAAAAGTTGTTGTCTGTGTGGCCTCCCTTTTTGTTGCCATCTTTGAGCCAGATGGTAACACCAGTGAGTAGTATAGCTCACTTAGATGCCCCAGAAAGAGGGGTTATATCCTTGCTGTAGGGACCCAGGGTTCAATTCCCCTAGCTATGTCTTTGCTGTGTGTCATTTCCTCCTGAAGAAGGGAGTAGTGTAACTAAACCTTAAAAAATAAACACAATTATAGCTGCTGCGAGCGATGGGTCGGGTTCGGGCTATTTTTTGGCAAATTTAGGCAATTCTGAGCAACAAACAGGAGAATAGGAAAGCAAGGCAGTTGACATTATAATGTTCATTTTGCACCAGTTGAGGCTGAAATCCACAATTTCTGGAACCAAAGACCATTGTCTATCGCACTGAGCTAATTGGCAAGTGGCAACGCAACTGTGGCTTCACAAATTGAGTAAGCCATTCACTGTCGCGCAGGCAGATTTGAAACCACTGTAAAAAAAATCATTTTTTTAAGGTAAAATTCTGATGTTTTTGTCAAACATCATCTACCACGACTCTAAAAATTTTTACATTTGTTTCAGAAAGACTACCAGGTATTTTGATGTATTACCATTATCACCCTTGCTGGGGCTTGAACCCACATCATCTGGCACCAAGAACCAGCTCCTAGCCAAGTGAGCTAGTTGTCTGGAAGTGCAATCAGTAAGGTATGATATCTGTCAACATGGGAATTGAACCTGTGACCTAAAAGCAGAAGTCACACATTGTACAGACAGAGCTAAACAGACACATGATCAGCTCTGTGTCTGACCACTGACATGAAGGAGCTGTCAACCTGGCTGTGTGAGTGAGTGTGGCGAGTCAGGGGAGTCCCTGATCTACACATTCTACTGGATAGCTCAGTGGGTAATGGTACAGACTTTAGATTTGGAGGGTGGGGGTTAAAATCCCAGTCACAGCTAATCTTTGCCTGGGTCAACAAGATTTGCTGATGAAGGTCTTGCTTTCTTATAATTAATGGTTGTGAAAATAAATTGGTAACAGAACATTTCAGTTATAGGACTGCCATTATTTGTATGTCTGATCAGAAGGTGTAAGGTTATCGACTAGTATGGTGGACCTGGGCGCAGTATTTCAAAAGTGATCCGACTGGATTATCCTGGTCGGATTGGATTAAATTGTGATCTGATCTGAAAACTGGGTATTTCAATACAGATCCAGAGAATACCGATCCTGAAGATCAGGATTCAGCTTTGGTAATCCAATCCTCCCTTGAATCCAGATAAAGGGCTGGATTGGGGTATTTCAAAACGTAAGGCAGAGATCTGGATCAGCTTGATACCAACATTTCAGGATTATTTGGATCCCACCTCAGAGGTGGATTTGACTTGGATTGACAATGTCTCAGCTCCGCTTCTCCTAGATATTGTTACTCAAGATGTTCATTACACTTAATCTAAATTGTCAGTGCATTACTTGAAACAAATTGGAGTAATTTAAGAACATTTAAGGTGTAGCAAAAGTGTTCGGCTATGTTTGTGTACAAACTGATTATTTTACTTAACCAAATCAGATGCTATTTTGCTTTAAATTACCACAATTATGTTTAGTGAGAGCCTTCTACATAAAGGGAGACAAATTAGGATGGAAAAAAATGTATCTAATTGTGTCACTGATCAAGCTATAATATATGAAAATAATGCAACTACAATTTCAAACACTTTCCAGCACTTTATTCAAAATCCAACAACTTATCACTGCAATTGAAGCATTTCCAAGGATTTCCAGCACTCATACAGACCCTGTCCTTAAAAGCTGAGTGGGCTCTGAAAGTAGAAGAAAGGGAAGGAGTATGAGTAATATCTTTGTCTTCATTTGGACTCCACAATAGTCACAGAAATTGTGTGCATGATGATAACAGCATGATTTTCCCAGCATTACTGTAGCATGCTGACACTTCTGAATGAACTGCATAGTTCATACACAACACACATACACAGTGTAATGTTTCCAAAGCACTGTAGCAGTCTGGTCTGTACACATGTAGCCTATTTTCAGTCTGCTGTGTTGCCAATGACGTAATGCTAATAAACTCCGAACAGGTTGATGTTAGTTTAAACAGTTATGGTATAATGTACGTCAGATTAATTACCTTGTAAATCAAACCATGGGCCGCAAAATTTGTAAACAAAGCCAGTGACCGCTAGTCCGCTAGCTGCTTAACACGCAAGTCAATGGAGCCGAGTTAGCTACCGTTAGCACGGCCGCGGCTCAATTAGAGATCGCTACAGCCTGGTTTTCAGTACGTGACAATTCATATAGTTAGCTAGCACGATATGTTGGTTGGCGTTCATATGGTCCTTAAACCGCTAAACATTAGACGACGGTAAACTTACATTTTTGACGTGAAAGTCATGCTCCCAGCTGCTCCTTCCGTGAAGTAGTCCGCCATGTTTCAGACCCGGAGGCGGAGACTTGAGACTTGGTAATCCGTATCCAGCCAGGTCGGGATCATGGTGATCCACCCGGCCAGTGTTTTGAAATACTCAGATAAAGTCAGCAGGATCACCTTGATCCATGACTGAGAAAAGGAGGATTTCATTATCCGGATTATTCTGATCCGGATTAGAAGTTTTGAAATACTGGGCCCTGATGACTCCACCCAGCTAGCTGGTTAGCTCAGTCACTAGTGCCAGTGACTTTAGACTGGGTGGCAGGTTTTCAAATCCCAAGATGGGCAATTATGTTACACTTTGATCAACAGGATCTGGAGAAGAAGAAAAAAACAAATAAACAAAAAAATGGATATGAAAAGTATTTGTGTCAGTACTCACAAGGAATTGTATTTTGTACCATTATTGGTAAGTGTTATCAGGAAGTATGTCCCTGGTGACACAGGATCCATGCTTTTAACAACCCCTGAAGAATCCCTTTTAAAACCCTTTATTCGGGAAAGGGGTTTTAAAGTGTTCTCTCGATCAAAATGGTTCTTACTGGAACTATTAGTGTTACCAAGAACCATTGAAAAACCCTTTCTTCGAGAAAGGGTTTTTCAGGAGCAAATGGTTCCAGGTAGAACCTAAGCCCTTGTAGAAGAACCCTATTGGAACCCTTATTTCTTGTGTAGAGTCACACTAGACAAAAAGGTTATCTGGTACACAGCAGTCAATCAATGCACTAATCAATGCAGTCAATGATAAAATATAAACCAAGTCCTGCTCCTCTGAGATCCAAATGTCAACTTGGCTCTCCCCTCTGAAGCTTTTCTCTGCTGCAAGAAAAAACACAACAGATTATTAACTAATTATTTTTATGCATACATTGACAACCTAAAACATCTCAATGCACTGAGTACTCAGTCTGACGCTCACTAATTTACAACACAGTTGAATACTTAGTATTACAAGAACAGCACTAGTGACCAATAATTACATCCCCGCAAGGTCTTACTGCATCTATTGTTACACAAAAATCACAGAAATGCCTTCAACTGTAAATCTGAATGGTCAATCTAACACACTGAAGGATCTCTAATTAACATCACAGTTATTCCCACCCACATGCACAATGATGCTCATCATACACTAATGCTTCTAACGTACATATAACTGCTCAGCCATATCACTCTAATGGATCCCTCATTACATAACAATCAAATCCAGACCATGGGTTACCACACAAAGAACAAACTCGAAATCACTGCATTTGGAAATGAATAGATGAATGGAGATTACCAACAACCTGTTGAACAACTTCAACTACAACTTCTTGTTTCACAGCAACAAAACATGCCATAAACACATAACTGTGCTCATATACAAATTGGTACAACTCCTACTCTAATCTGAATTCGTAACACTAATCAATAATTACTACAATTACAAAAAACTGCTTTCAGTAAATAAGAAAATACCCACTAAATCATTAAAACACATGCAACAACTAATGCCTACATCAAACTGATAAGACACTGTGACAGCTCCTTGGCCTCTGACCTACTTTTACCTTGTTTACCGGGGATTTGGGGAGTGGCTCATTAGGAGAGATAGGCTAACACCTGAGTGGGTGTGAATGCTCACCTATATTTATAGGTGCATGAGCATTCATTCTCTCTCTCCTCTCTGAGTTGCTGGGTTTGTTTGATTTTGGGTTAGTTAGTTTTTGTTGTATTATACCTACACACACCCACACACTACAAACATTACTGATGAACTGATTGTTATACTTAATTTAGCTTATTTAAATAAATGTATGTTTACAACTTTAAAGGTCATGTGTGGTCTCCATATTTTGTCCTACCTTTGAGCCAGGTCGTGACAAAATGGGGGCTCGTAAAAAGAACCAGAGTTTTGTAGTATTTAGGTAGTATTTTGTGCTACTGCACATGACTGTATTGTTTTGTTAGTTTGGGGGGCGCTTTAATCTAATCCAATTTTTTTGGGGCTCATTGTTTTGAGGTAAACAGCTAGTGATTAAACTGTTAGGTGTGGCATTATTTTGACTGGTGTTCTCCTCGGTTAGGCATAGCAGCAGGCTCTATTAAAGAGTCTGTTGCAAGGTGTTTTTTCTAGTGTGGCAGGGAAGGTGGCTGGAGCAGTTGTCTCGGGGTCACGTCCAGGGCTTTTCTGGAGTCGCTGTTTTATGCAGTTGCTTTCCAATGCCGCTGGGTTATAGTGAGTAAATACCCACCACCGGTACCTGTCCGAAGACTAGGGATGAGTTCAGTTAGTTCATTTTTACTGGTCAAGTTTAGGATGGGGACACTCCAGTTTTTTGTCCACTTGTTGCATAATGTAACGCTTGGTAGTTTTTCCTCAATTTGATTATCTAGGTTACTAGATTTGGTTAGTGATTATGGCTAACATTGTGGAGGACTTCATAAAGTCTCCCTCTGAGGAGTTGCTGGAGCAGTGCACCAAGGAACAGTTGATCAAGATTGCTCAGCATTACTCCGTAGAAGTTGAGCCCAAACGTACAAAGGAAAACCTGAAGAGTATCATCAAGGCTAACTTGCAAGAGTGTGGTGTGCTGATGGATGGGGGAGGTGAGAGTGGTGTAAGTACTTCTATGACTGCGTTTTGAACAGAAATAATTGCTACTTGTGAAATTGGATCATGAAAAGGAATTGGCAAAAATAATATAGAATATATATATTAAATATAGAAAGGAACAAATGAAATTGGATTTGGAACTGCAGAAACTGGCATTAATTAAGGAGTGTAAAATATCTGCATCTGCTTTAAATGTGGAAACAACTGGTTCACGTTTTGATGTTACCAGTAACTTGAGGTTGTTGCCAGAGTTTAATGAAAATGATGTAAACAGAAACTTTTTTTTGTTTGTTTGAACGTGTCGCTGATTCAAGATGCTGGCCTGATGAGGAAAGAACTTTAATGTTAGTGTGTGTGTGTGTGTGTGTTTACAGGTAAAGCACAAGAAGTCTACTCTGCGCTATCTACAGAGCACTGTAAGGACTACAACATGGTAAAATCAGCTGTCTTAAAGGCTTATGAGTTAGTTCCTGAAGCCTATCGCCAACACTTTAGGGGATGGCGAAAGACTGGGAAACAAACACATGTGGAATTTGCACGGGATTTAATCTCACATTTTAATCGTTGGTTGATAAACTGTGTGATCTAGTTGTTCTAGAACAGTTTAAACAGTCTGTGCCTGATTACATCGCCACCTATATTAATGAACACAGTCCCATGTCCTAGTGAGGCTGCAGTGTTGGTCGATGAATGTGTTAACACACAAGCGCATTTTTTGTGAACGATATAAGGATAAATCTCAGAAAGCAGATTCTTTATCTCCAGCCTAATGGGAAAAGTGATCCAAATGTGTGTAATTATTGTCATCTAAAGGGTCATTGGAAAAAAGAATGTCCTTTGTTAAAAGAAAAAAGCAAAGGATACCATGTGAAGTCAGCTGGTTTGGCTGCAACTATTCATACTCTTACTTTTGGGGACACGAAAAAACTGATGGTTCCATTTCAAATGCAGGTTAAGCCAATAGACACCTCTGAGATTGACTTGGGTTATGCTCCATTTATGTCTGATGGTTTTGTACTGTTAACTGGGAGTGATAAGAAAGTTCCAGTCAAAATATTGAGGGTGCTTTGCACACCTTTTGTGAGGGAGGCTGTTTTGCCCTTTTGTCCAAGTTCAGACACAGGGAGCTGTGTTCCTGTTAGAGGGATGGACATGCAAACCATGTTTGTGCCTGTGCATAAAATGTTCTTGTCCTGTGATTTGGTACAGGGGGAGGCCGAGGTTGGTGTTCACCCTGAATTGCCAGTTGGAGTTGACATCATTCTGGGAAATTACTTGGCAGGGGGTCGGGTATGGCCAGATATTCTAAGACCAGATAGTCTAAAAATACCTGATGGGTCAATAAAACCAAATAAGACATGTAATATCTCTTGAACCTCCAGAGGTCCCTGATCCAGAGCAAGAAGTTTCTGCAGCCTGTGCTCTGGAACCGCAGAGGCTGAGTCGATCAGAGCCAGTAGTGTCTACAGTCTGTGCTGTGACTCGTGCAATGACTGCTGCTCTGGCTGATAGTGAGGCAGTTTTGGAAAAGTCTTGTGATGTGAAAAAGTTTGTATTGTTACTGCCAACTGATCTTTGTGTTTCTCATTCAGACCTGGTAAAAGAACAAAGAGAGGACCAGTCTCTGAAGGACCTGTATGACCTGGTTTTGCCTACATCTCAGGTAGAAAAAGTGAAGCAGGGTTATTTTCTACTGGGTGACCTTTTGGTTAGGATGTGGGCTCCTCATGGTGAGACATTCAGCGGTGATCCTATTGTGCAGATTGTAATGCCTTCGAAATATAGGTAATCAGTAATTCAGACAGCTCATGATGATGTTGCAGGACATATTGGTGTGAAAAAGACCTACAATCGTGTGCTTCAGCATTTTTTCTGGCCACGGGTAAAACGTGATGTTTCTGCATACATACAGACGTGTCACACTTGCCAGGTTACAGGCAAACCCAATCAAACCATAAAACCTGCTCCTTTGTATCCAATACCTGCAGTGAGTCAGCCGTTCGAAAACCTGATTATTGACTGTGTGGGTCCTTTACCCAGGTCTAGGTCAGGTTGTTCTTTTTTGTTAACGGTAATGTGTCAGTCAACTAGATATCCGGCTGCTTATCCCCTATACACCATCACTGCAAAATCTGTAGTTAAGGCCATGAGCCAGTTCATATCTGTGTTTGCAATTCCCAAAATAATACAGAGTGATCAAGGGTCAAACTTTACATCTTGGTTGTTTGCGCAAATCCTTGAACTTCACGTAAAACATAACAAGGCTTCAGCATACCACCCCCAGAGCCAAGGTGCACTTGAGCGCTTTCATCAGCATTTAAAATCACCGGCTCTAATGGTAAATAATTCCATGTCAGTGCGTGAGGAGGATTTGGCTGGACAAGGGGTGTTGCAACCACGATTCAAAAATTCAGAAACTCTTGCAAAGTTAAATACATTATTTGGATATTTGGATGACCATAAATGTAAACTGCTGGTTGAGCTTATCCAAAGTTACCCAGGTCTGTTTTCTGATACTCCTACTCAAACTCATTTAATTGAACATGATGTTGATGTGGGAGATGCCAAGCCCATCACTCAGCGGTTCTATCGGGTTTCCCCAGAAAAGCGGAAAATATTAGACTCAGAAGTATCATACATGTTGGACAATGGTATTGCAGAACCCTCTTCATCTAGCTGGGCCTCTCCTTGTCTCTTGGTTAGCAAGCCTGATACCACCTATAGACCCTGCACTGATTTTCAAAAGATTAATGCCGTAACAAAACCTGATTCCTTCCCTCTCCCCAGGATGGAAGATTGTGTTGATCAGGTGGGGGCGGCCAAATATGTTAGTACGTTTGATCTTCTCAAGGGTTACTGGCAGGTTCCCCTTTGTAAAAGAGCCAGAGAAATTTGTGCTTTCGTGACACCATCAGGTCTCTACTCTTACACGGTCATGCCATTTGGACTGCGTAATGCCCCAGCCACCTTTCAGAGGCTTATGAACAAAGTTGTGTCTGGGCTGGAGGGCTGCGCAGTCTATTTGGATGATGTGGTCATTTATAGTGACTCGTGGGAAGAACACCTTAAGAGTGAGGGCTCTATTTGACAGGCTGGTTTGGGCCCAATTGACTATCAATTTGGCCAAATGTGAATTTGCGAAAGCTACAGTGACTTATTTGGTTAAGGTTGTGGGGCAAGGGGAGGTTCGTCCCATTCATGCAAAAGTTTTGGCAATACAAGCATTTCCCATTCCGTCCACCAAGTGGGAGTTGTTGCGGTTCTTGGGGATGGCGGGTTATTATCGGGGTTTTTGTGCCAATTTTGCCTCTGTAGTGACCCCATTGACTGAGTTGTTGAAGGCTGACATTAAATATGTTTGGTCTCCCCTTTGTCAGCAGGCATTTGAGCAAGTGAAGAGTCTGTTGTCCTCCGCTCCCGTGCTCGCAGCTCCCCGGCTGGACTTGCCTTTCCAGTTGCAAGTAGATGCAAGTGATGTTGGGGCTAGGGCAGTTTTGTTACAGACAGATGAAAAGGGGGAGGAAAGGCCCGTTAGTTATTTTTCTAAGAAGTTCAAAGTGTACCAAAGGCATTACTCTGTCATAGAGAAAGAAGCACTTGCTCTTGTTTGGGCCCTCCAACATTTTGATGTTAACATTGGGTTAGGTTCTACTCTGGTGGTTTATACTGACCATAATCCGTTAACTTTTTTGCATTCGCTTCAAAATCCGAATCAAAGATTGATGCGATGGGCCTTGTTTTTGCATCATTTGGACATACATCATATTAAAGGCAAAGAAAATGTTGTTGCCGATGCATTGTCATGTGCGCCTTGGACTTAAGATTTGCCAGGTTGCTGAGTCATGAGAATTGGTAGAGAGAAGGTATTGGGAGGTGATGGGGGACATTTTTGGCTTGATAAAGGGTTGTTAATGAAGTGATGAGTTAATCTCATTGGTGGTTTGTAAATAATGGATTGGATAATTGTTTGATGACTTAAATGGAATATTCATGTTATTTACTGTCTTTCATTTCAGGGGCTGAGGTGGATCCTCGCTCTTGAGGAGGGGGATGTGACAGCTCCTTGGCCTCTGACCTACTTTTACCTGGGATTTAGGGGAGTGGCTCATTAGGATCACGCTCACAAATCCGTGCAGTCTCAGGGAAACTCTACAGAATTACCGCCAGCGACCCGCGCAACACAGGTTAAGGACATGACAGCCAATCACAAACGGCAAAATACAAGGGCGGGGTTAAACGGAAAACTTCCCACCAATGAACTGTAACTGCCGTTACGTTCACGCCCACACATGCACTACGCCCACACAGCAACCTGGGAGTAGTCATGTGCTGCTGTTTACATCTACACCAGTGGCGCAAACCAGCAACCAGACCCGACGGTGAAAATACTAAATGTATCGTGATCTCAAAAAACAAACAAAAAAAAACAAAACAACCGCACACACACCAACGGCCCCAGCGCAGAGATCAACAGCTCAAAACAACGATGAACCACAGTCCAACGACATCGTTACTGTGGAACACATACTGTTTCATTTACAAAGCATTTCTTCTCCGCACTACTCTGAAACGAAACACAGGCTACCTTTCCCACTGTTAAACTAAACCTTTTACACTCAGATCCAACCACATCATTCAATAAAACGTAATCAATACTATACTGCTAACCTAGCCTAGCCAAATAGCCTAGTGCCTAAAACAGCCTCTTAAATACTAACATAGATAAATCACACAATCAAATAAAGAGTTAAAAAAAAACACCACTTCAAATCAAATAATTGTTGTAATTATTATTTGCCAAAACAAAATAGACAGACAATATTCTTTATTTACAAATACCACATGCTTGAAGTTATTTTACCATAGACAACAATGCACTAAACCATCCATCAAATGACTTACTCTGAAGTCAATTACAAGTACAATAACACATAACATTCTAACAATATTTCCTGTGTTTAAATTGCCATTTACTACAAAACATTGCAACTACTGCAATAAACATCCCTTATAATATTTTAATTCACCAATTACAACAAAGAACCTCTGCCTAATTTGTGTTATATGATATAATCTATGATGTCCTACTATGGTCATAACTTCATTGATAAAGAAATGGAATAAACCACTACTTATACCCACTTTTAAACTGAAATATATCTCATAACTCAACTCCACTACAATTACAAAATTGTATCCAATACTTTCTTAAATATTAAAAGCCTTATCTAAACCAAATCTTTATTTTAAACACAAAACAAACCAAACATAATTAAAGAGCACACTGTTTAATAAATTATATACAATTACAATAGACACTGACACTTCACTGCAATAAATATTAGGGATGAGCGAGTACAGCATTATCTGTATCTGTATCTGTATCTGTTAACCATATGAATTATCTGTATCTGTATCTGTACTCGGAGTGGGCGGGGCCTAACCCGGAAGTGGGCGGGATTTAACCCGGAAGTGGGTCTGGTTGTCTTGAAATGAGCGAGGTTTTAACTGGTATGTTATTTTAAGCATGCAATTGATATGGGCTGATCAGAAATTGTTATTTATTGCTGATTAGAAAACTATTTACAGGACAGCATCAGCATTGAGCTTCAGATCAATGGTTTTGATCACGATAGCAAACAAACTATTTACAGAACAAGTTTTGCAACAATGAATACAACACATGCGGTTGCAATTATCAAGTAAAATGTAATGAACAAGAGTTTTCATACTCAACAATAACTTTTTTCTTTTAACTTTAATTTTTTTTATGATCAGTGTGATCTTTTTTTTTTTATATATATATATATATATATATATTTTTTTTTTCCCACACCGTGTGTGTGTGTGTGTGTGTGTGTGTGTGTGTGTGTGTGTGTGTGTGTGTGTGTGTGTGTGTGTGTGTGTGTGTGTGTGTGTGTGTGTGTGTGTGTGTGTGTGTGTGTGTGTAGCTTGATTTCCAATATTTATACCACTACCAGCTTTATTTTTTCACGAAATACAGCAAGAAAGTGTTAGAGCCAGGCAGCCAGATGACGGTTAAAAAAAGAAAAAGAAAAATCTCCGACAGGCAGAGACGCAACGCGAGTCGGCACCACGTCTGAACGAAGTACCAGAACTCTACTAGTTCATAAGTAAGTACCAACCTAAGTAATATAACAAACCTGAAGCTGAAGAAAGAAACCCTAAACATTAACGGAAAACGACCCGCGAACCTGAGTGACTGAGGGAGAGACAGAGCGCTGTTCTGTGTGTGAGTGATCAGAGCGGACACAACAACACATCTGCGAGTGTGTAGGGGAGGGGCTGTAGCATATCACAGGACGCAGACACAGTCGGCTACCCAATGAGGATTTTTATTTAATCCGAGCACAGATATTGACTCGTATTACTCGTATAATACTCGTACTCGGCAAAAGTGCTTTATCCGTACCGGATACTTGTTTCAGCCGAGTATCCGGCTCAACTCTAGCGGCTACACATGTCATCACTAGTAAAGTTTGGCAGGGGACCAGAGAAAACTACGGAGTCCGACATCGTTTTTGCATATTCGCACACCAAGCCAACATTAATTTTAGTGACCTCCGATTGGCGTAATCGGGTGTCATTAACGCCAACGTGAATAACAATCTTTCTGTATTTACGTTTATCCTTAGCCAGCAGTTTCAATTGAGCTTTGATGTCGCCCGCTCTGGCCCCTGGGACACATTTGACGATGGTCGCTGGTGTCGCTATTTTCACGTGTCTCACTATGGAGCTACCAATGAACAGAGTTGGCTTCTCAGCGGGTGTGTCGCTGAGTGGGGAAAATCGATTGGACACGTTTGCCGAGGGACGGCTAGCTGCTACGCTATGTCGGTCCGCACCATGTACAGCTAGCGTCAGCTGGCTGGTTACAGCGGCAGCCGACGGAGGATTGTTGGTGCGGAACCGCGCTTCCAAATCATTTATCCTCGCCTCCAAAGCAACTACATTTATTACATGTACCGTTATCAGTAAAGGAGGCAGAGTAGTAGCTGAACATCAGACACACCGGGCAGGAGAGAAGAGAAGGAGGACAAGGAAAGAGAGAATTCATCGTAGCCGCTAGGCTAGCTGTTGCGCTAAAGTAGCTAGCAGAGAGAGCGCGTAAACAGCAAATTTAGCGAGGCAACTCAGAGAGTGAGCGATGTGTCTGCTGAAGCAGGGATAGCGTGTGCTTAGTTTAAACCTGGCGGTAGTTAGCCGCTGACCAGGGAAACTACGTTAAATTAACAGAGTTAGGCTAGAGAGAAAAACACAGCCTGTAGCGACTATCACGGAGAAACAGGAAATGACGCAAAGCGCTTACCGTCAGAGAAGTCTTGCGAGATGAGAAAGGCATAGATCAATGTCCAGCAAACAAACAAAAAATGTTGTGAGATGGCTTTTATGTAATTTAGTGTTAACAAGAATTAGTGTAAAGGTTATTTTTGTAGGGTTAAAAATGTTAAACCTCTGTATATTGTAGTAAGACATTGGTCAATGAATGTTTTACATAAATCATGGAGTAACTTTATGTGGTTCTTTTTTATTGGAGAGATTTAACGGTGGTACTTTAATGATAGCCAATTGTGTCTGTGAGGGGAATGTGGGAGGGGTTAAGCTACAGGTTAATGTGGATAAAAGGTGCTGTTAGTGTAGCAGTTTCACATTTTGTGAAGATACACGACTGAAGTGAGTATATTTGCAGTGTTGATTTTTGTCATTTGTGAACCATGTATTTTTGTATTGAGTGCAGTTTTGTTGGTGTGCAGTAATGTAATTATGATGTTGTTTATTTGGAAGAAGAACGATGGCAGAAGAGTCCCCAAGAAAGTTGCCCTTCATCGAAGAAGATGAATACTTGGCCTTTCGTGAGGCAGCAATGGCGGTTTGTGTAAGTATATTTATTTTGTTGTTTGTAGTGAGGTGTTGAATGCGTATTTCAGCTCATTTTTTTTTTTTGCATTTTCAGGCGATATCTGGCGAGGACGAATACTCCCGCGCCTATGTTAATAACAGGGTGTGTGAGACCACTCTGCTGGCGTGCCATATTATGGTGCGGCATGTTCGTCGACATGTTGCTTTGAAAAAGCAACAGAAGTGTCTGCAGAAAGAACTGGCGCGTGTTCATGAGAGCTGTCGGAAGCTGGGTCGGATGCGGGTGGCGGCAGATTCAGTTGCTGTGCGGGTCACGGAGGAGCGCGACTCCGCCTTAAAAGAGGTTGCTGCCCTAAAGAGCATGTTGGTTTCAAGGAGTGTGGTGGAGGTGGGGGCCGAGAGGACTTCAGCCCTGTCTGATGATTGTAAGTGATTTAATGATTGTTAATGAATGTAATGGTTTGATAGTTTTTTTTATGTAAGTGGTTTAGTTGTTGGAATAATATGTTTCAGGATATTGTAGTCTACAGAACATTCTTTTTTTTTAATTAAATGTGTTAATTGTGTATTTTCAAGACATTTGTACACTGGTGAGTTTTTTAGTGTTTTGGACTGGAAGGTTTTCCTTATGGTTTCTATTTATTTTGCGATATTGATTTAATGTTAATGTTTTGCAGATATCAGCGATCAAGATCTTTTGATGGCAGGCAACTTCTTGTGAAGGCGTGGGCGAGGGTCCAGAGGAGGACACAAAGATTTGAACATGTGTGTCAGAGGGGGATGAGAACGACAAGGAGGCGGATGAGGAGGAGAAGGGGGTGGATGAGGATGACAGTGTGGTCCGCATGTTGGAGTTTTGATCTGTCAAAGTTGATGTGTGTATTTTGGTGATGGGTTTGTCGTTTAGTGTTGTAATTATTTTGTATTTATAGATGTGTGTGGTTTTCAAGTATTGCAGTGAAGTGTCAGTGTCTATTGTAATTGTATATAATTTATTAAACAGTGTGCTCTTTAATTATGTTTGGTTTGTTTTGTGTTTAAAATAAAGATTGGGTTTAGATAAGGCTTTTAATATTTAAGAAAGTATTGGATACAATTTTGTAATTGTAGTGGAGTTGAGTTATGAGATATATTTCAGTTTAAAAGTGGGTATAAGTAGTGGTTTATTCCATTTCTTTATCAATGAAGTTATGACCATAGTAGGACATCATAGATTATATCATATAACACAAATTAGGCAGAGGTTCTTTGTTGTAATTGGTGAATTAAAATATTATAAGGGATGTTTATTGCAGTAGTTGCAATGTTTTGTAGTAAATGGCAATTTAAACACAGGAAATATTGTTAGAGTGTTATGTGTTATTGTACTTGTAATTGACTTCAGAGTAAGTCATTTGATGGATGGTTTAGTGCATTGTTGTCTATGGTAAAATAACTTCAAGCATGTGGTATTTGTAAATAAAGAATATTGTCTGTCTATTTTGTTTTGGCAAATAATAATTACAACAATTATTTGATTTGAAGTGGTGTTTTTTTTTAACTCTTTATTTGATTGTGTGATTTATCTATGTTAGTATTTAAGAGGCTGTTTTAGGCACTAGGCTATTTGGCTAGGCTAGGTTAGCAGTATAGTATTGATTACGTTTTATTGAATGATGTGGTTGGATCTGAGTGTAAAAGGTTTAGTTTAACAGTGGGAAAGGTAGCCTGTGTTTCGTTTCAGAGTAGTGCGGAGAAGAAATGCTTTGTAAATGAAACAGTATGTGTTCCACAGTAACGATGTCGTTGGACTGTGGTTCATCGTTGTTTTGAGCTGTTGATCTCTGCGCTGGGGCCGTTGGTGTGTGTGCGGTTGTTTTGTTTTTTTTTGTTTGTTTTTTGAGATCACGATACATTTAGTATTTTCACCGTCAGGTCTGGTTGCTGGTTTGCGCCACTGGTGTAGATGTAAACAGCAGCACATGACTACTCCCAGGTTGCTGTGTGGGCGTAGTGCATGTGTGGGCGTGAACGTAACGGCAGTTACAGTTCATTGGTGGGAAGTTTTCCGTTTAACCCCGCCCTTGTATTTTGCCGTTTGTGATTGGCTGTCATGTCCTTAACCTGTGTTGCGCGGGTCGCTGGCGGTAATTCTGTAGAGTTTCCCTGAGACTGCACGGATTTGTGAGCGTGATCCTAATGAGCCACTCCCCTAAATCCCAGGTAAAAGTAGGTCAGAGGCCAAGGAGCTGTCACATCCCCCTCCTCAAGAGCGAGGATCCACCTCAGCCCCTGAAATGAAAGACAGTAAATAACATGAATATTCCATTTAAGTCATCAAACAATTATCCAATCCATTATTTACAAACCACCAATGAGATTAACTCATCACTTCATTAACAACCCTTTATCAAGCCAAAAATGTCCCCCATCACCTCCCAATACCTTCTCTCTACCAATTCTCATGACTCAGCAACCTGGCAAATCTTAAGTCCAAGGCGCACATGACAATGCATCGGCAACAACATTTTCTTTGCCTTTAATATGATGTATGTCCAAATGATGCAAAAACAAGGCCCATCGCATCAATCTTTGATTCGGATTTTGAAGCGAATGCAAAAAAGTTAACGGATTATGGTCAGTATAAACCACCAGAGTAGAACCTAACCCAATGTTAACATCAAAATGTTGGAGGGCCCAAACAAGAGCAAGTGCTTCTTTCTCTATGACAGAGTAATGCCTTTGGTACACTTTGAACTTCTTAGAAAAATAACTAACGGGCCTTTCCTCCCCCTTTTCATCTGTCTGTAACAAAACTGCCCTAGCCCCAACATCACTTGCATCTACTTGCAACTGGAAAGGCAAGTCCAGCCGGGGAGCTGCGAGCACGGGAGCGGAGGACAACAGACTCTTCACTTGCTCAAATGCCTGCTGACAAAGGGGAGACCAAACATATTTAATGTCAGCCTTCAACAACTCAGTCAATGGGGTCACTACAGAGGCAAAATTGGCACAAAAACCCCGATAATAACCCGCCATCCCCAAGAACCGCAACAACTCCCACTTGGTGGACGGAATGGGAAATGCTTGTATTGCCAAAACTTTTGCATGAATGGGACGAACCTCCCCTTGCCCCACAACCTTAACCAAATAAGTCACTGTAGCTTTCGCAAATTCACATTTGGCCAAATTGATAGTCAATTGGGCCCAAACCAGCCTGTCAAATAGAGCCCTCACTCTTAAGGTGTTCTTCCCACGAGTCACTATAAATGACCACATCATCCAAATAGACTGCGCAGCCCTCCAGCCCAGACACAACTTTGTTCATAAGCCTCTGAAAGGTGGCTGGGGCATTACGCAGTCCAAATGGCATGACCGTGTAAGAGTAGAGACCTGATGGTGTCACGAAAGCACAAATTTCTCTGGCTCTTTTACAAAGGGGAACCTGCCAGTAACCCTTGAGAAGATCAAACGTACTAACATATTTGGCCGCCCCCACCTGATCAACACAATCTTCCATCCTGGGGAGAGGGAAGGAATCAGGTTTTGTTACGGCATTAATCTTTTGAAAATCAGTGCAGGGTCTATAGGTGGTATCAGGCTTGCTAACCAAGAGACAAGGAGAGGCCCAGCTAGATGAAGAGGGTTCTGCAATACCATTGTCCAACATGTATGATACTTCTGAGTCTAATATTTTCCGCTTTTCTGGGGAAACCCGATAGAACCGCTGAGTGATGGGCTTGGCATCTCCCACATCAACATCATGTTCAATTAAATGAGTTTGAGTAGGAGTATCAGAAAACAGACCTGGGTAACTTTGGATAAGCTCAACCAGCAGTTTACATTTATGGTCATCCAAATATCCAAATAATGTATTTAACTTTGCAAGAGTTTCTGAATTTTTGAATCGTGGTTGCAACACCCCTTGTCCAGCCAAATCCTCCTCACGCACTGACATGGAATTATTTACCATTAGAGCCGGTGATTTTAAATGCTGATGAAAGCGCTCAAGTGCACCTTGGCTCTGGGGGTGGTATGCTGAAGCCTTGTTATGTTTTACGTGAAGTTCAAGGATTTGCGCAAACAACCAAGATGTAAAGTTTGACCCTTGATCACTCTGTATTATTTTGGGAATTGCAAACACAGATATGAACTGGCTCATGGCCTTAACTACAGATTTTGCAGTGATGGTGTATAGGGGATAAGCAGCCGGATATCTAGTTGACTGACACATTACCGTTAACAAAAAAGAACAACCTGACCTAGACCTGGGTAAAGGACCCACACAGTCAATAATCAGGTTTTCGAACGGCTGACTCACTGCAGGTATTGGATACAAAGGAGCAGGTTTTATGGTTTGATTGGGTTTGCCTGTAACCTGGCAAGTGTGACACGTCTGTATGTATGCAGAAACATCACGTTTTACCCGTGGCCAGAAAAAATGCTGAAGCACACGATTGTAGGTCTTTTTCACACCAATATGTCCTGCAACATCATCATGAGCTGTCTGAATTACTGATTACCTATATTTCGAAGGCATTACAATCTGCACAATAGGATCACCGCTGAATGTCTCACCATGAGGAGCCCACATCCTAACCAAAAGGTCACCCAGTAGAAAATAACCCTGCTTCACTTTTTCTACCTGAGATGTAGGCAAAACCAGGTCATACAGGTCCTTCAGAGACTGGTCCTCTCTTTGTTCTTTTACCAGGTCTGAATGAGAAACACAAAGATCAGTTGGCAGTAACAATACAAACTTTTTCACATCACAAGACTTTTCCAAAACTGCCTCACTATCAGCCAGAGCAGCAGTCATTGCACGAGTCACAGCACAGACTGTAGACACTACTGGCTCATTTCCGGGTTAGGCCCCGCCCACTCCGAGTACAGATACAGATACAGATAATGCTGTACTCGCTCATCCCTAGTAGCCGCATGTCATCTTTCCACCGCTGGCTGTCGAGGTGGTGTCCAGATAACGATGTGGGCTTCGTTAATAATTGGCAGCCTTTCTGGGGAAAACCTGGTCTGATCAGGAGGGATGGCATCCACCCCACTTTGGATGGAGCTGCTCTCCTATCTAGAAACATCGCTAATCTCATTGGTAGTCCTAGAACATGACAAACCAGTGTTGAGACCAGGAAGCAGAGTTGCAGTCTTACACACTTCTCTGCGCCTCCTTTAGAGCAGTCACCCACCCAAAACCAAAACCACATAAGAACGGTGTCTGTCCCCCGACCAACCAAATGAATTAGGTCAAACAGAAGAGAGATTTCACATGAAAACCTAATCAAAATTAGCACTTCCGATGTAGTAAAACAAAAGAAGAGAATTAAATGTGGACTCTTAAACATTAGATCTCTCTCATCCAAAGCAGTATTAGTCAACGACTTAATATCAGATAATCATATTGATTTATTCTGCCTGACTGAAACCTGGCTGCGTGATGAAGACTGTTTGCTTAAACGAAGCTAGTCCTCCCAGCCATATTAATACTTATATATCTCGAGGCAGCAGACGTGGAGGAGGAGTTGCAGCCATTTTTGATTCAAGCCTGTCAATCAATCCTAAGCCAAAACTAAATTATAACTCATTTGAGAGTCTGATTCTCAGCCTTTCGCACCCAAACTGGAAAACAATGCAGCCAATTCTGTTTGTTATTGTGTATCGCGCTCCTGGTCCATACTCTGAATTCCTATCTAAATTCTCTGAGTTGCTATCAAGTTGAGTCCTTAAATCAGATAAAGTAATTATTGTGGGGGATTTTAATGTCCATGTGGACGTTGTAAATGATAGCCTTACGCCCAATTTCCACTGCATGCGTCTCCGCTGCGGTGCGTCTCTGATCAGGCTTCGGTCCGCCATCCGCCAATCCCCACAGGATGAGTTTGAGTCCGCCACGGCGCAGTCCGGCAGAACGACTGTGACGTCGCGAGACCTCGCGATAATACGTAATCGTGCGAGACTGCAGTTAAAGAACTCTGAAAACCTCTGACCTGTTGACTCCGTACCTGGCCCTGCCCATTCTGACGTTTTTGTGACGTAGTTAACTGAAATATGATCCGTCGTCAAGAGGGTTTATTAACACAAGTGTTTTATTTTGAAGTAACCGGATGTTTTATTGTTGAGTATGGACCGAACTTCCTGTTTCGCTATATTTGCTCTGTGCTGAATTGCTGCGCCGTGGTCCGGCATCCGCCAGAAATAGAAGCCCTCTGTATTTGTTGCGGAGAGCAGCGGACTGCCGGAGCCGAGACGCAGCGGACAGCGGACCTGGTGGAGATTCACCCTTAGACTAAAGTGAAACGTATCTGCTCCGCTGGCGTGGCAGAGACGCAACGCAGGGGAGGCGCATGCAGTGGAAATTGGGGGTTAGTGTAGCATTTACTTCCTTAATAGATTCTATTGGCTTCAGTCAGAGTATACATAAACCACTGTCATAGCCACACTCTCGACCTCGTCTTATCTTGTGGCGTTGAAATCGAAAACTTAATAATCTTTCCTCAAAATTCTTCTTAATCTGACCATTACTTGATAACCTTTGACTTATTGCTGCTGGACTTCGCTCCTCTAGGAAAAAGCTACTACTCTCGGTGTCTATCGGATAGAGCAGTAGCTAAGTTTAAGGAAGTAATTCCGCCAGTTTTGAGTTCACTTCCATGTCTTAATGAATCGGAGGACTCCTATGTTAATCTTAGTCCCTCCCAGATCGATTATCTTATTGATGAATCTGGAAGCCTACTGCGAACGACTCTCAACTCTGTTGCTCCGCTAAAACAGAAAACTATAAAGCATAGGAAGTTAGCTCCCTGGTATAACTCCCAAACTCGTAAATTAAAACAAAAATTGCGTAAACTTGAAACCATCTGGCGCTCCACCAAACTGGAAGAATCCCGCCTAGTTTGGCAGGACTGTCTTAAAATATATAAGAAGGCTCTCCGTAATGCCAGAGCAGCCTACTACTCATCTTTAATAGAGGAAAATAAGTTTTAGCAAACTACAGACCAATATCAAATCTTCTTTTTCTCACTAAGATCCTTGAGAAAGTAGTCGCCAATCAGCTGTGTGACTTTCTCAACAATAACAGTTTACTTGAGGACTTCCAGTCAGGATTTAGAGTACATCATAGTACAGAGATCGCTCTGGTGAAAATTACAAATGACCTTCTTATTGCTTCTGACAAAGGACTGGTTTCTGTACTTGTTCTGCTAGATCTTAGTGCCGCATTTGACACCATTAACCATGAGATTCTAATATGTAGACTGGAAAAATAATTGGCATCAAAGGAACCGCATTAAGCTGGTTTAAGTCCTATTTATCCAATCGATCTCAGTTTGTGCATGTCAATGAAAAATCCTCCAGGCACACTGAAGTTAAATACGGTGTTCCTCAAGGTTCTGTGCTCGGACCAATTCTTTTCAACTTATATATGCTTCCTTTAGGCAACATTATTAGAGGACACTCTATAAACTTCCATTGATATGCTTATGATACTCAGTTATATCTATCGTTCAAGCCTGAAGAAACCAATCAGTTAGTTAAACTCCAGGCATGTGTTGATGACATAAAATCCTGGATGACCTGCAATTTCCTGATGTTAAACTCCGATAAAACGGAAATTATTGTACTTGGGCCTAAACTCCTCCTAAGCTCGCTGTCTAAAGATATAGCGACTATTGATGGGATTGCCATCGCCTCAAATACTACCATAAGAAACCTTGGAGTTATCTTTGATCGGGACATGTCCTTTGACTCGCATATTAAACAAACCACGAGGACAGCCTACTTTCACCTGCGTAACATTACTAAAATTAGGCCAATGCTGTCTCAAAAAGATGCAGAAAAACTTCCATCCATCCATCCATTATCTTCCGCTTATCCGGGACCGGGTCGCGGGGGCAGCTGCCTGAGCAGGGACGCCCAGACTTCCCTCTCCCCAGACACTTCCCCCAGCTCCTCCGGGAGGACCCCAAGGCGTTCCCAGGCCAGCCGGGTGACATAGTCACTCCAGCGTGTCCTGGGTCTTCCTCGGGGTCTCCTCCCGGTGGGGCATGCCTGGAACACCTCCCGAGGGAGGCGTCCAGGGGGCATCCGATGCAGATGCCCGAGCCACCTCAACTGGCTCCTCTCGATGTGGAGGAGCAGCGGCTCTACTCCGAGCTCCCCCCGTGTGACGGAGCTCCTCACCCTATCTCTAAGTGAGCGCCCCGCCACCCTGCGGAGGAAGCTCATTTCGGCCGCTTGTATCCGGGATCTTATTCTTTCGGTCATGACCCAAAGTTCATGACCATAGGTGAGGGTAGGAACGTAGATTGACCGGTAAACCGAGAGCTTCGCCTTTCGGCTCAGCTCTCTCTTTACCACGACGGACCGATACAGCGACCGCATTACTGCAGCCGCTGCACCGATCCGCCTGTCAATCTCACGCTCCATCCTTCCCTCACTCGTGAACAAGACCCCAAGATACTTAAACTCCTCCACTTGAGGCAGGAACTCCCCCCCGACCTGGAGGGAGCAAGCCACCTTTTTCCGGTCGAGAACCATGGCCTCAGATTTGGAGGTGCTAATCCTCATCCCGGCTGCTTCACACTCGGCTGCAAACCGCCCCAGGACATGCTGGAGGTCCTGGCTCGAAGGAGCCAACAAGACCACATCGTCCGCAAAAAGCAGGGATGAAATCCAGTGGCTCCCGAACCAGATCCCCTCCGGCCCACGGCTGCGCCTAGAAATCCTGTCCATAAAAATAATGAACAGGACCGGTGACAAAGGGCAGCCCTGCCGGAGTCCAACATGCACCTGGAACAGGTCTGACTTACTGCCGGCAATGCGAACCAAGCTCCTGCCCCGGTCATACAGGGACCGAACAGCCCTTAGCAGAGGGCCCCCGACCCCGTACTCCCGAAGTACCTCCCACAGAATATCACGAGGGACACGGTCGAATGCCTTCTCCAAGTCCACAAAACACATGTGGACTGGTTGGGCAAACTCCCATGAACCCTCGAGCACCCTGCGGAGGGTATAGAGCTGGTCCAGTGTTCCACGGCCAGGACGAAAACCGCATTGTTCCTCCTGAATCCGAGGTTCGACTATCGGCCGAATTCTCCTCTCCAGCACCCTGGAATAGACTTTCCCGGGGAGGCTGAGAAGTGTGATCCCCCGATAGTTGGAACACACCCTCCGGTCCCCCTTTTTGAATAGAGGGACCACCACCCCGGTCTGCCAGTCCAGAGGTACTGTCCCCGACCGCCACGCGATGTTGCAGAGACGTGTCAACCAAGACAGCCCCACAACATCCAGAGACTTGAGGTACTCAGGGCGGATCTCATCCACCCCCGGTGCCTTGCCACCGGGGAGCTTCTTAACTACCTCGGTGACTTCAGCCCGGGTAATGGGTGGATGAGCCTCTGAGTCTCCAGCCTCTGCTTCCCCAATGGGAGACGTGACAGTGGGGTTGAGGAGATCCTCGAAGTATTCCTTCCACCGCCCGACGATATCCCCAGTCGAAGTCAGCAGCTCCCCACCTCCACCGTAAACAGTGTTGGTGGAGGGCTGCTTCCCCTTCCTAAGGCGCCGGATGGTTTGCCAGAATTTCCTCGAGGCTGACCGATAGTCCTCCTCCATGGCCTCCCCGAACTCTTCCCAGACCCGAACCTTTGCTTCAGCGACCGTCCGTGCTGCAGCACGCTTGGCCTGCCGGTACCCGTCAGCTGCCTCGGGAGTCCCCCGAGCCAACCAGGCTCGGTAGGACTCCTTCTTCAGCTTGACAGCATCCCTTACTTCCGGTGTCCACCACCGGGTTCGGGGATTGCCGCCACGACAGGCACCGGAGACCTTACGGCCACAGCTTCGAACAGCCGCGTCAACAATGGAAGCAGAGAACAAGGTCCATTCGGACTCAATGTCCCCAGCCTCCCTCGTGATCTGGTCAAAGCTCTCCCGGAGGTGGGAGTTGAAGACCTCCCTGACAGAGGGTTCCACCAGACGTTCCCAGCAGACCCTCACAACGCGTTTAGGTCTGCCAAGTCTGTCCAGCTTCCTCCCCTGCCAGCGGATCCAACTCACCACCAGGTGGTGATCAGTTGACAGCTCAGCCCCTCTCTTCACCCGAGTGTCCAAAACATACGGCCGGAGGTCAGATGACACAACCACGAAGTCGATCATTGACCTCCGGCCTAGGGTGTCCTGGTGCCATGTGCACTGATGGACACCCTTATGTTTGAACATGGTGTTCGTTATGGACAAACCGTGTCCAGCACAGAAGTCCAATAACAGAACCCCACTCGGGTTCTGATCGGGGAGGCCGTTCCTCCCAATCACGCCCCTCCAGGTAACACCGTCGTTGCCCACGTGAGCGTTGAAGTCCCCCAGTAAAACAATGGAGTCCCCGGTTGGAGCACTCTCAAGTACCCCTCCCAAGGACTCCAAGAAGGCCGGGTACTCTGCACTGCCGTTTGGCCCGTAGGCCGAAACAACAGTGAGAGACCTATCCCCGACCCGAAGGCGCAGGGAGACGACCCTCTCGTTCACCGGGGAAAACTCCAACACATGGCGGCCGAGCTGGGGGGCTATAAGCAAGCCCACACCAGCTCGGCGCCTTTCACCGCGGGCAACTCCAGAGTAGAAGAGAGTCCAGCCTCTCTCAAGGAGTTGGGTTCCAGAGCCCAGACTGTGCGTGGAGGTGAGCCCGACTACCTGTAGCCGGTAGCGCTCTACCTCCCGCACTAGCTCAGGCTCTTTCCCCCCCAGTGAGGTGACATTCCATGTCCCCATGGCTAGAGTCACCGTCCGGGGATTGGGTCGCCGGGGCACCCGCCCAGGACAGCCACCCAAATCCCACCGCACCGGCCCCTTCTGAACCCTCCTGCGGGTGGTGGGCCTACAGGAGGGCGGGCCCACGTCGCTCTTTCGGGCTGTGCCCGGCCGGGTCCCGTGGGCACAGACCCGGCCACCAGGCGCTCGCCTGCGAGCCCCAACCCCGGGCCTGGCTCCAGGGTGGGGCCCCGGTAACGCCAATCCGGGCGACGTGAACTTCCTTGATTTGTCTTTTTTCATTAAGGGCTTCGGAAAAACTTGTCCATGCATTTGTTACCTCAACGCTGGACTATTGTAATTCTTTATTATCAGGCTGCTCTAATAAATCTCTTAAATCTCTCCAGCTGGTCCAGAATGCTGCAGCTTGTGTTCTGACTAAAACCAGAAGAAGGGATCACATTTCTCCTGTATTAGCTTCTCTGCACTGGCTCCCAGTAAAATCCAGAATAGAATTTAAAATCCTTCTCCTCACTTACAAGGCTCTTAATGGACAGGCACCATCATATCTTAAAGAGCTCATTAAACCCTACTGTCCTCCTAGAGCACTACGCTCTCAGAATAAAGGGTTACTTGTCGTTCCTAAAGTCTCCAAAATTAGAACAGGGGCCAGAGCTTTCAGCCATCAAGCTCCTCTTCTGTGGAACCGTCTTCCGGTTCTGGTTCGTGAGGCAGACACTGTTCCCACATAGGAGTCCCACAAAGAGTAGGCTTAAAACCTTTCTCTTTGACACCGCTTATAGCTAGGGCTGGCTCAGGTTTGCCCTGAGCCAGCTCTTGGTTAAGCTGGGCCTAGACTGCTGGGGGATTATAGTGACACACTGAGCCTCTCTCTCTCTCTCTCTCTCTCTCACGCTCTCTCTGTGTATGTTCCCCCGGAGTCCCTGTGCTCTCTTGCCTAGCAGGTCTCCCTGGACCGTGGTGGAACCTGATCCAGACTGCACCGATGTTGTGGTCTTGTTTGCCTCTTACTGCCAGTATTTTTAATTAAAGTAATTGACTAAAATCGGCATCTCTACTGTCACTAACTTGACTACTATCCCGGGAGTCTGGCTATGCTTTCTGGTCCAGCAGAGTCCACTGAGGTCCTGACCGATGCAGACTGCTAACTGGCCTGACGCTGGAAACACCACATTGTAGCTCCACCTGCCCGCTGTGTGACTGCTCAACTACTCCTGCTTTCTGGTCTACGGCGACGTGGTTGGGATAGATCCATCTCGGTGTGGCTGTGCCTGCTGCCATGGACTACTACTGTTGATACTATTGCTTCTGTTAATACCACCACTACTGTTAATGCTACTACTACCATACTACCAACACCAAATGCAGTTGGAACCCAAGGGCCTGGGCTGCACGAGATTTCTGCCTAAAAGCCTATTAAGGCAGTTTTTTCTCGCCACTGTCGCTGTAACGCTTGCCCCTGGGTGATGTTGGGAATTTGAAATTGTGTTGACTTTTGAAATTTTGAGCGTATTCTAGTCCTGCTCAATGTGTTAAGTGTCCTGAGATGACTACTGTTGTGATTTGACACTATAAATAAAATTGAATTGAAAATTGAATTGAACTAAAAACACATGTATGTACCTTTCTTTATTCTTTATTCGTTATCCTCCATCTATCTTCTGTTCAAATCCCTCAATGCTATGCTGACACTAACAACTAATATACAGTGTACAAAAATGCATTAACCTAAATCAAGGATTGCTAAGTATCATTACACAAAATGTACATTTGTATGTCATGCTGTCTTACAAGCAAGATTCTAAAATAATCACCGACCATCATGTTAAAATGCATGAGGGACAAACAACTGCCAGCCTAGCAAATACTTAAACAAAAATGTATGACACAGACCATTCTTGATACATCCTTGTACATTAATTATCAACATAAATCAGCACTACTTTACAATCCAATTTCCCCAAAATATAATCCTTAAAAAAAAAAAAAACTCAAACCTACAACAACTTTGGCTCACAACAACATAAAAACAAGTTTGCAAGACAATAGACATGCTGGAGCCAATACTTCACACTAAATTACACCTCAGTCAGTCAGACCACTCTAATTGTTTCCCAAAAACAACCTGCCGACACACAATATACCTGAATATCAACTCATAAACCTCACGAACTACATTTGAACTTGTTATGGCTGTATGTTTCCCTGTGTTCTTGTCCCTCCTTCCCCTCCCGTGGCTGCAGGTGAGCGTAATCCCACAACGAGGTACACCTGGCCTTGGAGGAAGCTCTTTAAAAGCTCCAGTGCCAGCAGCAGAAAAGGAGGCCTCTTGTGCAGATGCTGCCGGTCTTGCTGCCTTTTTTCGTGTGCAGTTTTTGTCATGTCTTGTGGAATACCGGCCATGTGTACGTTGCATTTTATTAAATCCAGTGGAGTTTGATGGTTTTAAAAGGTGTCTTTTTGTTATTTATTGGGGTCAATGGTGGTTTGTTGTTCACCCCAAAGGGCTCCCCAAAGGCTGGGGCAAACAAAAAGATCACCTAAATCCTAAACCCTACATCTAAAGAAAGTCACCTACTAAACCTAAAACTTCTTCAACCAAGCAACCATTACAATATTTAAATCAAAACTTCAACTACTGATTATAAAAAATATACAATTCACAACCCATTCTAAAATTAACACACTACTCTACAATGCAGATAAATGAACACATTCTCATTCTTTTATGAACACAGCAATATACCATAAGTTGGACATAAAAACTTAAATACTAATCATGGGGAATATCACAAACACAAACGTTATCATGGAGCAAACATGAGGTCGGAGCATTAACATAAATACATAAGTAAATAACACGTCTATCTATTAAAGAAGAAATCCGGTCATTTTTGACCCCATTTTCGTTGTCCACAGGGTCATCCCGACTTATTAGAAGCAAAAAAAACGACAAAAATTGACGTTGCCTAGCCCGAGATCTGTACCTGCCTGGCAGCCTTCCAGACTCACTCCAATGCTAACCTATTGGGGCAAGTTTTATCTTCTTTTCTGGGCCTCAGATAATAATTCCAAGACCTATGCAACACAGGTTGGGTCTGTACGAGACATGACGGCGCTTGTTTAGCTCAAATAGTGTGGCGAAGCGACATAAATATGTGTGTTTTTGCATGGAGTTACTCACCGCAAATCTCCAGGTAGACATTAGCAGTAGATAGCCGAGTGCAGCTCGTCCTCCCAGTCACCGCAGAAAGGAAAACGTTTTCCCCTTAGATTTTGTATCCATAAAGAAACGATCGAGCAGTGCACTCGCCATGTCCGTAATAAATCCATGACGCATGTCGTAGCAACGATAGCTTACAGATAGTAACGGCCGGGCGCGCGCTCGTCTCTCCCAGTCACCGCAGAAACGAAAATGTTTTCCCCGTAGATTTTGTATCCATAAAGAAACGATCGGGCAGTGCACTCGTCATGTCCGTAATAAATCCATGAAGCTGTTATGTCCACATGACTATGTTACAACGTAGCAACGATAGCTTACAGATAGTAACTGCCGGGCGCGCGCTCGTCCGTTACAACAAATCTCGCGCAGTCTCAGTAGGCTAGTTGTGTTGACAGCACTAGTGGGATCGCGTCTCTCATCAGCAGACTGAGATAGAGCAAGAGTTTATTTCTGGGAAAATGGTTCGTGGTTGTGCATTTCCTAATTGCACAAACCGAATGAAAAATAGACGGTGTTGAGCTTTCACCGGTTACCATACAGAGATGCAGGTATACTTAAGTTGTGGCTCGTCGCACTCCACCTGGACGTAAACACTCCGAAACGTGACCTGCGTCTGATGGATTACCGTGTTTGCAGCGAACATTTTGACGTTGAGGACTACAAAGATGAGCAAGATAACAGACGGCACAGATTTCTGAAGCCAAATGTTCCACGACCGAAGTTTTCAGCTGCAGACACCACTGAGGTACGCACAAATTGATATGTTTCTGTCGTCTTTACAGTTCTAGCCTAGGGCCACTGACACTGATTGTGTTGTTTGACAGAAGTTTACTGTGATGTTGAGGTTGTGGGGATTCGTCAATTGTGTATTTCTTTGATGTCTTTAGAGATGTTGGGATTTGCATTTTGTTTGGGTGAAACATTTCACGAGACTAGCAGCTCGCTAATCTGATGACATTAGACAGCCTATTAGCCCAGAATGAAGAAGAGGGGGAGGGGATAACCCCCCCAAGGAGAGTTGTGTTTTTCCATTGAATAGACACTTGTATTTCGTATCTTTCAGGTGAGTGCAGTGTCTGAAATGGAGATGGGTGCAATGGCTCAGTCGACTCCAAAGAAGGCTGCAAGACCTGCATCACTGACCCTTTTGCTAAACAGTCCTGAAACTCCACAACAAACTAAGACAAAACGTTGTTTATCTGGGTTATACCTAGCAAGGTCCCCATTATGGGAGTCATTGGTAAGCCTTTTATTATTCTAACCTTTTGGGGACAATATTTTCTATCACATCCAAGAAATCGATTCTGCTACTGCTACTACAACAGTGTGTGTGTGTGTGTGCGTGTGTGTGTGTGTGTGTGTGTGTGTGTGTGTGTGTGTTGATGTGTGAATTACAGGCCCAGACTGTCATTGCCTCTTCTCCATCGGATGCTTGCAGTGATGGTAACATAATAGTGAGTTCTCTTTTTATATTTTTACCAAAAATATGTACAGTATATGTCTATATGCTCTTCTCATTGACACAGTAATTGTTATTGTGCTGTTGTATTTTAAACTCAAAATCATGTTCATGTCATGACTACCTCTCACACACCCAGTGAAAATGTGTCGAAGGTATGTGTAATGTATTGTCTTTATATTAGCAAATTAGATTTTCAAAATAGAAATTAATTCTTTGATATGGGTTGTTATTTTGGGCCCTATAATGCCCTATTAACTTAAACATCAATAGTTCAGGACCTCACAACTTTGATTTATTTGTATAAATATGAGCTATGCTGACTGAGCTGAGTATGCTCGTTTTTCCCCCTTCTTTTCTCTTTTAGCCCTCTCTTTCTCTCTCAATGGTGCAGCCTGATCTTGTGTGTTTTCTCTGCCCTGTCTTCTGTATGTTTGTGTTTTCAATGTCTGTGGTGTCAATCTATGTATGTGGCTCTCTCGTCCCCTTCCTCATACCTTTTCCCTGCCCCACTCCCCCAACCTTATCTACACCCAACTGATCCACAATTGATACAATTAAAGGCCTAAAAATTATACATCTGAATATTAGGAGTCTTCTTCCAAAGATAGACTTAATAAGAGTCTGGATTGCACAGATTAAACCTGAAATAATAACTTTTTCAGAAACATGGTTACATAATGGAATTAGTGACAATGATATTCATATTGATAATTTCGTATTATATAGAGTAGATAGGCCTACAAGAGCTGGAGGTGTGGCTTGCTACGTGTCAACTCGCTTTATATCTCAACTTGTCATCCCTGAAGTAACCTCATCTCTCTTTGAAAGCCTCTTCATTAGGCTAAAACTTCATGTGAATAAACATTTAATTATTGGCACTATCTATCGACCTCCTCCTGTTCATCCTGACTCAACTAAGTCCCTAATCTCCACTCTCACCTCTATTGAACACCCATGCGAATTAGTGCTTCTTGGTGACTTCAATAAAAACTGGCTCGATCGTTCTTCTTCTAACGACAAAAACTTGCTTAAAAGTATAAACCTTACCCAACTAATCGAAGAATCTACCAGAGTTCAGGGCAATTCTACATCACTATTAGACTGGATTCTTGTTACCCATCCTGACCGAATCTTAACATCCGGTGTTTTGCCAGATTGCTTCAGTGACCATTCTGCTATCTTCTGTGTGTGGAAGATTAAATGTCCCCGTCTCCCTCATAAACATATTTGCATCAGACAATATAGGAAATTAAACTATGATAACTATATTAATGACCTGATTGCAATTAACTGGGATAGGTTTCAACTTATTCCAACTGTTGAGGATGCCTGGAATTATTTTTATACTGAGGTCACAAGAGTTATCGATACACATGCCCCCTGGAGGAAAATAAAAGTCGAGGGAAAACATTTACCGTGGATTAGTGCTGATTTGATAAATCTTTTCAATGAGCGGGATAAAGTCTGGAAAACTGCCAGGGAAACAAAGGACTTTGCTGATTGGGAAAAATATAGGTCCTTAAGGAATCAATGTACGACAAAAACACGTAATGCTAAATCAAGTTATTTCAAAAAACATCTCTCAGAAGATATGCATAATCCAAAAAAGTTTTGGAAAAGATTAAATAATGTTCTTAATAAATCAAATCAAAACATCAGCACTCAGATTCAGGTCAACAATGACATCATTCAGGACCCTGCTGTTATATCCAATGCATTCAACCAGCACTTCTCCACTGTATGTAGCACTACTGTATTTGACCCATCTATTAAATGTGACATTCCAGCTAACTCTACACGTAGAAGCTTTTTCTCTTTTAAAAAAATAACACCTGTTGACGTTCAACATGTTATTAATGATCTAAAGGATGATTGTGGTTCTGGACCAGCTGGTATTGAGACTAAATTCATTAAACTAGGAGCTAATATTCTAATGTACCCACTATGCGATCTGTTTAATCTGTCCTTCTCATCTTGTGCCCTCCCCTCGGCATGGAAGTGTGCCAATGTTACACCATTGCATAAGGGAGGCGATCCACATGACATTAATAATTACCGCCCCATCTCAATTATTAACTCAGTGGCTAAAATCCTCGAGAAACTAGTGTTCAACCAGCTATCACATTATGTCTCAACTTTTAATATACTGTCTCCAAACCAATCTGGGTTCAGACCTAATCACTCTACAACTACTTAACTGTTGAGAAAGGGGTCCCGCAAGGTTCGTCTTTGGGACCACTCCTTTTCTCTATTTTTATAAATGACCTCCCTAATATCTGTTCTGACTGTCGAACACAATTATATGCCGATGACGCAGTGCTATATACATCTAGTACCGATAAGTCAGATATTGAAAGATCCCTTCAATCACACCTTACCCTTGTTCAGAAATGGCTTGTATGTAACAAACTAATTTTAAATAAAAATAAATCATGCAGTATGTTATTTGGTACCAGACAAGGCCTTGGTAACTCTGTTGATCTGACTTTATCATTTAATGAAGAATCACCACTGAAACAAGTAGTGAGCTTTAAATATCTTGGTGTTTGGCTCGACCCAATTCTTTCATTTAAGCAGCATATTGAGACGATTTCTAAAAAACTCAGCTGTAATCTTGCTATTCTTTACCGTCATATAAACTGTTTCACCTTTCAGATGAGAAAAAGAATTGTTTCTCTACTATTACTTCCTATATTGGATTATGCTGATATTGTATATCAGAATACATTTGAGGTACATCTTAAATCCCTCAATGTAATTTATAATAGTCTTTGCAGATTTATTTTAAGGTGTCCATATCTAACTCACCACTGTTCTATGTACCAAATACTAAACTGGTTATCCCCCCATGCTCGAAGATGCTACCACTGGTTCCAGTTCATCTTTAAATGCATCCATTTCAACTACCCTTCTTATTTAAAACAATCCCTGTTACCATACACACCCTCATACCCACTAAGACATATTCAGCAACCCTTTTTCTTTATCCCAAGAACCAACAAAGAAATTGGGAGATGTTCATTTAAATTTAAAGCTCCTTCTGACTGGAATACCCTGCCTAGTTCCATAAGAACTATTAGCTCATTTCGTCTATTTAAAAATACACTTTTGCCCTTCCTTGTGGAACCATGTACCTGCTACTAGTGTTAGAATCTTCGAGCTCCTCCTATCATCTGTGTGTGATTATCTGACATGGCTATTGTGTATGCATGGTCATTGTACTTTTGTGTTATTGTGTTGCATAGTGCAACAGTCTTGTATTATATTGTGTCACAATGCCATGAAAAGATTTGTCATGCAGTAGTGTTGACCGTCTGCATTGGTGTGTGTTGTGTGGTTGTATATGTCAAGTCAATTGGCAATTATTATAATTGCAGCAGGTGGGGATGGAGGGGTTTTGGGATTGGTGTCTGGATAGGTGGGTTGATGAGAGCCTCTATGTTTCTATGTATTTATGTATGTTATGTCTGTTGCTGTTACAATGTCTTGTCTTGTATTATTGTATGTTGGACCCCCTTGAAAACGAGATGACTGTTCATCTCAAGGGGTTATCCATAAATAAACTTCACTTAACTTTGAACAACAATCGTATCCTTTTTGTGAATTATAAGGACCTGGGAACGCCATTGTGTGGTCCATATATGATTCCCCCCTGCACAGACGTTGAAGACACATTACAAGTGAGTTGGATTCCTTAGGCATAAAATACAGTCCGCTTTGTTATAAAAGTGTTGTAGTTGCAATGAAAAACCTCAAACTCCTATATTGTCTGTCACTTTTGTATGGCTTCCTACTACTTTCATGTCAAATTCAGATACAACATGGAGAACATTCGGCACTTTTGGACATTAGTATGAGCTTTGGGGAAATGGCCTTACAGGACCCCAGCTATGACCCATCCAGCGACAGCTCTTCAAGCGAGTCCGGCTGAACCTGAGCCGGACTCGCTTGAAGAGCTGTCGCTGGATTCAGCCTCATCAAGGTGAGGTTCAGCCTCATCAAGTGGACAGGAAGGTGGATGGGCAGAAAGAAAGTGCCTAGTCGAAGAATCTAGGCTGCTTGAACTTTTTAAATTTTGCCACACATGTCACTCCCCTATCAAAGAAATGAAAGTGTCGACCGAGGCAAGCCAGATCAGAATTAACTGGTCTTGCCTAAATGGTCACTCCGGGAAGTGGTCTTCTTGTCCCGAGATCAACAAGATGGAGTTGTGTGGAGATGCAAGGTGTGATAGTCCAGGTAAACTTGATATTTGACTTCTAAATAGCTAAATTGAATTAGACATGTCTTTGTAGTGTGTCGTGTCAACCACACAATACGTTTACCTTTTTGCCTCTCAACAGGGTTCAGTGCCAAGTACTGCACCTATTCATTTCAGGATTACTCCACAAAGGAGATTTTTCATTTTGAAATGGTTCAGGTAAGTCCTTGTGAATAACAATATAATGTACCAGCAACTTTCATGAGTCATGTCTCAATAGTGAGTATATTTGTTGAATGGTCAAACAATGTTATTCCATAGGTTACTGAAGCAAGCAGTTCAGGGGCAATGGAGGTGCTTGGTTTCCAGAGGGGTTTAAATTACTTGATGGAGAGGGGCATGGATGTTGGGGTTGTTACCACCGACAGATCACCATCAATTAGAAAATTGATGAGGGAAGAGTACGCCCATATCCAGCATGAATTTGATCCCTGGCACGTCGGTAAGAGTAAGTAACCTACAGTATGTGGTAAATGGATTTGTTCATTTCATGTATAATTCATATAAAACATTATTGGCTGATGCTTCACAAGGTGTCAAGAAGAAACTTGTGGCCCTATCCAACAAGAGAGAGACAACATTTGGTATTACATCTCACCTACTCTTATCTTTTCTTATTATTGATGTTAGGAATGCATTTGAAGATGGAAGTCTCTGCTGCATCATATTTGCGGTGTCCATCGTTGGGAAGAGGATGGGGTTCAGTACACATGCCAACACCCACCTCTGACCGAAGACCAACAGAGACGCAAGAAGTGGCTGAAGTCTGACTCGCCAACTTTTCTTGGGCTGAAGAGTATTGTGCTGGACAAAAATCTCCTGAGAGACTTGAGCCAGATGTCACTCTTCAAGCATACCGGTACATACATCGCTACACATTTCATTTTTCCTTCAAGTTGTGAAATGTACACAGTACGGACAAGTTAGGTTTCCTTCAGGGCCAAAACTCCTGGCTCGAAGATCGTTTACCACTGTACTGTCAATCTGAAATTTTAATAAGAATGAATTCCACCCTATCCTCCAAGAAATAAACTCTCTGAATATAGCCTTGCTGCATTGTTCGCTGCTCTACACCGACAACTTTGGCCATATATCATATTTCTAAGAACATGTCGACTCACTACCACTGACTAATCTGAGGTTGTAGTACATAGGGGATTTTTTTCCAACAGCGGTTGCTGTATTTACATTGTTATTGAAGTAATAGAGAGAGAGAGAGAGTGTGTGTGATATTGTTATACAGGATCTCTGGAGGTATTCCATGAAGTTGTGCTGAAGTATGCCGAGAAGAGACTTCACTACCACTATGACGGCATGAGGGCTCGGACACAACTAGCAGTAATCGACCACAATACAAATCTTTGCAGACCACCTGCTACGACCAAAGATGGTATGACATGATATGAAATATATTTCCATGTGCTTGTATATCCAAATAAATAAGCCCTTTTCACATCTAGGGAGAATAGCCTGCTCTCAGCCTGCAATTTTCAAAAAGGCTGTAGATCAGGAAGACATACCCTGTCATTTACATCTTGAAAATATTCTGAAAGAAATACTAGCCCTGATATATTATTTTAGCCTGCTTCAATGCAAAGGTGCTGCTAATAGCAGAATGTTCGATGTGAAAAGGGCTATAATAATATAAAGGCAGTTTAGGTGTCTGCTGAGGTGTTTTGACTGCAATTGTGTGGGACTATGCAAGTATCCTTTGGGTCATAAAGTCGTAAACTGACATATAATTCCTTGCATCCTACCTATTCAGCTACGTCAATGAGATGCTGGACTAATTTGAGATGTTTTTATTTTTATCAAGACAACCACAGCACCAAGCTGTTTTTTCAAAGCAGACCAAACAGTGGATAGCAAAGCCCATGTACGTGCCCACCACACAGTCTTTTCGGGGTGACCTGATAGACCTGGCTATGAAGAGAAGAGAAGATGAAAGTGTAAAGCTCTCTACAACTGTGCCCCGCCATCGACCAGGGCGAAGAAAACTTTTATCCAATATATCCTCTGTCCCAAGACCAAAAAAGGCGGAGTTGGTTGCCAAATCCAGAACTCGCTTCATGGAAAAGTAGTTTAGGCCCACACATCAGAATTCATAAGTACTACAGTGTTCAGACATTAGTCTTATTGGCTCTGTAAATATGTTATATTGTATATAGTTCTTGTGCTAAAATTCCATGTCCCATAATCCCGTTACTGTGGTTCAAGTAAAAACACAAAAATCAAACTTTGAATGTGTAAATACGTTCTTTTTATTATAATAACATTCTTTTGATAAAGAAAAAGATTTCTAGATTCCGTGGATGTTCATTAAAGGCAACCATGTTCAGGAGAAGGATAACAAGATTGTCATAATAAAAACAAATGAGTCCAAAAAGTCAAAAAAGGCTCAGAAAAAAGCCTCTGCCTCTTTGAAGCCGATGTATCTTGCCGAGGGGGATGGGTATTTTTGTCTGATGGCGTTCACAACACAGCTAGGCAATTCTCTCCTATTGCCACGGCCAAGGCGCTCACCTTTCAGAGCCCACTTAAGCACAATTCGATAGGCCACTAATCTGTATTGGCTGGGGGAGGGGAAAGAAATAACAAACGTCTTGGTTATTTATCCTGTATACAGTCCATGTAATATCCACGCAAACAAATGGCATGCAGTTTCTTTTGGACAGTTTTATTACAAGAAATTATTGTAACGCTATTCATACAATTATAGGCTACTTACTCTGCAGATAGCTGGCCATTGGGCCCGTCTGGTTTTGGTCGCTTCTTCCAATTGATTTTTGGAACAAACAAAAAAAGTCTCCAGTACAGCCCTGTGGAGGAGACTGGTAGTCCTCTGTTCAGGTGACACAACTGTCCTGGGCCTCTTCTTGACTGGACTGGATGAGGTCCACTCCATGCAGCAAAGGCTTTCTTCCTCTGTTGGCATGGACTGGCAACATTCACAAGAGCACCACCAAGTCTCTCCACAGCGAGTGCGTGCAATCGGAGTACTTTCATCTAACTGTTGCTGCTCAGTCTGTCTTCTCTTCATCTCTTGCAATTCTTCGTCTGAATCCGAATTGTGTCGTGTCTCGTACGGACCCAACCTGTGTTGCATAGGTCTTGGAATTATTTTCTGAGGCCCAGAAAAGAAGATAAAAGTTGCCCCAATGGGTTAGCATTGGAGCGAGTCTGGAAGGCTGCCAGGCAGGTACAGATCTCGGGCTAGGCAACGTCAATTTTTGTCAGTTTTTTTGCTTCTAATAAGTCGGGATGACCCTGTGGACAACGAAAATGGGGTCAAAAATGACCGGATTTCTCCTTTAACATCGTCCGAGAAAGTCCGCACAAAAGGTTTGCAGGCGCGCACGCCCTGAACAGGCACGCGCAGACACACACAGAGAGGGAGCAGGAGGGGAGGGGCTGAAGACTGAGAAGGAAAAAATGCAGCAGAAACAGAGAGATCAGTGAAGCAGGTAAAACGCAGGGAGACAGCTGATCCTGCCCTCAACAGTTACCATCTCTACGTCCGTACTTCAAACCAGTAAGTTGTTTAATATTGTGTGATTAATTACTTACTATAACTTGTTTTAATGTTGTATAAATACGTTACTTCCTATAACTTATTTAATATTGTGTGATTACGTTACTTAATATAACGTTACTACATAGCATGCTCAGCACATCCTGCGAAGCCAACACGACGGAAAAGACAAGAAGCCATGTGTTATCGTTTACATCAACGGTTTACATCAAACTTAAACCTGAACATGACGCCTGAATACATTAAATGCACAGCAGCGTTTTATGTTAACACTGTGGATAGCAACGTCCCACAAAGTAGAGTGTGTAGCATCTAACGCAATAGCATGCTAACATGTCAGTCTCGCGAGACATAACGATCAAACTTCGCCTGCGACAGCCACCCTTCCCCCCTCTGACTCGTCAGCTGCACAAACAACACACACGTACTTTCTCAAAGCTACGTCATTAAAATGCCCCCGCTGATGATTGACAGCTATTGATAGACAATAGTGACGGAAGTCTGCAGGAAAAACTTGATAATTAACTACATAAAACTCCCCATGTTCATTTTATAAACTTTCAGAAACAAACTTCATGTCCAGCATCTCCTGCTTCCTGCTGCTGTGACATTTAATTGAGTTAAATATGAAAATACAGTCACACAAATTATTGAACTTTCAAAATTCAACAAACTTTAGACAACAACTTTACATCAGAAAATATATATAATATAAAAAAGTAAAATAATAAATACAATAAGCAATGCAAAACAACAACAAAATACTTCAAACCACTTCAACAGTTACATATATCTTCATGTTAATACTTCATATTAATCATAATTCATCTATGACATTTTGCTAAATGTATTATACATTTCATTTCTTGTTCCTCAGAAATGTATTGTTCCTCAGAAAGCAAGCATAAATATCACTGTATGAACTTTGTCACTGTTAAATACTTTTCCACTATAACAAAATAAAACCCTTTAAGTTGAGCTTACATGCATAACATATTCTTCTGTACATAAATACTGTAGACATCTACAAACAAGCCTCTTTAACCCTTACTCTAAAGTCAACCCCCCTCTAGGTTGAGCGTACACACATGAAACATTTTTTCCAAGATAGCCCATGTGGAGATGTACAAAAAAGCCTCTTGGACCCACTGTCTAAAGTCATCATGAAGTGGGTAAAAAAAATGTTTTTAGACAGGGGGGAGAGACACAGGGGCACAGCAACCACCAGGGGGAGTCAGAGATCCATCAGTGACACATGGAGAAGCTGTGAATCTGACATGCAGTTCCAGTCTGCTTTACACCAGATCAACAGTCATGCCACTTTTAATTCCTTTTTTTAATTCCTCTCATTTCAGCCTGGACACAAAGGGAGGAGGAGAGATGGCACACTTCATATACACCTCACACAGCTGTCAGTTGAACTCTGCCATAAACATCCAAACTATTATAACTTCAGTGTTTCTTCTCTGATCTCTCTGTGACTGAAACGTAGTTTCACTTTGGATCACAGCAGATCAACAGTCATGAAACTTTTAATTCCTTTTCTTTAATTCCTCTCATTTCAGCCTGTAGAGAGGACACAGGGGGAGGAGGAGAGATGTCAGGAAGACAGGGACATGTGTGTGAGCTCTGTTACTGAAAAGCAGTTTCACTTGTGACCGCAGCCACTCCACGACTGCACGTGACACATAGATGGCTTTGAATGTCAATCGCTTGTGTCTAAACTTGCGCCACGAGGAGGTGGCTGCTGCACAGGTAGGCGGCTGCCACACTGCCGTGTGAACGCAGGCACTCCACGACCGCACGTGGCAGACGGATGCCTTTCGGTGTCCATCGCTTGTGTCTCAACTTGCGCCACGAGAGGCGGCCGCGCCAAGGGCAGCGTCCACGACACTGCCCTGTGACCGCAGGCACTCCACGACCGCATATGAGCGAGGGCCCGTCACGATACTGCTATGCAGTATATATTATTCTATATCTACCAGTCTCTCCTCATATTATGTCCTCTGTAGTCAGCAGCAGACTATGATGACCATGCGGAAGAAAGTGAAGTTATGCAGCATGAGGGAAACCAGGAGGAAGATGTGGAGACTGCTGTGAGCGAGGAATAGGAGAGATTATTATGTTTGGTATGTTCTTCTCAGCCATGATGAAATATGTTTTTAATGTTTTTGTTGTTGTTGTTTTTTTAACTAAAAAACTGTTCTGTTTGTTTAGCAGCCTCCTCCTTTCAAACACCCCAAAAAGTCTCCATTGGAGGAGCTTTTTGCTGAGGAGGATGCTCTGAAGAGGACCTCACAGGAGCGGTTGATGTCCATGAAAGAGCTTGCCGAAAGGGAGATCCAGATGTACCGGGAATTGCCACCAACCATCACATCTTCTGACCCCGCTGCCTGGTTCTGGGCCCAGCAACAAACTTATCCTTTGCTCTCATGTCTGGCCTTCTCCTATTTATGTGTAACTAGTTTTTAGTTGCAGTTAGCGACCCTCCCTTTTAATTGAATGCCATAGTTGGCTAAATCTATTTTTGGAGGTCTTTTGGAGGTCTTACGTACGTACACAGACTTCAAACATACATCTTACACAGCTTGTAACATATGCAAAAATGGCCTGTGTGAAGAGTTGTCAAATAAAAAATGATCTTGTGAAATAAGTTGTGACCTGTTGACCTGCACCTCAAAGAATCGGAATCGAGAATCGTTTAGAACAGGAATGGAAATAGAGAATCGGAATCGGAATCATTAAAATCCAAACGATGCCCAACCCTAGTTAGGGATGCTCTCATGGATCCAAGCGCTTCATTCAGCAGCTTGGCAGACCTGCTCCGCCACTGCAAATTGACGTACGACGAATACCTCGGCTACGTCCAAGGTCTGACAAGTGGCAATGTAGTCATGCTGAAGCGCGATCCAAACGAGTGCTGGGTCAACGGTTGCAATCCGGACCTGCTCTGAGCATGGAACGCCAACATGGACATCCAGTACGTTGTGGACGACTACAGTTGCATAATGTGCCTCCAGAGGACCGCCTCCAGAAGATCACCACTGCCCTCTGACTTCACTCTACTCTGCCTGCACCCCTTTTCATAATTTTTTGGGACTTTGTCTCCCACACATTTGCTGTATAAATAAATACTTGAAAAGGGAACGTTTGTTGTAGGAGTGCTCCTTGTATATAATATCATAATGTTACTAGTATTAATTGTTTGAAATCTCTGAAGAATCTCATCATAATGTATACACACTCCGGCAGTAGCCCCCGTGGCCCTTTCAAAATGTCCCCAGAGGGATTTTTCTAGTAATATGTGCTTGCCATGTCACTGCAGGATTGTTCACGTTTGGAATCTCAAGAGGAAGATTTAGCTCAAACATTGCCATCGCGACATCTGAATCAAACTCTACAATAGCTGCATTCTCTTTTACTGCAGCTTGAAGCCGCACTACTTTAGTTACAGTCCCATAGGTTTTGAATGAAGCAATATTATCAGCATCAGTGTCTGTTTTGGTTAGCCCAATTACACAAATGGACTGCTCTTCATTAATGCCATACATTTGTTCAATATCCATGTTTGTTTGTCTAAACCCTTTACTCACACAATAATATGAAATTAACTTAATAAGGAAATAGTAAAATGTCAGTCAAAAAGTGTAAAACTGTCTCCGTCTATTCTTAATAATCCTCCTGGCTGGCTCGCCACTTAAAAGGTGTAACGGATGTCTACTGTACATGAGTTAAGGTGACTATCATGTGCTTCAAACTTAGGCCAAAATCAGAAGATATAGTTTCGCTCAAGGAGGATATACATATATATGTATGTATATATATATGACATGGACAACAGTTTGAAAAGAGTAACAAAAATATTCTTTATTGGCAGAAAGCAACAGAGGAAATAGAAGTATTTCACTTTATACATCATAACTAGGGATGCAAACAATTAATCGATTATCGATTAATTGTCAATAAGAAATTACTAAATTAATTGCAATTAATTGCGTTTTGAACCCGTAATTCCCCGCCAGTCCACGTGAGGGCGCGTTGACGCCAGACGTACTTGACGCACATGCGGGAAAACAAGTGAAGCAGGGCTCCGACGACTACAAGAAGACAAACGGGAAGCGGGACAATGACAGCAGTGTTTCCCACACATTGACGAGACTATGGTGCACCGCCATAGTCTAATTTCGGCCGCAATAGTCTCAATGTTCGCCCAAAATTATTTTATCAAGGCAAATGGACTTAACTAGCGGCTCTAATGATAGGCCTAAACAGGAGGGCAGCAGCGCTTATTATAAGGTCGAAATCCTCGCGGCTGGTTTGGCTCATCAACGTTCTGTTTCCCCTCGTCGCCATGGCAAGGCGTCCCCCGCGCCGACCAGCTCAATTACATTTCCTTGAGAAGTTAAAATCAATGGGACATTTGTTGTTTTTCCACTTAAATGAGAAAACAACATGAGCTTTGTTTTATCAGCGTTTATGACTAACCTTAGTTCCCTCAAACGAGACTGGACAACATTGAAAGATGACTGCAGAAACTCAAAAGCTTGTGTAACAGCTGCTGAGCAACAATAGATGATAGTGTCATCAGCATAATAGTGATACATGGCATTTGACACATTTTCACACAAGTTATTGATATAAATGGAAAATAAAATAGGTCCAAGTATCGAACCTTGGGGCACCCCTTTGGAAACTTCTAAAAAGGAAGAGGTGGAGCCGGCCATTTGCACGCATTGTGTTCTGTTTGACAGATAGTTGCCAAACCAGGACGCTGCTTGCTTTGATAAGCCAACTTGATGGAGGATTTTGATCAATAATGGGTGATCAACTGTATCAAAGGCCTTTGATAAGTCAATGAATAATAATCAATAGTCAATAATGTCAGTTAAAACCTTAAGAGCAGCTGTAATAGTGCTATGTTTTTTTCTAAAACCTGACTGATGCTTAGATAATACATTATTGTCATCCAAAAAATACTTCAGTTGATCACTAATGATTTTTTCAAATACTTTTGCCAGAATGAAAAGTTTAGATATTGGTCTATAATTATTTACATGTGAGGGTTCACCCCCTTTTAACAGAGGAAGAACAAATGCTGATTTCCAGACCTTTAGCATTTCATTGCTGATCAGACTCAAGTTAAAATTAAAACTGCGAGCAGTGATAACGGGCCCTCGCATGGCACGTAACTCGGTTAGTACTACGACCGCCTGACCACCGCCACGGGGCAGCTCGTCCCCGGCCACTGCCACGTTGCCGGTCGTCCCTTGCCTGAATCCTCTCTTTTGCCTGAATCGTCGTGTTGATCATTGTATCAGACGACTGAAGTTGTCATGCTCGACTGGGGTGCAAAGTTCCACAACACTGGGACCTTATACAGTGTAAAAACATGACATTTCATGTCGCCAATAGGTGGCGCTCTGATTGTGAGTCAATATTGCAGTGCAGACATGTTCAGGGTGGGACTCTTATCAAACTTGAGAAGTTTGAACCAGTTCAGACAATGGACACTGAAGTTATAACAGTTTAGACTATTGTGGCAAAGCATGAAATTCGTCTGTGTTTGTGGCGCTCTCCTGGCCACGCTATTTGACCTATGTAAGACCTTTTGATGATTTTACATCGTCGAGGACTCTAGAACAGGCTCGCAAAGTTTGGTAGGAATCGGATCAATGCTGTAGGAGCAGGTCGTTGGAATACACTGCATGAAAAAGGCGAAAAATTCGGTTAAATTTGACATAAAATGCAAAATAGCTGACTTCCTGTACATTTTTTTTGTACATCTCTACATGTTCTATGTACCTACAAAGTTTCATGCATGTACGTCAAAGTTAAAGGTGTTCAATCTCTTAAAAGGAGCGGTAAAAGTGTAAAAACATGATATTTCCAGGTACCATCAGGTGGCGCTCTGACCTCAGGTCAATATTGCAGTGCAGATATGTTCAGAGTGGGACTCTTATCAAACTTGAGAAGTTTGAACCAGATCAGACAATGGACACTGAAGTTATAACAGTTTAGAGTTTTGTGAAGCATGACATTCGTCCGCAATCGTGGCGCCGTCCTGGCCACGCCCTTTGACTTATGTAAGACCTTTTGATGATTTTTAATCATTGTGGCTTCTAGAACAGTCTCACAAAGTTTGGTAGGAATCAGATCAACGGTCTAGGAGGAGTTCGTTAAAATACTGCAAACAAAAGGCGAAAAAACGGTTAAAATTTCACATTAAATTCAAAATGGCTGACTTCCTGTACATTTTAGGGTATGGGTCCAAGAGGCTTTTTTGTACATCTCTACATGTTCTACGTACCTACAAAGTTTCATGCGGGTACGTCAAAGCTAAAGGTGATCTTTATCTTCAGAGGAGCGGTAAAAGTGTAAAAACATGATATTTCCAGCTACCATCAGGTGGCGCTCTGAACTCATGTCAATATTGCAGTGCACACGTGTTCAGGGTGGGACTCTCATCAAACGTGAGAAGTTTGAACCAGATTGGATGCTGGACACTGAAGTTATAACAGTTTAGAGTATTGTGGCGAAGCATGAAATTCGTCCGTGTTCATGGCGCTGCCCTGGCCATGCCCTTTGACTTATGTAAGACCTTTCGAGGATTTTGCATCTTTCAGGCCTGTAGAACAGTCTCAGTGAGTTTGGCAGCAATGGGATGAACGCTGTAAGAGGAGTTCGTTAAAATACAATCCCTACAATAGGTAAAATGGGAAAAATGGCCTAAAATGGCTGATTAACTGTAGCGCCCCCGAGTGGTCAATCTTGATTGAGTAGATTGGACATTGTATGCTAATGTTACAATGACTTCCTTTACACTGGCAAAACGCAACGCGCTGGCCATGCCCTTTGACTAATGTAAAACCTTTTGATAACTTTTCATCATAAAAGACTTGAGTACATGGTGACCAAGTTTAAGGTGAATCTGATAATGCAGCTTTTTTGTAGAGTACACTTGCCTGCACATGTGTACCAAATTTTGTGTCAATTGGAGTTACGGTGTGCGGGGGCCAGGGCTAAGACGCGTTAGGTGGCGCTAGAGAGCCACATTTTTGTGGCCGATTACGAGACCTCTAAAATGTCGCAATTTTCGCCAGTCCACATGTGCATGCAAATTTTTTTCAACTTCTGAATATAAGGCTCCCAAAATGGCATCCAAAGTGGCAGAAAAAAAAGAATAAGAAACGATACACGATACAGTTTCAATAGGGCTTCGCTGACGTTGTCGGCGCTCAGGCCCTAAATATATGAAAGAGGCTCAGCAATAAAGTCAGCAGCCAACTTCAGGAAGAACGGCTCAAATTTATCAGGACCTGCTGATTTCCTGGAGTCCAATTTCTGTAATGCTCTCTGCACCTCAGTGGTTAATACTGGCATAAATTGAAAAGGATGAGCAGTAAGCTGACTGTCAACCTCAGATGCCTTTGACACAAATCAGGGTGCAAGGAGTCAAATAAAAAGCCAGCTGAAATAAAATGTTCATCAAAATAATTTAGCATGGCTGATTTGTCAGTCAGGATGCAAGACTCTTTGACTAAGTGGGATGGCACATCACTTGGTAACACATGGCCAGAAGAAGATTTTATGACTTTCCAAAATGTCTTTGGGTCATTAAGGTTTTTTGTGGTTTCAGAGATGAAATAATCTGATTTGGCCCTCTTAATTAGGGTGGTACATTTATTTCGAAGCTGGCGAAAGAGGAGCCAATCCACTGAGGTTTTGGATTTCCTTGCCCTGGCCCAGGCAACATCTCTATCTTTAAGTAGATTTCCATCTCTGTTGAAAACCAGGGGTTGCTTCGCCCTTTAACCCTGAATTTGCGAAACGAGGCATGCTTGTCTATTAAAAACAGAAATCCATCATAAACATACCTCCAGGCTAGCTCTACATTGTTAAAGAGAGAAACTCTGGTCCAATCAAAACAAACCAGATCATGTATAAAAGCTTGTTCATAAAAGTGTTTAAAATCTGAAGTATTTATCATGAAGAATGACCCGTTTCTGAATCATATTGAATGCTACGGCAGCATGGAGCTAATTCTAACTACTCATATATTTATAATAAAACATCATCATGTTTCATGTTCACCATCTACCTCACCACTCCTTCCACCCACTCCTGCTCCACCCTCCCCCTCATTCAGCAGCACGATTGCTTAGTGTTCAGCACTGTATATACTATATAGTCGTCCTCAAAATTATTCATACCCTTGCTAATTGTTGTGATCTTTTATTTTTGTGATGAAATGACTGCATTTTTTCAAGTTTGTTTTATGAGTTATATGTGACCAACAAGTGAAAGAATGACATCAATACACAATTCAAGAAATTCTTCATTTCAGGGGTATTTCAGGGGTATTTTAAAAGTTCAAAATTATTCATACCCTAGTCCAATGTCTTTCTTTAATAGTCAATCGCATAGCCTTTGTTTTTTATGACTGCTTCGAGACGATTCTTGTATGTGTCCACAAGCTTCCTGCATGTCTCCTGTGAGATGTTTGCCCACTCTTCCTTTGCGAAAGCCTCAAGCTGGGTCAGGTTGGTCGGTTTGCTAGCCTTCACTCTGGTCTTCAAGTGATGCCACAAGTTTTCGATGGGGTTCAGGTCAGGAATTAGACTTGGCCATTCTAGGACGTTGACATCATTGTCCCTGAACCATTTCTTCACTACCTTGGCAGTATGTTTAGGATCATTGTCTTGCTGGTACGTCCAGTTGTGGCCAAGCTGGAGTTTCTCAGCAGATTCCTTCACATTTTCATCAAGGATCCTGATGTAATCCTCCTTTCTCATGATTCCTTGGACCTTGACAAGGTTCCCTGTGCCACTGGAAGAGAAGCATCCCCATAACATTATGCTTCCACCACCGTACTTGACTGTGGGCACAGTGTTCTTCGGTTTGTATGCCTCTCCTTTCTTCCTCCAGACATATTCAGCATCCATATGGCCAAATAACTCCAAACCTTGTCTCATCAGACCACAGGATATTTGACCAAAAGCTGGAATCTTGCTTCAAATGACCTCTCGCAAAGGCCAGGCGAGCCTCCAGATGTTTCTTCCTGAGTCTTCCGAGGCCTACGTCCGTGGAGACCTCCTCTGTGCAAGACTCGCTCAATGGTGAACCGTGACACCTTTGTCCCTGCCTGGTCAAGCGTTTCAATTAGGGCCTTTGTTGTGGTCTGGGGGTTGTTGTTGACCTCTCGGCAGATTTTCCTGGCAAGTTTGGGGGACACCTTACGCTTCCTGCCACGCCCGCTGAGGTTTTTAACAGTATTGAACCTCTTTTGCTTGTTGATTATGCTCTAGACGGTTGCCACAGGGACATCATACTGCTTTGAAATGGCCTTGTAACCCTTTCCTTCACTGTGGGCACGCACAAGACGTTGACGTAGGTCCTCACTGAGCTCCTTCTTCTTGACCATGATGACCAGAAATTAAGAATGACCAGAACACTTTTCCTCTATTTATACTCTTCTGGGAAGATGCTATTTTTTTTTTAATCAGTGTTTAACATTTGTTCAACAATGTTAATGGTATTTATTTCATTGTAACATCTTAAAATAACCACAGGACACGGATGAACACATTTGGGACATTTTTGTTGAGATATTGTCAGGGGTATGAATAATTTTGAACATGGCATTTTTGGGGAATCCATCAATAAAATACCCCTGAAATAAAGAATTTCTTGAATTGTGTATTGATGTCATTCTTTCACTTATTGGTCACATATAATTCATAAACAAACGCAGTCATTTCATCAATAAAAAAAAAAGATCACAACAATTAGCAAGGGTATGAATAATTTTGAGGACGACTATATATATAAACGGGGAGGTGGGGGTGGAATGGAATGATGTCATTCATTCACATTTCGAACTTGTATTTGTACTTGTATTTTAAAACACAAAAATATGTGTCAAAAAACAAACCCAAATACAAGTTCAAAATGTGAATGAATGACATCATTCCATCCCCCCCCTGATGTGTGAAGCATCAGTGCAGTAGTACTGTGGTAGTAGTGCTTGTAGCTAGTGCATGTTGCATGTCGCTACTACTTGCTTCCTTCTGCTTTCAGCTACGGCCACTGGCTAGCCTCCTTTGGGGGTGAAAAGAGGAGCAGAGTTTGTCTCCTCCTGGTGGTACATAGCCTCTCCACCACCAAGACTCCTACAGTGCCTCCTCGCGGCCACACACAGTTAACTGGGTACCTCACAGTCCCAGGCTAAACTGTAGGAGATGTCGGAGCAGCAGTGTGCCCTAGAAAGAAGGCGTGCAGGCCCACCGGTGTGTGGACATGACCTGGCGCCTCTCAACCACTGCCCCAGCCTATGGGGAAATAGCATGTCTCATGTCCATGCCAGGCAACCCATCTAGGAGAAGGACACTCCAAATAAAAACCTGTGGAGATAACCCGCATCAGGCAGTCACCAGCAGACCGGTGCTCTGGCAGTTTTCTGCAACTTCTCTCCACTGAAGATTGTCATGCTCTGCATGCCACTGGAGAATGTAGGGGGGAGCCAAGACAGTGAGGGCAGAGATTGCGCGCCACTGCCAACACTATAATCTATTCTCCTGCATAGGCCCCCACATAGCAAAACTGGTCTGGCCCAGTGATGGGCCACACAACCCACTTGCACTTGGCCCACATACAGCAATGAATTACGGTCCTTTAGTGGCCCACATCCGGCATACAAAACTTGGGCCACATAAGGTCCGTAACTCAGCCAAACTGTACAACCAGAACTGGCCCTATTCTGGGCCAAACCAGTTTCAGATGGGGTTCCTTATATCCGCCTTAATTAAACCTTAACTCAGCCACTTAATTTATGTGCCATATTCGATTTCATATTCGATCCAGATTTTTTAAAAAAAGCTTCGAAAGTACAAGTACAAATGTTTATTTATTTTCAAATCCATCACATGCACATTTTTTAACATTGAACCCATTAACCAGGACTCACACAAATACTGTCAATACATGAACCCGGACTCTGCACATTTAAATACCGTCAGTACATAAACCAGGACTCTGCACTTTTAGATACTGTCAGTACATGAACCAGGACTCTGCACATTTAAATACTAGTCCATGAACCAGGACTCTTCACATTTAAATACTGTCAGTACATGAACCAGGACTCTGTAAATTTAAATACTGTCAGTACATGAACCAGGACTCTGCACATTCAAATACTAGTCCATGAACCAGGACTCTGCACATTTAAATACCGTCAGTACATGAACCAGGACTCTGCACATTTAAATACTAGTCCATGAACCAGGACTCTGCACCTTTTATGAGCACCGTCACTGTCTGGTGACCCAAACCCGAAATCCGTCTTCAATGTCCTCCAAAGGATGTTGCCACGGCAACCAGTTTAGGAACTACTATCTAGTACAGTGTTTTTAAATGAGTTCCTTGAGGGAGTTATGGCTATGTTCCACCTGCCTGACTTTGAATATTGAATCATCCGGTTGACTTCCTGTCAGTGGGTTTTGCCGTTTCGGTGTGTTTGGCGCTTGGTTTTGAATGATTTTCTGGAGTTCTCGACCACCGATTTTGCATTACGGACATTGGACTGACTGCTGATACCCCTCGGTACGACCCGACCCGATTTCTGACTCTTTCTGATTTGGACAACGGACGAAGAAAGGGTAACAGAGCTGGTTGCCGAAAAGTTTACTAGCCGCCAGGCTAACAGCTGACAGTGCTAACAGCTGATCGGCTGACAGCTGGCTGACGGATCCGGGCTAAGAGGCAGCAATGGGTCTGAAGAAGAACCTCTCGGCTGAAGAAGTCGAGGACATAAAAAAGTTGCTCGACTTCCTAGCAGAGGAAGTTTCTGTTGTTAGGCTGCAACAGAAAAACATCCTAGCGCTGGAAGGAAAAGAAGATCGCTTATCTGGAAAACAGAGTGGCAGACTTAGAGCAGTACACCAGGATGAACGACGTTATCGTCACAGGGCTGCACGTTAAACCCTGCACATACGCTCGTGCGGTGACCGCTGACAGCGGAGGGGAACCCACGGAACAGGACGTCAGTTCTACGGAGCAACAGGTGGCGTGTTTCCTGCAGTCCAAAGGAATCCGAATGGACTGTGCCAACATCGAGGCATGCCACCCCCTGCCCAGGAGAAATGCCAGTGACAAGCCAGCTGTGATTTTACGGTTTGTCAACAGGAAGCACAAAACCGAGCTGCTGAAACAGGGAAGGAAACTCAAGGGAACTGATGTCTTCATCAACGAGCACCTCACAAAACACAACGCTGACATAGCCAGAAAAGCACGCTACTTAAGGAAACAGAGGAAAATATAAAACACTTGGACTACAAACTGTAAAATATTCATTCATACTTAACGGATCGCCTGAGGAGGCCAAAGTGCTTGTCATCAGAAATAGTGAGGAACTGGACAAATATCAATGATCATCTGGGCTGTAAGATAACAAGCAACTACATCACACGACCATGACACACACGGAAATATCTCACTCAAAAAGGCAAACATCTGAGAATGAGAATTTAATGATACAGTGGATTAATGAACAAGACCTACAGGAACTGAAATCATTTGAATATACGGATCACAACACACAAGATGTGGAAAATGACATAGACCCAGACAACAATTTTTTCTCCTCCATCAATAATAACTGCAGCTACTATACAGATGATCACTACAACTGGAACATTAAAACGGATGGTAAATTATCAATTATCCACTTTAATAGCAGGAGCCTGTATGCAAACTTCAATAATATAAAGGAATATTTACATCAGTTCAAGCAGCCTTTCAACATAATAACTATATCAGAAACCTGGCTCAAAAGTGACAAAGGGATGGAGTTTGAACTGGACGGATATGAAAGCAATTACATAAACAGACTTAATAAAGGTGGTGGAGGAGTAGCCATATATGTTGACAAAACATTGAATTTTAAGGTGGTGGATGATATGTCAGGTGTTGTTGATAATGTGCTTGAATGCATATCAGTAGTAAATTTCTTCTGATATGCATTCAAGCACATTGAAAACACAAGGAAAAAAAGAAAAATGTAATCATCAGCTGTATATATAGAGCACCTGGGTCAAGTATTGAGGTATTCACTAACTGGATGGAAAACACATTTTCAAGGAGGAGTCAAGTACATTTCATCTGTGGGGATTTCAACATCAACCTCACAATCACAAAATGACAGATGAGTTCATCAATACAATGTATAGCATGAGTCTTTATCCAAAAATCACTAGACCCAGCAGAATAACATCTCACTGTGCCACGTTAATCGATAACATTTTCACTAATGACATTGGAAACAACACAATAAGCGGACTATTAATCAGTGATATCAGTGACCACCTTCCTGTTTTTACAGTTTATGATAGCAACTACAAGGACAATAAGCCAGACAAAAATATAGAATATAAACGAATGAGGACGGATGACTCCATGAATGCACTAAAAAACGACCTATTGGTGCATGACTGGGATTCAGTTTTCAAAGAAACTGACACTGATAAAGCGTATAATACATTCTTAACAATAGTTAAGTCAATATATGACAAACATTGCCCTATCTATCAGTTCAATAGGAAAATTAAATATGCAGATTGTCCTTGGATCTCAAAAGGTTTACAAAATGCCTGTAAAAAGAAAAATACACTCTACAAGGTCTTCATAAAACAGAGATCGAAAGCTGCAGATAATAAATACAAAATATATAAAAAATAAATTAACTAAAATATTAAGAGAAAGCAAGAAAGAATACTATCATAAAGTTTTGGAGAAGAACAAAAATAATATGAAAGGAATGTGGGGCATACTAAACAAGGTCATAAAAAATGGTCCAAAGCAAGTGAGTTATCCTAAGTATTTTATCTACAATGAAAAGGAGAATTACAACATGAATGAGGTGGTAAACAGCTTCAATAATTTTTTGTAAATGTTGGGCCTGAACTTGTGGGGAAAATCCCTGATTCTGTGCCTTCTGCAGAAGGGAATGATCTGTTAATTGATCGAAATCCTGCCTCCATGTTTCTCACAGCTGTGGAAAAGAAAGAAATTATTGATATTGTTAAAAATTGTAAAACCAAAAGATCTACAGATTGTGACGGAATTGATATGACTGTTGTTCAAAAGGTCATAGAGGGAATTTCAGAACCACTTGCTTATATCTGTAATTTATCATTTCAAACAGGTAAATTTCCTAGCAAAATGAAAACAGCAAAAGTCATTCCCTTGTACAAAACAGGGGATAAACACAACTTCACAAATTATAGACCTGTTTCTCTACTGCCACAATTCTCAAAAATTCTAGAAAAACTATTCAATTACAGGTTAGCCAAATTCATAGACAAACATCAATTACTTACAGACAGTCAGTACGGATTCAGGCCAAACCGTTCAACAGCACTTGCATTAATGGAATCAATTGAAGAAATTACAAACTCTATAGATCACAAACAGTATACAGTTGGGATATTTATTGACCTAAAAAAAGCATTTGACACAATCAACCATGAAATACTTTACAATAAACTGGAACGGTACGGCATCAGGGGGTTAGTTTTAAATTGGTTAAAAAGTTATCTCAGTAACAGGAAACAATTTGTGCAGTTGTGTGGATATTCCTCGTCATGTTTGGATATTACATGTGGTGTGCCACAGGGGTCAGTACTGGGGCCACAATTGTTTATAATGTACATTAATGACATTTGTAAAGTTTCAAAGGTGCTCAAGCTGGTATTATTTGCAGATGACACAAGTATTTTTTGTTCTGGGGCTCATCTGCAGAGACTATTAGAGGTGATAACCCTTGAAATGGACAATATAAAAGGCTGGTTTGACAGAAATAAATTGTCACTAAATTTGCCCAAGACTAAATTCATAGTCTTTTGCAATTTTAATATACATTCTCAAGTAAAGATAAAGATAGGGGGGGTGGACATTGAAAGAGTGCATGAAATTAAATTTCTTGGTGTGATAATAGATGACAAGATCAATTGGAAATCTCACATAAAACTTGTACAATCTAAACTGTCAAGAAGCATTTCAATATTGAGCAAAGCTAAGCATATTCTGGATCACAAGTCACTACATATTCTATACTGTTCCCTGGTTTTGCCATATTTCATTTACTGCGCAGAAGTCTGGGGAAACACATATAAATCTACATTGCAATCTCTAACTATACTTCAAACGGCACAAATAATGTTCAAAGCAAAAAATAATTTATTACCTGGTAATTTACAAAGACTATTCTTCAATAGAGAAGGGGGTTATAATCTGAGGGGGAAAACAGATTTGAAAACTGTTATTGTGTGTACCACAATGAAAAGTTTCTGTATCTCAATCCGGGGGATAAGACTGTGGAACAGTATGAGTGTGGAGCTGAGGCAATGTACAAGTCTGATTCAGTTTAAAAAGATGTATAAAGAAGGAATTTTCATAAAGTACAGAGAGGAAGAAGGAAGCCATAATCACTGATTATAAAGATGTACTAAAAAAAAAGAAAAAAAAAAAGAAGGAAAAGTGTCTAGGCAAATGTCTAAACTATATATTATGAAATAGATTAAAAAGGATTTCAATGTGATAAAGTTTGAAAATGGAGAAGGGGTAGTATTAAATAAGTCATTCTTCTTACTACTCCTTTTCGGACATGTTAAAATGTTTAAATATTTTGTGTTTTACTACTGGTAAAAAAAAAAAAAAAAAAAATGTTACTCTGATTTTGTTGTTCTTCTTGTTTGTTGTTTTTTTTTGTTTGTTTGTTGTTGTTTTTCCTTTTCTTTACATTATTTCTATTTATGTTGTAATTTCTTTCACATGTTCGAAATAAAAATAAATAAATAAATGAACCAGGACCAGAGGGGTATTCCACCAAACTCGCTAATTAAAGCGGCGCTTACCTGGTTAAGCCTGGTTAGAACTAACGCCAACTTCCACTTGCGGCTAAACCCATTCCATTAACGCATTTCAGCCGCGCCTTGTTGAGGCTTATTCAAGCCAGGCTAACGTTGTCTTGTGTTACGCCGTTCACGGGATATGAAGCCAGACCAGAACCGTGAATGTCGAATCATCGAGAAAATGGCAGAAAAGACCAGAGCAAAAATTATTGATGGAACTGTACGAGGAGTACAAACCCATCATAACCAAAAAAGGGAATACTGTAGTGATAAATAAAAATCGCGAGGCTGCTTGGGCAAGAATTGCCGAGCGATTTAATACGGAAGTACCGTTAAGAGTAACATGTTCTAATATAACACTGACTACGTTTTCTCTAATGTGAGGATAGTGTAGAGGTAACGTGCCGGCTGTACATGCGGCCGCCCACGGTTCAATTCCCGTCCATAGTCGTCTCTTTTTCTTTCTTTGGCCGGAACTCTCTCTCTCTCTCTCTCTCTCTTTCTGTCTTTTTTTTTAGATAGGCCTAGTAAATGCATCTACATTGACCAACTCATTTATCGCAACAATTTAATGAATACATTCAATGAACCTATTAATGAACTCAACTGAAAGGAATTTATGTGGCTGAAAATTGCAAGCAGCAATGCCTTTGTCATTGGGATCTATAACATGCTATTATATCTATCATGTTTTTGAAAGTTATATTTGGGTTCTGGGGAAATTGTATGACATATTTATCATAGTTAAAGTAAAATGTTGGTCTAATTCTCTGATCTAAAGACAATTATGTAATCAAAAAAAAATTATTTGTAAGACATCCTGGCCGGGATGTGAACACGGACTGCCTGCACCTGGGGGCAGGTGCATCACCACTCACCCAACTGGGAGACTAGCAACACTAGAAATAGATATGTATTTAGATAGTCGGTGTTCAGGAAATAAACGATTTATTCATATTTTTTAATTGCAAGCATGTATTCTTAGACACTTGATGCAAATATAGTTTGTACTTCATATATGTAATTTTTGGTCTTTCACGTGATGAAATCACGAGGACTAGACTTGGCGGAACCTTCTGCTGGTACAGTTGTTTCCGACAGACGGACTTCTCTGAAACCCCCGCTAAAGTAAGCCTGATGTTTAGCCTGCCCCGGAGCAGGCTAGTTTGGTCGGATAAATTCCCATGGTTACTTAGCGGAGAGTCCCTCAAGTCACGTTGATGGAACGCAACTCTCGCTAAAGGTAGCGAGGCTTATCGAAATTAGCCCGGCTTTGCGCTTAGCGAGTTTGATGGAATACCCCTCAGGAGCGGGGTCCCAGTGGCAGAAGTAAAAAACAGCATCAACACACACACACTCACACACACAAACACCATTTCAAAATAAAAACATACAATAAAACCAAGGTGAAAAGAAAAAAATGAATAAACATGCAAAACACAACTGGAATAATGTAAACACAGCAAAACAAAATCAACACAAACAATGATAAAACAAAACTCTGCCCTGTGACACATGAACCAGTTCTCTGCACATTTAAAAACGGTCACCGGCTGCTTGGATGGAGGTCACGACTGTCGGCAAGGTGGATATGCCCAGGGATCATTGGAGCATTCAGCAATGAATCCAATCTGTTAAAAAAATCATATAAAATCTTAGTACTACTATCTGTTGTAACAAAATAGATCATCATTTAAATAGGGATTGATTCTTCTTACCCCTTTCTTGACAGTCAAGTTCCTGATGCCTTTCATCTCATCATTCTCATCGTCGTCATCTTCCTCTCCAGGGAATAAAATCCTCTTGTGTCTAACAACAATTGAATAATTTCATTAAAAATTAGACAATTTTTAAATGTTGTGCACCACAGATTAAAAAACAACAATTGAAATGGCCTACAACCTTTTTCTTTTGAATGAATTTGGAAAGTCCCCTCCATCACTTCCAAGGTCAGTGTGATCGACAGCTTGAGGGAGTTAAAGCCCAGCTGCATTGTAGTCATCTGGAAAAAAGAAAGAAAAAACAGATATTTTAAGTAATACTGTACATGGCTGTGCAGACCTCAAACAGTTAAAAACAAACATAGTACTGTGTAAACACAATTTGCTTGAAAATTATTTATATAAATACTTCATTGAAACAGAGGCACTGCAACACACTACAGCAACTTGTGAAAGTTTTCACATTGAAATAAATCAGTGTGAATCTAGGATCATGCAGCTAAAATCACACAGTTCATCCATTCAATACGTTTATATGGCCTGAGCTTTCAAAGACTGCATAACCTACTGCATTATCACTAAACTTATATGCACAGTAAACAGGCATGCAAAGACGGCATCTGTACAGCAGGTTAAAACCACGTCCAACCTGCCTGTCCTATATTTCAACGTTGCTGCACAGAAAGATTTGATGCTCTACTCCCATGTTTGTTTAATAATGCGCGGGACGACTGCACATGAGACCGTTCAGTCTCACAATGTGTGAAACCAGACACAGCAAGTGGCACAAGTGGCCAATTTAAGATAATCAAGCATGCATTTGAATATTCGTATAATTGCAGGTCTTCGACTAAATCCAATGATGTTGGAGTTTTAGCTATTTTTCATTGCCAGGCCAGCAGAAAAAAAAGCCAACAGTCAAGCAGAAGTTAGTAGCAGTACTAGCCGTAATGTTACTAGCTACAAAAAACCAACAGACCCCTGCTAGTGCCCACGACAACAGCTATTTCAGGCTCGTCTATATCACTTATTCAAAACGAATAAGCAAGTTTAACACCTAAACAGTGCAGTCAATGCTTTCCTGAGCCAGATTTAGGCTAACACTAATCGTTAGCCACATAGCTAGACGTTAGCGTCTTGATAACATAGCTAGACGTTAGCGTCTTGACAACATTCAAGCTCGACTCTAGACAAACATTGTCTTTGGCTGTGTTCGAAATGCCATACTAACGTCCTACTCGTACTAAATTGTGACGTAAATTTGAGTACGTAGTGCGTTCACATACAAAAGTATGTGGATTTGTGTACGCGAGCAGCGGCGGCACCAGAAAATTATTATTGGGGGGGCAATGAGGGGGTCTGATTGTTTATAGGAGGTGCTAGTGAATTCTGACACCAACAAATAATACTATAATAGATACAGATGTACTGTTCCCGTGGCCGTGCTGATACACTATGTTATAAGAATTTTGTATAACCACATGATTTTAGTGTTTTAATGACTTTAGTATTTCCACTGATGACCTAAACAGGGCCTAAAGCTATCCTGCAGAACAGCTAACCGTTATCAGGGGCCCTGTGCACATGATGTCTTGTATTACATGTTTTCAATGACGCGTTATCTCCTGTGCCTTTAAAAGACTCAAGTCACGACAATGATTGGAGCACTTCCTCTGTAGCATCCTCATACGTTGTTGCATTGTAACTGCTCCTCTTGATCAAGATTAAAGTCAGACTTCAACTTAACTTTTGTCTCCGATCTCCTCCTTGGGTGAATTTATTAGTTTACGGGAAAATTCTTTTAACATTTGGCGCCCAACGTGGGGCCCAATATCTGTTTCTCTTCTCCAACTACCGGACCTGAACACCTTGCAAGGCGGGCCCGGCTGGAGAGGAGAGCAGTGACGGGGTCCGAACGAAGGAGGAATCTGAGGCATCAAAAAGAAATTAGGTAGAGTATTAACCAATCAGATAAAAAAAAAAAGGTTTACTCAATATATATAATAAAAAAAAATAAAAAAAAAATCCTGAGTGAGGGTGGTTTCCACCATTCGGTAAAATATGGTTTGAACCCAGTAGTGCAGCTAGGTTTAAAGTCCGTGGGTTTGATGCCCGAAAAGCACCGTGAAGCTGCCAAGGATTGCTAGGTTTAAAGTCTGTGGGTTTGAGGCCCAAAAAGCACCGTGTAGCTGAATCCAGGATTCTCAACTTGCCGAGAATGGTTTTACCAAATAGGAAGGAAACGTTTTCTACTCATTTAGCAAGACACAGATAACTGTGTTGACGACAGTCGACCAGTTACAAAGAAAAAAAAGAAAGGAGGGATTCTCCTATCGGGGTAGTTTTGATTAGGAGGGAGTCTTGCTAAGTCAGTATAAAAGCCGAGGTCAAGCACCTCGGGATACTGGGTCTTGAGGACAGTATAAGGTACGTCTTTGGAACGACGAGACCCACTTTGATCCCTACCTCAAAGTACTGGGTCTTGAGGCCAGTATAAACGTCTTTGGAACGACGTGAACTACTTTGATCCCCCAGGCCGCCTGAAGGAAAGGAAAAGCGCTCAGGTAAGACAAACTTAAGTTTTTTTTTGTGTGTATTTTTTTTATTATTGTTATAGTTGTTTGTGAGTATATATACAACCTATATAGAATAAAATAGAATAGAGTGAACTAGATATAAATAAAATATGATGGGTAACAGCCATTCGTGTTGCGGCCGGAACACGGAAGCTGAGTATACGGGAGATAGAAAGTAGAAGAGGAAATCAAAAACTAGAGCAGGAGAGAAAAGAAAAAGAAGTACCCAAACAGACAAATTCTAATCTTTGTCTTGTTCTTTATTCTCGCCGAGAACAACGGAGAGATGATGACGAAGTCCCTCTGGGTCCGACGCCTGTCCCTCCCCCTACCCGGATCAGCCTCATCTGTGGCCACCTCCACTCCACCCCAGGCCGGAACATGTGCCGGCCTCCTCCGAACCGCCAGAAGCCTCCGCTCCGCAAATACCAGGGCACCCATGGGACGCAGAACAAGGGGGTAAAACCCGTAGCGGTAAGACATTCAATCCTCTTATTTCATCACATACACAGAAACAAGGGAAAGGAGAAGATAAGTGACTACTTTGTTTTGATGATGATGATTGGAGGAGTGATTGCAATGTGTTTTGCCGAGAGGGTGCACCGAGAAAGCGGGGTGGATGGCGGAGAGGAGGAGGAGAAGGAGGGAGGAGAGGGGGCGCGGAGGGGAGCAGATCGAGAGACATGAACGATGTTTGCTAAAACTGAACATTGGGTGAGAGACTGCAGGTCCGGAGGAGGACGAGGAGGAGGGGCAAGAGGCAGAGGACTCAGACGGCATCGAGACTCATCTCCCCGGTGCCGAGAATCACCACCTGCGTGACATCTCAACGGACAGGTCATGCTGAGACACACGTATACACACACATACACAGCACACAGGCGATGTCATCAAATTTAGCTAAATTTAACCCACAAAAATTCTATTGTATGTTAATGATATTCTGATAGCTTCAAAAACTCAAGCTGACTGTAAAACAGACACTTTAGCACTGCTGAAGTTTTTAGCTGAACAAGGTCACAAAGCAAATAGAAACAAACTGCAGTTGTGGATAATATTATTTGGACACAAGAGGCAGAACAATCCTTCAAACAACTAAAACAGGTTTTAGTGAGCACATCAATATTAGCACTCCCAGACTACAAAAAACCTTTCATCCAAACATGTGACGCGAGACAAGGATTCATGACCAGCGTTCTAACAGCCTTTTGGACAAAAACTACAACCGATAGCTTATTACTCTTCTAAACTTGATCCCATAGAAAGAGCTATGCCTCCATGCTTACAGGCAGTGCAGGCAGCAGCTATTGCTGTACAAAGTTCAGCTTCACTCGTGTTATTTCATCCATTGACATTGAAGGTTTCACATGCGGTTTCTGTACTTCTGATGCAAAACAAAGTAGCATTCATGTCACCAGCACGGCATCTCAATTGTATGACGATACTAATGGCGCAGCCACATTTGACGATCGAACGTTGCAATACATTGAATCCATCCACACTTTTGCCACACGAACAAGACGGTGATAAACATGACTGCTTAGCTAAAACTGAGGAGACTGTTTTACCGAGAGCAGACCTGACTGATACACCACTCACACATCCAGACATAACAATGTTTGTTGATGGTTCCTGCAAGAAAAATCCAGATGGCACGAATGCCAGTAGTGTGCGGTGGTGACACAGGGGAGGGTGCTGAAATCCTCACCTTTGCCATCACATTTCTCAGCACAGGCAGCAGAGATAATAGCTTTGACGGAGGCATGTAGATTGGGGGAAGGGAAAGCTATCACAGTCTACACAGATAGCCAGTATGCATTCTCCACACTGCATGTTTTCAACCAACAGTGGAAAAACAGAGGCATGGTAACATCTACAGGCAAATCTATTCAACACAAAGATTTGATACTAACTTTATTGGATGCTATTCTTCTACCAAAAGCAGTTGCAGTCTGTAAACGCGCAGCGACAGAGGGACAGGGTTCAGATTACATTTTTGTAGCTGATACTGACACAGAGCACATTGACCATGATATCTTGAAGGCAAGGGCATAACTTTGGGTTGAACATTGGGGGGGTTGAGATTTCCGCCTGTGAAGCAGGTGTGTATATATATATATATATATATATATATATATATATATATATATTCTTTGGCCACCAGCCACTGCGATTCAGAAAATGCATAAAAATGGTTCTTGAACTTATACAGAATACACATTAAAGCGTGTGCAAGTGTTCTTTTTAGGACTCATGGTCCTTAATTGCCTCTAATTTAAGTATTTTGTCCCGATTACAAATGGGTTTGTAGTGTTTCCCACAGGATCTTTGGAGGCTATGGTGGGGGGATTGCGATCCTCTAGGGGGGTCTGGGGGCATGCCCCCCCGGGGGAAAATTTTGAATAATTTCATTTTAATGCATCAATTTGGTGAATTATGAGAAACAAAATATGACATATCAATTACTGACTAATTTCTTACAAACTGCTGGTTCTGATACAAATGTTGACATACTAAATGGGGTTGAGGAGTTTAAGCATTCAAGAAAAAGATGAGAACAAAAATGACTAAAACACAATTCGTTTATTATTATTAATAATAATAATAATAATAATAATAATAATAATAATAATAATAATAATATTAGTGGGTGACTATTCCTCAGCCTTCCATGGTGTTTTGGTTTTGACTAAAGCGGCAAGCCCCGTTCACATACGTCACCACTCGCCTATCTCTAAGCGACAGCTGTCAATGAATGTGAATGTGTTCTAGCGGAATGTGGCCAGGACAGGCGATGCGATGTGGTCGATCGGAGATAGAATCATTTTAACTTTCTGCGATGCGAGTGAAGCAAGTACCAATCACAATGTAGAATAGAGATGATTGACAGTTGCCGTCAACAGAGAGTTCCACAGATAGTTGCCGTTTGAAGTCGCCGGCGGCAGTGAGTTTTTTTTTTGCCAGCGAGTAGAATTCAGCGAGAAAGCGAGTGACGGGCGAGTAGCGACGTATGTGAACGGGGCTATACGCGCACACACTGTCGAACTCGCCGGCTGGGGGGAGGGGGGACTAACTTTTGTTCAGTAACATGATTTGACTCGTGAGTGGTGGCACTGGAGCCCTAGCAGTAGCTACCTCCTGTTGGGAAGATACTTTTATTCTTTTGCTTTTTTTCGCGTGCTTTCTTCATACCACCGCTGATGCGGGGAGAGACGGGAGAGACAGTAGAGAAGCGCAGGTCTGGCAAGGTGGGCGAAACCAAATCTCAGAGCGGGAGGGGGCACAGACAAACGTCACTATTTTCTACTGGTAAATTGAGAAAATCTACCACACTGTTGTGATTATAATGCTTAACATTCAATATCAATAATTGTGATATCATATTGGGTGGGTTGTGGTGGCTGGTTTGGATTATTGGGTGGGTCCATCCCCCCCATAAATTACGCCTATGCTTGAAGGACATGCAAGCCACAACACCAGACACTGAGAAATCACTGTGGCGCGACAAAGGAGCAAAACAAAGAGATGACGACATCTGGAGATGATCTGAGGGTAAGCCCATCCTTCCTAAAACCCTCTATAGATTTGCAGCTATTTTGAGCCATGGAAGTACCCATGTCTCAACAGGAGGGATGGTGGCAATGATAGGTAAATGTTTTACAACATATGGATTCCAAAATCCTAAAAAAAATGTTGTGCATCCTGTTTGATTTGCTCCAAGCACAACTTGCAAGGAAGAATGAGACCTAAAAGAGGAGCGTTCCCGAAAGCTGAATATCCTTTCCAAACAATATGCATGGACTTCATCGAACTAAACAAATCAGAGGGGAAGAAATACTGTCTGGTAATAGTAGATATGTTTTCAAAATGGGTTGAAATCACACCAACAGCAACAAACAACGCTATAGTGGTAGCAAGATTTGGTTCCCAGAAACAATTTATTGCGATAACGGTCCACATTTCAGAAACCAAGTCATGGCTAAATTATCAGAAATGTTTAACATCCAACCAAAGTTTCATTGCAGTTATCATTGGTATCACTGGTCATCTCCTCGCTGGGAAGGTCCATATCAGGTTCTGCTATCTACACCGACAGCAGTCCACATTGCTGAGAGAGGAACGTGGGTTCATCTGACACACTGTAAGAGAGCATACAGCACTCCGGAGGGGACAGATAAGTAAAAGCACCACACCATGGCCGACAGACCGTGGAATCCGTTTCGAAAGACGGGATGCGGTATGAGAGGAACACTGTGTCTAATAAGTGTGATAGCAGTGATAGTGGTAATTCCGATACTACAATCGAATGGCAACAACAATCGCACCGCAGCTGAATCACTGATTGTAGATTCGACACTAGCCAATACAACGCTAGCTAATTCAACACCAGCCAAATTAAGAGCTAAAAGAGAAATCGGACCGCAAATTGTATAACTTTGTGTCTCTACCCGCTGACAGGAACTGCACCACTATACACCAATTGTTTCCCCCTGTGCCAACTCACACGCGGCCACCCTGGTTTGAGCCATATGACGGCAACTACACCTGTCTGTCTAGAGAAGAAGGTACGGTTAGTGTAGGAACTTTGGCTCCCTGTAATCTAACCCTGAAGTTATCAGCAGGAGACTGGGGTGTGCAGGATGCGTGGGTGAGAAGACAACTTGTGACCAGGGCGGACATCTGGTGGTTCTGCGGTGGTAAGACACTTAGACCAACATTAACAATTGATTGGATTAACTATTTGTATTATAACCAACAGAGGTTCATCAATTAGACCAGAGATGGCATCAGGGGTTATCTATACAATTAGATAGGACTAGTCTCATGGCATGGCAGAACCGGCTGGCGCTGGACATGCTGCTGGCCGAGAATGGAGGCGTGTGTAAGATGTTTGGGGATATGTGTTGCACTTTCATTCCCAACAACACCGCTCATGACGGCAGTGGGACTAGGGAGCTGGCAGGTTTGACGTCGCTATCTGAGCAGTTCGCAGAAAACTCAGGTATTGATGAACACCCTTACTTTTCATGGATGGAGAGCATGTTCGGGAGGTGGTCAGGGCTCATACAATCAGTTCTGATAACCATAAATATAATGACCATAATTATGACTGCGTTGTGTTGTTGTTGTGTTCCATTCCCGAGAGACTTAGTTCAGAGGCTGATTGACGTTGCCATGAACAAGATGTTACTGTACACCAGAGTGCCGGATGAGGAGGAAAAAGGTGATGCAACATCATATCTATCAGATTACAGTGACGATGAAATAACCCCTGTGAAGTGTGCTTCCCGATTCCTAGGTGAGCAGAAAGTTCCAGGTGATCTGGATGCTGAGGACATGTGCGGGGACTTGGAGGATTTCTATGATTAGTAGTTTAAACAAAAATAAAAACATAAATTCCACAGCACAATGATGTATTTACAGAAAATCCCAAAAAGAAGATGTAAAAACTGATAAGCATTACGAGTGTAGCCTAAGAGAAGGATGTTATCTCCACTATATATATATATATATATGTTAATCACATGATGGAAGGAAGTGTTTAATGTTTTATTGTTTTCCACAAGTCCAGGGTGAGATTTCCTAGGCAGGGTCAGGTTCAACTAACGGGATCGATGGGTTGACCAGCCTGCGTTGGACAGTTTTGTTTGATTTCTATTCTTCCTTCCTATTAAACTTTATAGTACTAGAGGTTAGTTTTACTGGATGTGCTATGTATAACTCTGTTTTGATTCACTGTACTTTCCCAATTGGACTGGAGTACCTTAGGGCGGTCGCCTGTAGGCAGAGGGGCCGTGAGAGAATTTCCCTGCCCGAATGTAAAGATGGTACTGAAGATGCTAAGAAGCTGCCTGACAGGGTTTTCGCTCTCACACTCCACAAAATTGAACTAATGATTATGCTTGAGATAAGCATAAACAGGAGGGAATGTTATAAGAATTTTGTATAACCTCATGTCTTAAAGTTTTCTTAGTTCAGGTTACAGCTTTATGTGTTGAACTGTTTATTACTTTAGTATCCCCATGGCTGACCTAAATGTTATCAGAGGCCTGGTAGTCATGATGTCTTGTTCTACATGAAGGTTAACTGTCAGTGACGCGTTATCTCCTGTGCCTTTAAAAGACTCAAGTCACAACAATGATTTGAGCACTTCCTCTGTAGCATCCTCACACGTTGTTGCATTGTAACGGCTCCTCTTGTACAAGATTAAAGTCAGACGTCGACTTTACTTATGTCTCCGATCTCCTCCTTAGGTGAATTTATTTGTTTACGGGTAAATTCTTTTAACACCCGTCTTAAAACTCATTTATTTACCCTATATTTTGGTTGTAACTAATTCTTCATTGTTTTATCATTTCCCTCTGATGTTTTTTATTATTGTTTTATAGTCTGCTATTATTGTTTTTATGTTTTTATTGTTGTTTTATAGTCTGTTATTATTGTACTGAATTTGTTGTAAAGTGTATTGAGACCATGTATCATGGTGATTTTTATAAATCACCATGACTTTAAATAATAAATTGATTGATTGATTGATTGATTGATTGATTGATAGACTTGGAAAGACTCTGACACTAGCAGGATTCTCCGTCCGCGAAGTCTATCCATCCCGTCCAGCCAAACTGGATCTTTCCATCATTGCCGATCTTGCATGTCATACGGGGGAACTCTGTTCTATGAATACCACAAATCATTCTCTGCCAGGGCTGCCATGTCCATTCAGAGGTTAACCAAAGACTGGACTGGTCTGTGGTCGACCTGGCTCTAATCAGCAGGCACTGCACTGGCCGCTAAGCTCTTTCTTGCACCATTTGCAGTTCTTTCTCACACCATCCAACCTGTGTCCCAAACCCGTGGCTATAGCCTAGTCCAGGGGTACTCAAATACAAATCCTCAAGGGCCACAAAGATGTTTTTCAATGACTCAAAGGTCCATTTATTGAGGTCGGTCAGGTCACATGTGATATACTGTATTTAGTGCATTTCTTTTTGTTGTTCTTACCTCTGAATTTTGAGGATATTTCTCTTCAAAATTTGTATGCTTTGTCTCATAATGCCGTTTTCAAATTGGGAATCTTCATCACAGATAGTCTCCTGGCATATTAAAGGAAAACACCACCGCATTTCCATACTGAACTATGTTCTGCTCTGATCTTAGACGAGGTGATACATACCTCCCTCTCCTCTGTGCGTGCACTCAATGGCTCTTGCGCGCACTCCATGCAGCGCTAATTTGCTAGCATGTAGCTTGTCCCAGTATATTCCTTAGGATCCAAAGGGGGGTGAAGTTAGAAGTGACCAAGCACTTCCACGTTGTCCCTATTTAAATACGGTTACGTGAGTAGTTACACGACTCAAGTTTGGTTACACAAAATGAAACATGCCAATTTTTCTAAGCGGATAACAAGGATAACTATATAGTATGGCGGAATAACAACTGGAAGCACTTCGACGTCGGCGCAGTAATATCATCACTCCGCTCCCCCTCTTACTTCCGTCAATAGAACCTACGTGACCTGCACGCCGTCGCCTGCACTACCTGTAGTAGTTTGTGCACAGTTGAGGAAGCATCAGGTTGTAGTAAGATAGTTTGTGAACAATAGAACATCATGGTTATAACGTGCATCGTACAGGGTTGTGAAAACAAGCAGAAGGTATATAGTCCCGTCATGTTTTGAGTGATGATATTACTGCGCCGACGTCGAAGTGCTTCCAGTTGTTATTCCGCTTCCAGAAAAATTGGCATGTTTCATTTTGTGTAACCAAACTTGAGTCGTGTAACTACTCACGTAACCGTATTTAAATAGGGACAACGTGGAAGTGCTTGGTCGCTTCTAACTTCACCCCCCTTGGGATCCAAAGAATATACTGGGACAAGCTACATGCTAGCAAATCAGCGCTGCGCGGAGTGTGCGCAAGAGCCATTGAGTGCACGCACAGAGCAGAGGGAGGTATGTATCACCTCGTCTAAGATCAGAGCAGAACATAGTTCAGTATGGAAATGTGGTGGTGTTTTCCTTTAAGCACATGGGTCTTGTGCTGGTTGGAGGAAGAATGAATGCAAACTTTTCAGTCCATTCTTCTTTAAATTGGCGATTTTCACTGTCCACCTTTCTTTAGGCAGAGAACTTGGAACATGCCATTTTCATGTAATCTTTTTCCCCGTCTATGCTATCTATCTATGCTCCTACTGGCAAAGTGGCAATATGCGAACCGCTTCAAAAACGAAAGTGAAACTTAAAAATGCGCTCGCAGCGCGACCCAATAACAGGCTGTCTGTGTATCGTTGGCATGGAGACAAGTCCCGATACACGTGTTGACCCAACCAAAACGCATACTGAAAAAAGAATAGTTCCGGGGCCACAAATAGGTGGCCGGCGGGCCGGATGCGGCCCAGGGGCCGCCTATTGAGTACCGCTGGCCTAGTCCATCCGCCGGCAGGCCCAAAAGCCGATGTGGATAAGGTGATATCTTTTTGGACTCCAATGTGCCACAAATTCATAAAAACTTATGTAATTTGTCAACCGTAACTATATTCATGCTTGCAGCTATTGCGGGGACGGGCATCCAAAATCAGTGAGTCCCAGACAAACCCGCCTTGTGAGGAAGGAAAAGAGAATATAAAACAATCCGTTAAATAATCGTAAGCTGCAAAAAAAAAAAAATTCAGGTCTGTTTCAAGCCATTAAATTCTGGTATTAAACTAGACAGTATTCTCATGCAAGCTCCCTGCTTCTCGAGAAATTAAATCGCATCAGGGAGATAACGAAGGCACAGTCTTCAAAACCATGTCAAGAGATCTGGGGCCTCATGTACTAAGAATTGCGTGGATTTCCTACTGAAACATTGCGTACGCTAGAATCCAGAAACTGTCGTACGCACAAAAAAAATCAGATGTATCAAAGTGTGCGTAAGCATGGATCCAAGCACTTTTCCTTTGTACATCCCAATCAACGTGGAATTGAGCGCACATGTAGAAGTGCTAAACTCCTCCCTGTCCACGCCCCCATTTAAATATGCAAATAATTTTAAATAGGGCCTGCACCGGGGATTCCCCTCTCTGCACCATCAGATCTACAAAATGAGTAAAGGGAAGAAGCGCAACTTCACCGAGTCTGAGCTCGAAACGCTCTTAAACGAAGTCGAGACTCGAAGACCAGTATTATTTGGTAGCCTCTCATCAGGCATAAACACAAAAAAAAAGAAATGTGAGTGGGAGCGTGTGTGAGGCAGTGAACACTGTGGGGTCGGAGCAGCGCACACTCCCTGAAATAAAAAAGAAATGGTCCGACGTGAAGGTGGAGGTGAAGAGGAGGATTTCGGCCCACCGCCGAAGCGTGACCGCAACGGGCGGGGGGACAGGAGGATATCAATATATTATATATTATATTATTATATATATTAATGACTGCAGAAATGTACTATAGTAGACAGATGAAGTCTGAGCATCAACTTATTTATTTTGTGTGTTCTTTAGATACTACTCTATAACCTCTGTGATTATGAGCAAGTTTCTTCTCTTATACACAAAGTTATGGGGGGAAACAGATTATTTCAGATGTTTACCTGTCTGCCAGAATTTGTATCCCCCCCTCAAAATAGACAGAGGAAGTAGCTCCCGCAGCCAGGGGAAACAATTTCTGTCGGGGATACCTACACTGGCACAACACCTCGGTTTCCCTAATGTAATCGGAGCTATTGACTGCACACATGTTGCTATAAAAGCGCCATCACAGGATGAATTTGTTTTTGTCAACAGGAAACATTTTCATTCAATAAATGTTCAAATAATATGTGATGCGCAAATGCAGCTCACCAACATCGTGGCAAGGTGGCCTGGTTCAACGCATGACTCGTTCATTCTTACTAATAGCATGGTTGGTAACAGGCTGGAGGCTGGCACGGTGCGCGATGAGTGGCTTCTCGGTGAGTAAATGTATCCGTTTAGTTGCCAGAAACCCCAGAGTGGTCAGCACCTGTGTGGGCACGGACAACCCCTGGCTCCTGGCTGTGTTTCTTTCTAGGGCCGGCCGCAGCTCTGCGCACAGCTCCAGTAACACTTGCCTCGGCAACTTAAAACGACTCACAAGCCAGTTGTCGTCATTTGCTAACATATCCTCCCGTTCTCTAAACACCCTCTCACGTCTGATGTTACCGTTTGCGATGTCTTCTAACAAGGCCAAGGCTGCCATTGTTAATGCCATTTTTCACTTTGCGCATGCTTTTATATCCATCCATATGATTGCAAACACGTGTGTGTTAATTGTCCATTAATGTGTCTCTGATGTGCACATTACTCTGAGGACTAATTGTTTTCACATAATTAAGTTTCCCAGCATCACCTCAGAGTGTCGCCAAAGGAACAATAGCTGTAGAAACGTGCGTACGCCAGCCATGAAGCTGGCGTGGGACACCGCACATTTCCACGCTCATTTCACTTTTGATACATCTGAACGTTGGCGTGGAAAATTACGTACCCCACGTTTTTGTGCGTACGCAACATTGATACATGAGGCCCCTGGTCTTTGCCGCTCGGGGAAAAAAAAAAAAAAAATGGAACGGCATTTCTTTTTCCACAATGATTATACAGAACAATCTTTGGCCATCAGATTATTCACCAACGCAGCTCCGTCGTGGGTTTCGGGGGGTTCTTTAATAATCAGTGGTTGCTGACGCGTGGCCAAAGAATTGTCGTCTCTACCAGCCAGTGCTCCTTCTTCATAGTAGCCTGTCTTCCCTGGGGGAAACACTAGTCCAGAAGAAAATAATATTCTTTGCGACAATGAAGCAGCTGTCACTTTATCAACAAAGGGCGCTCCCCATACCATTAATTAACAGATTTATAAGACGCCTTACTTGGGCATCCGTGCTGGGGAACTTCCTCATCAAGAAGCTCACATTCCAGGCCGCATGTGCTTTTCTGGTTCACTGTTTTGAGTCCTGCAAATGCAGCCGTCCTCCATCAAAGGCCTCCTCGCAGGTGTCCAGTTCCACCTGCGCTGCTTGGATCCATCTACCAACAGCTTGCTAGAGAATCCATCCATTAAGCTCCTGCTAAACGGCTTCAAGAGAGGAACCCAAGGCAAGACATTCGTCTCCCTTTCACCCCTCCACTTTGCACAAATTAATCACCCACCAAGGAACGGGTGCTTTGGTTCATAGGCTCACTGTTTCTTTTTTTTTTTTTTTTCTTTTTCTTTTTATTTGAAAGGGACAATACACATTAAAGAACATCAGTATGTGAATACAAATGTAAATGTGTCGGAGTTAGCAAGCCTGCTAATTTACATCCGCAGTCCCTTGGCAGGTAATAGACAATAGATAAATGGATGGATCCAAATGCGATGGCCCTCTCCTGCTGCATAGAGTGGACCAAGACATTAGAGACTTAGCAGCGGGTAAATACAGTATATCCCATTCTATCACACATACATACAAAGACAAATAAAAGCTAATCAGTACATTAGAAGCATGCAGTTAGAACATTAAAGGTGATTACACGTTTGGTTGGCTCTAAGCCATACCTTCAGGTGGCTCTTAAAAGTAGTCAAGGTAGGGCATTCCTTTACGGGTAAGGGCAGTGTGTTCCAGATTGCAGTTCCTTTCGTAGACAGGGCATTTTTACTGAAAGAGGTTTTCCTGTATGGAACCACACAGTCCCTATTAGTAATTGATCTGGTGGTCCTTGTTTGTTTAAATGCAATAAACTCTTTAAGTGGAGATGGCGCCAGGCCATGAAGTACTTTATATATAAAGCATACAGAGGAGAACTTACAAAAATTAGGAAAACTCAGCAAATTATATTTCACTAGAATGTTACAATGATGGTAAGAAAACGTTTTTTTGTCTAAGATTTTGAGTGCTTTTTTATACAGAAGCTCAATTGGTTTCACGATAGTAGAGCCGGTCATGGACCAGCTAGTAATACAGTAGCTTAAATGAGAAAAAAGCATTGATCGTTGTCAGCTGCTTCTGACAACGATCCTCTGATTTGCTTAAAGTTGCAAAGGTGATATTTAATTTTTTTTGATAACATTTTAACATGATTTTTAAAAGAAAGTTTAGAGTCTATAATCACACCTAAATATTTAAATTCATTAACAACTTCCAACTCGTCAGCACCCAAAAAAACACCTGAGCGAGAAGGCATGGAAGAAGCAGATTGCTTCGACAGAAATAGACAAACAGTTTTTTTTGCATTCAAAATAAGACACGAACTTGTAAGCCATGTTTGTATGTGTGTGAGTGCTGTAGAAAGCACCCGTGCTGCCTCCTCAGGATTTTAAGCTTTAGTAAAAATTACCGCATCATCAGCGTAAAGCTGAACATCCACATCTAAACAAAAATCGGGTAAATCATTAATATACAATGTGAATAAAATGGGCCCCAATATGGACCCTTGGGGGACCCCTACTGGACAACCCATAAAAGAGGAGCTGGCACCGGCCACCACAGTTCGTTGTTCTCTATGTGACAAGTATGAGTCAAACCATTTAATAGATTGAAAAGAAAAATTAAAATGAGACAGTTTGGATAAAAGTACCTTGTGATTGACGGTATCAAACGCTCTTTTTAAATCTAAAAAGACAGCACCAACACATCCATGAGCATCCAAATAACACTTAATTCTCTCCATGAACATGGTCAATGCGGTCTCGGTGGAATGGTAAGCTCGAAACCCAAACTGCATGGGATGTAAAGGAGTATGGCTATTGCCAAGGAAATCAATTACTTGTTTGGCGACCCACTTTTCAATTACTTTAGAGACACAATACTAATAGGTCTGTAATTATTTAAATCAAACTTGTCGCCAGCTTTCAATACTGGAGTAACTGAGGCCATTTTCCATGCCTTAGGTACAGTTGAGTTTTTGATCGATAAATTAACCAGATGCACAAGTGGGGGAGCTATGGCCTCCTTATGTGATTTCAAGAAACTGGTGTCGAGCCCGTGTATGTCCTTGGCTTTAGAGTTGTTCAAATTACTTATGATATCAATAACTTCTGATTTTGTGATTTCTTGAATATTATATTTAGGCTCGATGTTGTCAGACAAGTAAGAAACCTGCTGCTCAGAGACTTCGAGAGGTGTGAACTGTTTCACCATTTCCTCTATTGAGTTTATGAAAAAATAATTAAATTCCTGAGCCAGGATACCAGGGTTTCTCACCAGCTTATTGTCGATTTTTAATTCCAGACCTTTAGATTCCTGCTTGGGTTGTTTTCCTGTTAATTTATTTATATTCTGCCATATTTTTTTATGGTTACCTCTAGCGTTCTCGATAATTTGAATAAAAAAATCAGCTTTGGCCTTACGTAATTCTGATGTCACCTTGTTTCTAGCAACTGTAAAATTCAGTCGGTCTGTATTAATCCCAGACTTAATAGATTTTCTGAGGAGCTGATCCCTATGCTTCATCAGTTTTAGACAGGTAGAGTTGAGCCAGGGGAGGGAGGTGGACTTCTTTTTCCCCTGACGCCCTCTCCTGGAGAATGAGAGAATGATCTCTTTGACTTTAGATAAAAATAAATCACTGCCAATATCTGCATCATCACATCCCAGAAGGCCAGACCAGTCAACATCTTTTAAATCTCTATCCACATTTTCTAATTGATTATTGGGGATAATCATGTTAAAGTGTAAGTTTGGCGGAAATTGAAAATAAAGCTATTTTCTGAATGAAAATACATCAACTAAGCCGTGGAGGAAGTCATTTTCGCTCATCACGCAGTTCAGAGCTAGCACGGGCGGGAGCTAGAGTCCAAAATCGCAAACAGTGGGTTAGCATGGGGCCTACAGCCACACGCTTTCAAAATCGCATTTTTAAACCACTAACATTGCTCAAAACAGCGCCAAACCTCGTCAGCAGCTTGCTCTGGGTGTCTACACATAAAACGAAGCACCAACAACTCAGTTCATGAACCCGAAGTTTATAACAGAAGACAGTTAAGAACACTCACCAATTCTACCCCTGCCAGCTCCTCGCAAAGGATAGTCCGTAAGTGTCGATTACCGAACGCAATGCAAAACGAGGGAGACCACTGAAGATTTCACCCAGAATAAAACGAGTATACTTTTAAATTAGTGGCAGTTTGGCCAAATATAAGTTAATAACGGTGGGTAAAAACGTTGGGATAGTTTGTATACACTTCCAATCAGTTCAAGACAGCAGCCTTATCTGAAGCACATACATGTCACGCGAGATCTCACACGGGAACTCGTTCGGTAATCGACACTTACGGACTATCCTTCGCGAGGAGCTGGCAGGGGTAGAATTGGTGAGTGTTCTTAACTGTCTTCTGTTATAAACTTCGGGTTCATGAACCGAGTTGTTGGTGCTTCGTTTTATGTGTAGACACCCAGAGCAAGCTGCTGACGAGGTTTGGCGCTGTTTTGAGCAATGTTAGTGGTTTAAAAATGCGATTTTGAAAGCGTGTGGCTGTAGGCCCCATGCTAACCCACTGTTTGCGATTTTGGACTCTAGCTCCCGCCCGTGCTAGCTCTGAACTGCGTGATGAGCGAAAATTACTTCCTCCACGGCTTAGTTGATGTATTTTTATTCAGAAAATAGCTTTATTTTCAACTTACTTACACTTTAATAGATCGATTGGTTAAAGTATGATACAGATTTTTTGAGCATTTGACTTTTCTTGAGAAAAAGATTGCGTTATGGTCCGAGAGTCCTGTTAACAGGTTATGGGTGTTTGTGATTCTTTCCGGTTTATTAGTAAAGACTAAATCAATCCTGGATTGTGTACGATGTGTAATTCTAGTGGGTTGCTCTATAATCTGAGTGAAATTAAAATAGTCAGTTATATGTTTAAGGTGTTTTCTATCTATTTTGTTATCCCAATTGACATTAAAGTCACCAAAAAGGATGATTTCTTTTTTATGATTACATAAGGTAAGGAGTGCCTTGAGCTGGTCATAAAAATCTATGTTAGCCGTGGGTTTGCGATAGATGCAGATGACAGTAAGAGACATCTCTCTCGAAAGAGAAATATTTACACCAATACATTCAAGTGTGATGTTACTGGGCCATGTAATCTGATTACATTTCAAGTTGTTCTTTACATACAGGAGAACCCCCCCGCCCCTACCCTGTCCCCTATCTTTCCTATACGTATTGTAGTCCGGATAGGATAGGCTCACTGTTAGGAACAGCCTGTTGGGTTTTAATAGAGATGATCCGATACTCGGATCAGATATCAGCTCCGATATCGAGTAATTACCTGGATCGGATATCAGATGAATGAGGCCGATCCAGCATTCCGATTATTTTTATTAACATCCTACACAGCAATACAGTTACAGCGATCTAGTCGCTTCAGTTCTGTTTGCTACGCTGGTTACGTCATCACGCAGAGCACGCTAGCAGCTAGTGATGAGTACACAGAGCAACACGGAGCAAGCGCCGGTTCATTAAGCCTTTGTCCGTCGGGTTTCAGGCAGCTACTATATTTGATATTACATTTTAAAAATATCTGTTTACAGTGCACTTTACATGGTTACAAGTGTTATTTATTTATTTTGCTGCTAATGTAATCTTTATTTGTTAATAAATAATATTAAGTACATTTATATCTGTGGCATGTCACATGATCGAAACTGGATTGGTGCATCTCTAGTCTTTAAGGTGCGGAGAATTCACCACACGCTCACGATCTTCGACCCCTCCCAAGACCTCACCATAGGCCATGTAACGCTGCACAGTCATTACCTTGGTGTTCCTGAAACATTCCAAAACTGATAGAGACAGAAGCGGAATATCAGTTCCTATTTCCCAAACTAACTCTGATTTTTGTCCATTGTCCGCCATGGCCCGCTATCTGGAAAGCCGTGCTCCAGCCAGCCCACAGGAGCCGCTGTTCATCACGGAGGGAGGAGAACCCATGTCACGTGCCTGGTTCGCCTCGCGCCTCCTGGGGCAGATGGTCCTCACCTGCTTATGAACGTTATCTGCGCCCCGGAAATAGAGCCATCCTAGATGCTCAAAGCCATGAGCCGAATATTGCAAGTACATAAGGATCATTCAAATATATAGGCATGATAGGATACGTCTGTCTTCTCCTTATTCACCAAGCCGAGGGGTAACGGATTGGCTCATCGCCTATTTAAATAGGCTACATTTATTTTCAACTCAGATAGCCTCCTGACATCTCTTGTAGCAAGAGGGTCAGGGAAATTGCCGGTGTGGTCGTTTTGGGGTTTTTTCTTTGCTGCTGCGCTCCCTGCTTATGCCGTTCATGATGGTTCATGAAGGGCAGGAAGGTGTGCTCTTCCTGCCTCAGGCTTTCCAAGCGCGTGGAAGAGCAGGGAGTCCCAGAACAGTACCATACCGTCAAATGAAACTTGTGCAAGTAAATAAAGATTCTTTTTGACAAAGTGGTCCTGACTGAAATGAATAGGAAATCATTCAGAATAAATGTAATATCTTGTGTTTTCTGTTACAGGTTGGTGCCAGACGGCCGTACTGCAGGTCAATCCTCATGTTCCCCCGCTGGGCCTCTACTTTGGGTAACAGGGTTAAGAAAGGACTTCTGTCTTTCAAGGCGTTCCATGGAGAACCTCGTCCACTGCTTACTAACAGAACAGATGGGTTCCATGTCCACAGTTCCACGGTGGTGATTGGGTTGACAGCGACGAAGCCAATGAGCCACTCCAGCAGCCCTGGGACATCCTCAGAGTCTCCAGCAGTCCTGGAACATCCTCAGAGGCTCGTAGCTGCAGTGTCTGCTCCAAATGTCCAGATCCCTGTGTTGCAAGAACATGATTATTGTTGAGGTTTTATTTTTGTTTATCAGTAGTGCAGTTTATAAGTAATACCACACAGTAGAAGTTCTTACAGACAAATGTTTCCTGTTTAATGTTTTACGATTATTAGGTTGTGTACAAATCTAAATAATTAATATCTGAATGTATATGATTGTTGACTCATGTTTTAGGCCTGCAGGTCTATTTCCTTCCTGCTCTGGAGGAGAGACCCTGCTGCAGTGGTTGGCATCATGGCTGAGGAGATGGGGTGTAGTGGGTAATAGCAGGTCTTTGCTCCATCACCTCATCCATGACAACAAACACTTCAAGTGTGCAGCAGTGACCTCTCCTCCCTCAGTGCTGACATCTTCAGTTCATACAAACAACACTTCTCATAATCATTGTTTAGATCAACTATTCACCACTAGTTATATATTATAATATGTACTGTAATACTGTTCCACATGGGACCAACTTAATGGACTCTGATGTTTTAACACATTGTAGATATTACCCAGCACTGACTTTGCATGATTATTAATGAGAAAGACAACTTCATCTGGTTTCTTTTATGCTGTAGTGTTCAATACTTTAAACTGCTTCCAACTCACCTTGTATTTCTGCTTCATGTTCTCCCACTTCTTCTTAGCTCTTCCGGCTCCACCTTCCCTCCATCTAATGTTCTTCAATAAACATCCTATATGAAGAACAGCACGTAGAAAAGTGTTACAGTTCATTGATGATTTCTTGCTGTTAAACAGAACGTTTCAGGTAGACATCTCAGGAGAGCAGTACATCTCCCATCTATATACGCTGGTGTTCAACCTTATATCATTGAGAAGCTAAATATGCACCAGTGGTAGTTAAGCCCTGCATATGAGAATTATAACATTTAATACCACATTTTCTTAAGTGAAGCCTCTCAGAGCAGCATCCCTCCTGCCGGTGAACGTCTCCTCATCGTTCCCTCCACTGAATGAGGCGCCCGGTGTCTGCATCCGTCCCTTTAACGGACAACGGTGCACGGCGTTATTAATCACCGTTATAACCACGTTTTACCACTTCGGTTACGCTCGTTGTGAAAAGGCTGCTTTTCCACCTTTTCACCTGGTCCTGTTCCCAGCATTATCAGGGGTTTGGTGTCTGTTTAATCCTTGGATTTAGTGTAATGCTTTCGGTTATTTTGATAAATGATTAATTGATTTGTATAAATTATACAGTCCTATAGTTATTTATGGGTTTATAGTTTTGGGTTTTACTTCTCCATGTGATTGTAGGGTTGGATCAGCTGCTCACCAGCTTCCTCAGGTTGATTGCATGCAGGTTTGTCTGATTAGGTCCTCTCAGCAGGGAGGGGCTGGGCAATGTTAATGTGAAGAAGAGGAGGGAAGATAGCTTATGCCATAAATGACATTTTGTAATATTTGGGTGGCTTCTTGTTAATGCACCCATACAATTTATAGATTTAGTTATGTCAGCAATAACTGATCTGTGTGGATAACTTGTCTTCTTCCAATTAAAGGGTTTAAATTGTGCTTGGCCAGCTTAGCTCACCCTATACTTACCTGGGCAGGTGGTAGGTTCCATTTTGGGTGAGGCTGAAATGTTTGTGTGTGTTCACGCGGGAAAGGGAAGAGACAGAGAGGCTAGGAGGTGGCAGCTTCCCTGGAGGTTGCAGTTTGCTTGATTTTTGTTTGATATTCATTTTCCGCAGTTTGATTTGGTGCTCTTTGTTAAGTAAAGTTTTCTTCTGTTTTTTTGTAAATAAATCATCACCTTTTTGCACACATCCTGTTTCCAGTACGGCTTCTTAAAGATCCTTTTTGTTTGTTTTTTCGGTGCATCACCTTTGCATCCTTTGAATGAGGGGGTGACACCACACTCGTTAACCTCTATGGTAAATTACCGTCAGTAGGCTAGCCGGCTGGCAGGACCTTCAATTCGTAATGTTAACGTACAATTCCAACAACAATAAAGTAACGTTCATTATCAATACGATTTAAAGGAAAACACCACCGCATTTCCATACTGAACTATGTTCTGCTCTGATCTTAGACGAGGTGATACATACCTCCCTCTCCTCTGTGCGTGCACTCAATGGCTCTTGCGCGCACTCCGCGCAGCGCTAATTTGCTAGCATGTAGCTTGTCCTTAGGATCCAAAGGGGGGTGAAGTTAGAAGTGACCAAGCACTTCCACGTTGTCCCTATTTAAATACGGTTACGTGAGTTGTTACACGACCCAAGTTTGGTTACACAAAATGAAACATGCCAATTTTTCTAAGCGGATAAGGATAACTATATAGTATGACAGAGTAACAACTGGAAGCACTTCGACGCAGTAATATCATCACTCAAAACATGACGGGACTATATACCTTCTGCTTGTTTTCACAACCCTGTACGATGCACGTTATAACCATGATGTTTGATTGTTCACAAACTATCTTACTACAACCTGATGCTTCCTCAACTGTGCACAAACTACTACAGGTAGTGCAGGCGACGGCGTGCAGGTCACGTAGGTTCTATTGACGGAAGTGTTGTGAAAAAAACAGTAAGCTTGAATATACGAGGAGAGTCTATGGGTTATATCAATAACAGCGCTTTATTAGCACAAATATCAGGAAAACATATTCCGGCAGTTATACGTGCACGGACCTAGTAGTCAACTCAACATAGGGTTGAATTCACTCAAAAGGCGCTTTACAACAGAGTGCGCAGCGTATTTCAAGAGACTCCACATGAGTCTGATTGGCTCATTCTATAGATGCAGGCGGAGCGTAATTTTAGCATGCCGCGGCCTGGTTGGAGCGCTGGGTAGTTCCACCCACACTGGCTCATACGGTCCATCCCTCCGGGTGCTGTCATCTATGTATTGTGTGTGTATGTTGTCGAGATGCATATCATGTGCTTGTCATGTGCTCCTTCCTGGTGCGGCTACACAATGTGTCCGTTCATTGTATGTTGTCGGGATGTATATCATGAGCTTGTCATGTGTGTGTGTGTGACCCAGATGTGATCCTCTCTTGTGTTTCCTGTTTTCAACGTATGGCGTACAGATGGAATGCCCTGACACAGTTTCTAACCCTCACAATAGTTTTCCACTAGCCTGAACATCTGAGTCTATGTGTAGTAATTTAAAACATGTGTGATTAGCTTATGTATTTACATTTTTCTCCACAAATCCCCCTTTTCACACCAACTAGGTGTGAAGATTTTGTTTAAAGGTACTCTTTTCCTTCCTCGTCTTCCATGTCCAGGCTCCCATCCTCAAGTTCCTCATTAGCTAGTAGGGGCATCATATATTTTGGTGGGTCTTTTTCTTTAGTCAGTGCAGTTTGCACTAACCTGGAAACCATGGTTCTCAGACATGGAATGCAGCAGCACCCACAGGTGACTAGTATGGCCAGGAAGATGGCTATTGAGGCTGCTAAAGATATTATTACCGCTTTCCATTTTCCAAACACTTGTTCCATCCATTTGGTGAACGGGTCATCGACCCCTGATGCTTCGTGCATTTCTTTGGAGAGTGCCCTTAGGTTTTCTAATGCTCGAGTGACTGAGCCATCTGGGGCCGTGTTATTGGGGATTATGGTACAGCAAAGTTTTCCGAACATGGCACAGACACCCCCTTTTTCAGCTAGCTAGTGGATATAGTTAATGCGGTCTACGTTTTTATTGGGGAGTATCCAGAGAAAGATCGATTCGAACCCTGCCCCTACTTGATTGGCCAATTTATACTCGTCTGGCACGCCTCGAGGGATACCTATGGCGTCCACGTATGTGGTCCCTCCAAATGGGTCTTGCAAGCTTGTGTCCCTTTTAGCAAGTATATGTCTTCTTCTTCGCCGGACGAGGGCGTTAGGTCCTGAGGGGTTTTTTATCACTCGATTGCCTATTAACGTAAGGGGCATCCCTAGTCTGACCATGGCGCAGGTGCCTATGGTGGTGTCGGCCTCTACTCGAGAATAGAGACGCAACCCTCCACAATAGTAAAACAGTCCCGCTCGGGCCCATGGTCCTATCACATCCCCAGATATTGTCCTATTGCACCAGTCTGAGGGTATGTTTCCTACATTGACTTTTGGTTTGCTGCTGGTGAAGTTGAAACACTGATACCTGGGATCTTTTCCTTTTATGGCGGTAAAATAGCCGGCCCTAGTTTTATTATCAATGGGTGGGAAGACTGATGCCAGGGATTGGCATCCTGAGGGTGTGGCTTTTCTGGTCAAGTTCATCATACATTCATAACCTACTTTGTCTTTGGGGCAGGTTCGACGAACATGGCAGGACGCGCAGCCGCGCATGCTACCCATCCCGTCATGTTCTGGCGCTTAGCATTATCCGTAATCCACCTGAACCAAATGTTACTTTCTCCGAAGCCTGTAGCCATCTTTACGACGTCTAAAGGAGTTCATTCTGTGTAATCCTGGGTCATCACTATCGGACTGGTAGTGGGCGGCTTTAGGGCAGTGGAATTAGCTTTGGTCGTATTCGTTGCACTACCTTTACTAGTGGGGGCGTATTTGGGCGGGTATATGTTTACTTGTATTCCTCGTATCTGGTCTTTTCCGGTGACGTCTACTCCTAATGCGATCCATATGCGATTTTTTCCCGTGGAGCTTGCCTTAATGTTATTGATAGAGAGAGTGAGCGGATTGCCGGTTGGACTGAAATCTCTTTGGAACGAAATGTGGTCCCAAAACTCGCTGTGTGGGAATCGGGTAAAACCGGACCAAGTCCCAGTGAACTTTGTTACTAGATACCAATCGGGACAAAATGGCTGTGAATCCACCGAGAACCCAAACCCACGTTGGTAAGCATTCCCAGTGGCCTCGCAGCTCTCCACTATTCGTGGACTATGACACAGATAGACATCGTAGCCCCGCCAACTTGCTTGGGATTCCCCGCAGTCTATCACGGAGCACAGGTCGAATGTGAACATTGTGGTATCCCCGGCAGTATAATTTAAAACTATTTTAGCACCGCACGTGACTTCGGGGATCTGGAAAGTTTTTGTTTGTTCCCTTTTGGGACGGGTTAGGTAAATGTTGGTGGAATTGTCTCGCTCTTTGTTTATTAGTTCGAGTCCTAGTAGAAGGAGTATTACCGCCACCCCGGTTACACCCATGATCACGGTGCGCATCGTTTTCCCCCTTGGGAGATAGTCTGCATATCTCCACCTCCGTCTTTCCTCCGGTGCAACAGACGGATCTCCGGAGAGTCTCCTAAAACTCCTCGGAGTCGTCATTTTGGGCCAAATCTGTTCTCACTTCCTGGAGTGAGCGAGTAGGTGGTGATGCTGGGGCACATTGTGTCAGGTGGTGCCAGGGAGCTCCTGCTTTTCCCTTGACCTGGACCGAGTGTGAAGTAACCTCCTTCACTTCGTACGGACCAGTCCACCTGGGGTCTGTCCACTTTCTTTTGTGAACCTTGACCCTGACCCAGTCTCCTACTTTGACTATCGTCCCCTGCTCTTCGGATCCTTCTCCTGTGCCTTCTGCACCTGTATTGAGAGGGCTGAGACAAGAGATATTAGTTCTCTCATGTAGTCGGATTTCTCTATCTGACACACATCTAAAGGAGGTATATGTCCTCCATCATGTGGCGGGCCAGGCATTGGCCTTCCCGTCAACAACTCATGGGGCGACAGGTGCGTGCCTCCCCCTTTTGAGGTTCTCATGGCCATGAGAGCCAAAGGGAGGGCCTCCAACCATGTCATCTTACTGCCCGCACATACCTTGGCTATTTTAGCCTTCAACGTTTGATTCGCGCGTTCCACCAGTCCCTGGGACTGTGGATGGTGGACCGAACCAAAACTGTGTGCAATCCCCAGGAATGCCTCCACTTCACTCAGCATCTGATTGTTAAAATGTGTCCCGTTGTCTGATCTGATACGTTTCGGTACCCCGTATCTGGGTATTAGCTCTGTTTGCAACCACTTTATTACTGTCTTCCCGTCTTCTCTATTTGTGGGGATTGCTTCTACCCATCTTGAAAATCTGTCTACCATTACCAACATGTACCTCTTTCCCTGTACTACGTTCTCCTGTCCCATATCTGTATAATCTATACTAATATCTTGGAATGGTGCGAGAGGTACGGGGTAGGATCCCATGGGCGTTTTGAATGGTTTTCTTGGGTTGTGGTTTCCACAGACGACGCATTCTTCGCAGTATAGTTTTGTCATGCTGTCTAGGTGTGGGTGCCACCAGAGTGCTGAAATGTTCAACAGTGTTTGTCTTTGTCCTTCATGGGTTGGTCCATGGGCTTCTTTTAGTAGGGTCGCTACTAGTTTTGCTGGTGCCACTATCCTTCCATCATGTGATCTCCAGAGACCTTCTTTCTTTGTGGCCCCCTTTTGTGTCCATGTCGACCATTCGTACGGGCCTGCTTGTTCTTGTATCTTTTTTAGGTCCTCTTCGGTGAGTTTAGGTTGGGGGGGCGTCAGCCTGAGTACCATTTGCTTTGGCTGATATCCTCCTGCCTTTTTGGCCGCCTGATCTGCAGCCTCGTTTCCTTGACTGATCCTGGTGCCTGTTTTCTCATGTCCTTTGCACTTCATTATGGATACTCCTCTTGGTAGGGTGATTGCTTCCACCAGCTCTTGTATTTCTCTTTGGTGTTTGATTGGGGCGTTGCTGGATGTTACGAATCCCCTCCGTTGCCACATGGGTGCAGCTACTTGTGCCGCCCCATGTGCGTAAGCAGAATCTGTAAAGATGTTCACCGTCTTTCCTTTGGCCAGTTTCAAGGCTTCGGTGAGCGCCTTGACTTCTGCCATTTGCGCTGAAGCGGGTTGTGGTATTACTTCTGCTTTGAGCGTCTCATGTCTTCCATTGGGGTGTTGCTGAACCACTGCATATGATGCCTGGTTCAGTCCGTTTTCTCCTCGATAGCAGCATCCGTCAGTGTAGAGCCAGAGTTCTGCTTTGGGATCTATGTCATTTTTCAGGTCTTGTCTGAGCTTACTTTCCTTGACCGCAAGTTCTTCACATGAATGTGGGGTTCCTTTCCCAAAGTTTCCAGCCATGTTCCTTTCGGCTGCGACAAAGGTTATATGTGGCCTGGTGCATTCTCTTTGAATCTTGGTTTTTCTGGCCATGCTGAAAGTAAACTCCTTACTTGCCAAAAACGCTGCAACTCCATGTTCAGTGTAGACCTGTAATGGGTGACACATCACTACATGTGCTGTTTTTTGGAGAGCTTTTGCTACTGCTGCAACATATCTGGCGCACATTGACTGTCCGGTTTCCACTGCGTCGAGTTTTGAAGAGTAGTATATCAACACATTCCTCTCTCCCCCTTTTTTCTGATACAAAACAGCATTTAAAAATGCATTTTGTTCAGAAACATCCAAATGGAACACTTCTGTGTAGTCCGGTGAGGTGAGTGCAGCAGCTTGGGAGAGTACTTGTTTCATGTCAGTGAATGCTTGTTCAGCTTCAGAAGTCCAGGGTAGTCGTTCTGTGAGGTTTCGAGCCCCTACCTCGTTGATCATTGTCCGCAAAGGTTGTGTCCGATTAGAGTAATCAGGTATGTGGGATCGGCTGTAGCCCGTTAGTCCCAGAAATGACAGCATGTCTGCCACCGTGGTGGGCTTTGGATGGTGTAGGATTGATTCCCTGTGGGCCGTAGATACTCCCAATCCTGATGCCGAGATTTGTCGGCCTAGGAATAGGACTTCTTCTCTGCATAGCTGCACTTTTTCTCTCTTGACTTTGTAGCCCTTTTTGTGCAGAACTGAGAACAGTAGGGCAGTGGCCTCCAGGCAGAGGGTAGATGTTTCTGCTGCCAAGAGAAGATCATCTACATATTGGATGAGCACAACCCCTGGTGGCCATTGGAGTTCTAGTAGGTGTGCTTTTAGTACCTGATTAAAGAGACCTGGCGAGTCCCTGAACCCCTGTGGCAACCGATTGTAGGTGTACTGTTTGCCCCCAAACGTGAAAGCAAACATGGCTTGTGATGTTTGTGCCAGTGGAACACTGAAGAAAGCGTTTGCCAAATCTATGACAGTGAAGTATCGAAATGCTGGGCTTAAACTCGTGAGTGCTACGTGTGGGTCTGGTACTGGATGAACATCTGGAGTCGTTACATCATTTATAGGGCGGAAGTCTTGTACCATTCTCCAGCCCTTTCCCCCTGCTTTCTGTACCGGTAATATGGGAGTATTCCATGGGGAGTGGCACTCGTATATTACCCCGACGTCCAGAAGGCCCTGTATCGTGGGGGCAATTCCCTTCATTTGATCTTGGGTTAGAGGATACTGCCGTCGATAAATAGGAGGTGCATCTGGGTCTTTCAGGGTGACAATCACTGGTTGTGTTTCCAGGGCTCCTACGTCATGGGGGGTTATAGTCCAAAATCGTGAGTTCACCGCATTCAAAACCGCTCCGGCTCCTGGGTGGTCCGTACATGGGAGTCCATGTTGTCTTGGCAGTGGCAGGTGTTCTGGGAGAGAGACATCCGTGGTATGGGGGCCCGTGAAGCACCACATATCTTCTTCTGGTGGGGCTTGGGCTCCTTGGCGGGGTTTTTGGACTTGGAGCGGCCATGTTGCTTAGATCAGTCAATTGAGATATGTCTACCCCTCCTGTGGGGAGGCCAAAGTGGTCCTCGTTATCTCTCATGAAGTCCCGATCGTATCCACATGCCGCTGATTTAGGGTTGTATCCTCCAGCCGCTCCTTGTTCCTCTTCCTTTTTCTGGCCGCCAATACTGCTGGCAGGTGACTTTACTCTGGTTGACCCCTCCTTCCTTGGGTCGATATGGTTTCCACCACTAGGTGGCTTCGAGGGATTTTTTGTGAGGGGTCCTTCTGGTTCACTTTCTGACCAGGGGTGCAGTCGAATAGTCTTTTTTGCTTAGGAAGGTTCCTAACTGAAGAAGTGACCCGGAAGTAAACAAGTGGCCGCCATGATAAGAGCTGTTCGAATTCTCTAAATGCATAGGAAAGGAGCTCCAATGCTTCCTTTCAGAGCTCCTTTAGCATAGGATGCAACGGACCTTCCTATGCCATAGGAAAGGAGATTACGCCGACCCACAATTCTTTGCGAGAGCAACATTTAAAGTGCCGCACACCTCGGCCGTTAATGAAAACAAACGATATGTGCATTTACATATTTAACAATGACTTTCATGCAGACATATAGTAATTGGAATAGTGATAATAAATGTGTGGACAGTGATAATAATTGAATGGTATTTTTTTATTTATTTCAATCATGTTACAAATGTTTGACAAAAACGAAACTAAAACCACAAATGAAAAGTAAATAAAACAACGGTCAAACAGGAAGGAAGAGCTGCTGGACCTGAAGCCGGTCAGTGAACCAGCTGTTGATAAAACCAACATGTGGAGAAGTGGACGATGCGCTTTTTGTAGTCCATTATTGTAGTTTATCCAGCGCAGACGCACGTCAATCGCCGGTGCCGATCATCAGCTGTCAATCATCAGCGGCCGCGTTTTAATGACGTAGCTTAGTGAAAGTCCGGTCGGATTCTCTGAGCACCGCGGTCGACTATTCCTAGGTCCTTTTGCGTTCTCCTATCGCCTTTCCTTAACCCCGTGACGTTTTCCCCAGAGGTCAAGGAAAAGGAGATAGGAATAGGAGTTAGGACCTTATTTTTTGACTATTCGACTGCACCCCAGGTCTTTTCTGAGCCGCCTTGACTCCTTGATCCTCCAGGGGGCTCCAGTGCCGTTATTCGCTGTTGCAGTCTTTCCACTTGTCTCTTCATTTCCTCTCTGTCTTGGTCTTGTACTAGGACTTCCATGCCGGCCAATGTTAGTACTGGTGCTTGTACTGCTGTGTCTGTGGTCTGTGCAGGCATAAATCTTTGGTGGGTGTAGGGAGGTGGGGCTGTTGGGGGAGGTGTCGTTTCTGGAGGCCCAGTTGTTAACTTCTCTGGCAGGACTGGATATATGCCCCCTCCCCCTCCCTGTGTCTCTTCATGTTTGTCTCCCCTCTCCATTTTTCTCTGCTGGAATAGATCTTTTAGCATTAGGTTTGTTACTCTTGTCTCTTCTTCTTGTTCTTCAAACATCTTTTTGAGTGGTTTGAAAACTGATCGCTTGTCCTTTTCAACCTCCATGTTCTGTCGAGCTCTCTCTAATCTTTGTTTGACATCATTCACCATTATATTCATAGCTTCTCTTGATGGCAGCCCGTCCTTGGTGATCCATCCCTTTATCTCCCACCTTTTCGCTACTGATTTAACTATCTTCCCATCTCCCTTTTTACTTCTATCCTCAGTCATAACTTTAGCCTTCAAGGTCTCTACGAAGTCTTCCATTTCCCCCTCGTTCAATCCCTCAATATAATCAAAAGAATCGCTCCTAACGTTACCCAGACCAGCCCCAATCCCACTAGGTTTATTTAACAGACTCGTCTTAATAAGTTTTTCTAGTTCTAGTATCTGTCTGCTCACTTCCGTTATCGTTGGTGTGTGTATTTCTGCTGTTGCTGCTGAGTGGAGAGTGTCACTTCCTGGAGCGTGCAACAGGGTGTCGGCTACTTCTTCTTCTTCTTTGTTATCTATCTCTCTGAACTCTTCTATATCTATGTCATAAAACTCCATGCCATGTCTAAATTTTCTTGTATTACAACCACTGCCTACGCTTCTCTACTCGACAGCGCGGTCCCGAAGGAATTGTATCAATTTCCGAATTACAAAGTACTATAAATTTCTATTGTATTACAACCACTGCCTACGCTTCTCTGCTCGACAGCGCGGTTCCGGAGAAATTGTATCGGTTCCAAATTACTATAAGTTTTCCTGTATTACAACCACTGCCTACGCTTCTCTGCTCGACAGCGAGGTCCCGGAGGAGTTGTATCGGTTTCCAAATTACAAAGTACTATTTATGCAGTCTGTTGGTTAACCCAAAACACGCTATGTTCGTTAATAGAGTGACTTAATTATGTGCAAGAATTCTCATGTTTCACGGAGTGTGGTGGGTCCGCTACTTCACGATACTGTACACATAAAAGCCCTTCTATTCGTCCTTCATCTCGTGTTTTCTGTTAGGTTCAGTCACACATGTGTACACACTATGGCAGGTTTATTTTTATCACTTTTGCAGAATATGCTTTCCTTCTATTCTTTTAACATTTTATCCTTTAGTTAAATTTTGTCTAAAGTATTCATACTCACACTCGGTAGTTGTTGATCACCTAATTTATATTTTTCAATATACAGAATTCAATTAAATAGGTTTCTGCTTACCTATTCGGTTGAGTCCTCAGTGACCAACGTTCCCGAGAATGGATGAATCCTTCTGGCCTCCACTTTCTTTCAGGAGACCCCCCTCCTTCTGCAAGACAGGAGGTAGTCGTTAAAATTCTTTCCTCCTCAAGCTTTTCTCCCAACCATCCTCTGCTACCAGATTTGTTGTGAAAAAAACAGTAAGCTTGAATATACGAGGAGAGTCTATGGGTTATATCAATAACAGCGCTTTATTAGCACAAATATCAGGAAAACATATTCCGGCAGTTATACGTGCACGGACCTAGTAGTCAACTCAACATAGGGTTGAATTCACTCAAAAGGCGCTTTACAACAGAGTGCGCAGCGTATTTCAAGAGACTCCACATGAGTCTGATTGGCTCATTCTATAGATGCAGGCGGAGCGTAATTTTAGCATGCCGCGGCCTGGTTGGAGCGCTGGGTAGTTCCACCCACACTGGCTCATACGGTCCATCCCTCCGGGTGCTGTCATCTATGTATTGTGTGTGTATGTTGTCGAGATGCATATCATGTGCTTGTCATGTGCTCCTTCCTGGTGCGGCTACACAATGTGTCCGTTCATTGTATGTTGTCGGGATGTATATCATGAGCTTGTCATGTGTGTGTGTGTGACCCAGATGTGATCCTCTCTTGTGTTTCCTGTTTTCAACGTATGGCGTACAGATGGAATGCCCTGACACAGCTTCTAACCCTCACAATAGTTTTCCACTAGCCTGAACATCTGAGTCTATGTGTAGTAATTTAAAACATGTGTGATTAGCTTATGTATTTACATTTTTCTCCACAGAAGTAAGAGGGGGAGCGGAGTGATGATATTACTGCGTCGACGTCGAAGTGCTTCCAGTTGTTATTCCGCCATACTATATAGTTATCCTTGTTATCCGCTTAGAAAAATTGGCATGTTTCATTTTGTGTAACCAAACTTGGGTCGTGTAACTACTCGCGTAACCATATTTAAAAAGGGACAACGTGGAAGTGCTTGGTCGCTTCTAACTTCACCCCCCTTTGGATCCTAAGGACAAGCTACATGCTAGCAAATTAGCGCTGCGCGGAGTGCGCGCAAGGGCCATTGAGTGCACGCACAGAGGAGAGGGAGGTATGTATCACCTCGTCTAAGATCATAGCAGAACATAGTTCAGTATGGAAATGCGGTGGTGTTTTCCTTTAAAAGTCAGCTGGAAACATAAAAGTCATGTTACAGTATACTTACATGTGTACGCGGTTTGTGTCGGGCTGTCGCCAGAATCCCCGCAATCGTCCGCCATTATCCAAAACTTTTCAGACGAGCCGCAATGCATTTTGGGGAAGTTGAGTAGATTTAGCAAGGTCCGTTGTATACTCAGAAATTCTTGCCAAAGCAGTATACATCCGGGCATTTCTTGCGTACACAAATTCACATACTATTGTATGTGAACGCACTACGTACTCAAATTTACGTCACAATTAAGTACGAGTAGGACGTTAGTATGGCATTTCAAACACAGCCAGAGAGAGAGAGAGAGGCAGAGTGGCTCTGATTGATTAGTAGCATCACCTGAGCAGGTGAGGCCCTTTGTTCTTTCAGTTACGCCCAATTTCCACTGCATACGTTTCCGCTGCGGTGCGTCTCCGATCCGGCTTCGGTCCGATATCCGCCGTCCGCCAATCCCCACAGGATGCGTTTGAGTCCGCCACGGCGCAGTCCGGTAGAACGACTGTGACGTCGCGAGACCTCTCTGAAAACCTCTGACCTGTTGACTCCGTACCTGGCCCCGCCCAAACTGACGTTTTTGTGACGTAGTTAACTGATATTAGATCCGTCGTCAAGAGGGTTTATTAACACAAGTGTTTTATTTTGAAGTAACCGGATGTTTTATTGTTGAGTATGTACCGAACTTCCTGTTTCGCTATATTTGCTCTGTGCTGAATTGCTGCGCCGTGGCCGGCATCCGCCAGAAATAGAAGTCCTCCGTATTTGTTGTGGAGAGCAACGGACTGCCGGAGCTGAGACGCAGCGGACACGCAGCGCAGCGGACCTGGTGGGGATTCACCCATAGACTAAAGTGAAACGTATCTGCTGACGTATGCAGTGGAAATTGGGGGTTAGAGAGACAGGCCAGAGAGAAGCACTGATCAATGCTGAGGGGACTGCAGAGACGCCACTGGTATGTACTTGATTATTGAAATTATTTTTGTGACAAAAGAAGAAATGTAGAAGAAATGATTATTAGCACATTTGGTAGGGGCATTGTTTGTTGTTGCATTTGATGACATTTCAGTGGATGAGATATTGTAAAATTAAAATTGTCGCTGGATATATTTGATTTAGATTTAGAGTGGTTTGTATGAGATATTGTAAGTTTGATTTAGATCAGATTTTTTTGTTTAAAAATTGGATTAAAAGTAATTTAACAGTTGGTTAAAATGCATGAATTAGTTAAATGTAAAACCTGTTAAAAGAGTATAAATACTATCATTTAAACAGTTCGCTGATTAATTATGGTTTACATTTTTACATTGACTAGAGAGATTTTGTTATTGATTGCATTGATCGACTGATTTGATTGTAATGCTGTTTTTTCTGTTTCTTCAAGGTTATCAACCTATATCTATGCCTTTACCTATACCCATACCATTGGGCCTGCACGCCTTCTCTCTAGGGCCCACTGCTGCTCCGAGATCTCTTACAGTTTAGCCTGGGAGCCAGTGGTCGTGGGCGCATGGCGTCTGTCCGACTTCCCATTTGTCCGACTTCCCATTTCTCCGACCATACATTTCTTAATTTTTACGTCCATTAGTCCGACTCTCTATTATCCGACTACCCAAAATTTCGACTTCCCATTTCTCCGACCATACATTTCTATATTTTTTTGTCCATTAGTCCGACCTCCCATTTCCCCGACCTAAGTATGCCCGGTGTTACGACTCCCAGTAATTACGACAGTGTATTAGACCAACTAATCCGGCCCAGAAGCAGGATAGACTGAGATATCAACTTGTATTTTGACGGCGCCACAGTGTAGTCAAAAGTGCGTGGGTCCTGCTCCTGTTCCTTTTATTTTTTAAGACATGTGCACAGATGTGATACAGTCAGTGAAAGCTTAATTAATAAACACAAAGTCTCGGCATCCGAAGGAGGAGATGCCTTGAACTGGAAGCAGACCGTGGTGGATTTCAATCACACACTGTTGCAACTTTAGAAACTTTTATCCAGGAAAAAAAAGACTTACAAACACGGACCAAAACGGCTCCATAATACGCACAAAAATCCAAAAGAAACTAAAGTTAAAAAAAATAAAATTATAATCTCTGCATGACATTTTGTTCAGTGAAATCCACAGACAAGGCGGCTGCAGAAGTAGGGCGTCAGTTTATTTTGAAAAGTGCTGGGGACAATAACCATATACTGGAGTTTGTTTTGAGGGGTGCTGGGTAGGCTGTTCCGTTAGTTTTGACTTTTGTTAACACTAGAGGTGACCCCGAATAGTCGTTGATTGGATTCGGAGGAGTCTCATTCACACCGATCACCCGGGGGATCCCAGCCACTGCGTGGAACGCTTGGTGGACCTGGCGGACCTCGTCTCGTGTGGTGGGCATCTTTATGTGGGTCCGGGCACGACGCAGGAGAATCGGTGTCACAGCTGCCACACTCCGTGACACCGATGCCTTGCTGAGGCCGGTGCCGTCCCCCACCACCTCCAGGAAGCTCCCCACTGCGTAAAAACGCAGCGCAGCCAGGAGCTGCACCTCCGGGCTGAGGGCAAAATTGCAGCGGGTTGCTCTCTGGATGTGTGGAGACAACAGAGTGATCAGCCGTTGGATCTCCGCACGGGCCAGCCGGTAGGCTACTTTGCCTCACCAGCCCGGTCTGACAGCACGTCCAGTGGGGAGAAGTGCTGATGCACGTATGCATTTATGGAAACCGTCTGGCTTCGCGCACGGCGACGCTGTTGGTTCGCCGCGAGAATGTGCTGTATTGCAGCCATGGACTTTGGCTTTTTCTTTACTTTGTTTTTTTATGTGTAGTACTATAAACTCATATATGCAGATGTGTGTGGAAAACTTAAACCTGTAATTCAATGAAACGTTTTTTTTTTTTTTTTTGCGCATTACAACATTGAGAATTGTTTGTTCTTGTGGTTAATTGTAATATCCATTACTAGTATGATCATGTTTTTGTTTAAAATAGGGTCTGTGAATATCATTTCCTCATTTATTGATGCAGTCATTTGGGTACTTAATGAAACAAAATGCCTTGAGTCCATATTTATGTTTCTTCAGTACCTATGGCTGATGGTTTGACTAATTTTAAATAATATATTGCCCACCCCTGTGTTATTACAGTAACACTGGTGCACATTGTGCGCAAATGATGCGCTGAGGTCCGGGTTGTTAGCGGAGCTGTCCATGGTGCTGATCGGCCTCTATGACGATGCGTCGCACAACAGGGCCAGGCTGCCTGGTGGAGGTGAAGAAGGCTAGCGAGGAGCTGGAGATAAACATGCGGGGATGGGTTATCATGATGAAACAAATGTTCGCCACCGTGAGTGACAGCAGAGATGAGGAGTTTGCCGCGAGTGCTGGTTGGATAAATCGTTTCCTCCGCCGCAACAACTTCACTTGCAGAAGACGAACAACTATTGACCAGAAGGATGCCAGAGAATTCACCGAGAAGCTGGAGAAGTTTGTGACATTTTCATCCCGGATTTTTGAGAGGAAGGAATTAAACGCCTGGTCCAAATAAACGCCTGGTCTGTTAAGTGATTGAAACAAATAAACGCCCCGGCTATTATTTGGTATTTTACGGTATGCATTAGTGTGTTTTACTATTGTGCATTTCCTTTTGCTGCAATAAACATTTGCTTATAAATCGTGATACAATGGAAACTGGTAAAAACAAACGTGTAAAATTACAGAAAGGAGTGTCAGGCTGGGAAGTGAAGTTTTGCTCAGAGGGAGAGAGAGCGGGAGACTGTTACTGAGTTTTATATGTTAACATCTGATTTGTCAGTGATTTATGATGCTGTGGTTTTAAGGAAATTATATAACAACCTCTGAGACCCATTGTAGCGTATACGCTACAAATAATCATGTTTTCTTTAGAGCGTCACAACTCCGTAATGGTTTACGCTAGAAAGATGCGGGTTATTTCCTCTTAAACTAGAGAAACGGGGCTAAACAACGGTACCCTGCTTGCCCATGTGAGCGATTTATTTCTGACAACAAAACGAATGCGTAAAGTTGTAAAGATGTGACTAGATGTCTCCTTGTTTCCGCGGCGCATTTCTCCGTTGTGTTTATGTATATCGATCATTGTTTTTATCCGCCATCTAGCCAAAGTCCATGGCTGCAATACAGCACATTCTCGCGGCGAACCAACAGCGTCGCCGTGCGCGAAGCCAGACGGTTTCCATAAATGCATACGTGCATCAGCACTTCTCCCCACTGGACGTGCTGTCAGACCGGGCTGGTGAGGCAAAGTACCGGCTGCCCCGTGCGGAGATCCAACGGCTGATCACTCTGTTGTCTCCACACATCCAGAGAGCAACCCGCTGCAACTTTGCCCTCAGCCCTGAGGTGCAGCTCCTGGCTGCGCTGCGTTTTTACGCAGTGGGGAGCTTCACATTTAAACCATGACTGTGAATCTCCTTCGCCTCGAGCCTTTCCAAACTGACCCAGAGCCGGTTCGGTCCAAAGTCGGAATTCTGGATGGTCGGATTAAACCCTGGTCGGAATACAGAGATTATTTTGGTCGGAGCAATGGGCAGTCGGACCAATGGGGCCTAGAAAAGTCGGATTAATGGGTAGTCGGAGAGATGGGCGGTCGGACTTTTGGGCCGTCGGACTGACGTATGCTCCCCAGTGGTCGTAGCTGAAAGCAGAAGGAAGCAAGTAGTAGCGACATGCAACATGCACTAGCTACAAGCACTACTACCACAGTACTACTGCACTGATGCTTCACACGCACCCTGTGTGTCAGACACACACACACACACACACACACACACAATAAACACTATGAACAAAACAGCTTCATGTTTGTGCCTGTAAATGGCTCTTTAACCTCATACCAGAGCAGAAGCTCTTTCTGAAGCTCAGCTTCTAGAGCGTCTCATCTGTCTGCAACGCTTGGCTGCTCTCCAGGAGTTCAGTCTCTCTGCTCAGCAGCTGGTTTGTGGTCTCTGTCAGCTGCTGAGAGAGACCCTCCTTATCTTTCCTGAGTTGCAGGATTTGGGTTTCCCCCTGACGGACCCGCTCTTCCAAAAGGGTCACCTTCTCCTGGTCTTCAGTTTTGCTTTGGTGCGAGAGCTTTTTTATTTCTACCTCGTACCTTGCAGCCATCTCATCAAATCTCTGTTGACTGAGGCGCGGGCGGCTTCTGCCTTCTCCTCATGCGCCTGAAGCTTTCTCTTCAGCAGGTAGATCTCAGACTCCTGCTTTTTTGCGGTTTTTATAGCTTTTCTTGATTTCAGCTCCGAACTCCTTCTCTCGGATCTCCATGAGGCCCTCCAGATGGTTCACACGCACTTTGCGCTTGTGAATCATGTGACAGATGTTTGTCCTTTCTGTCCAGTATTCATCCTCGAACTGCTTCAGTCCCTGAACCTCTCCGTCCTTGCAGTGGATTTTCTTCATCGCTTTAGTGATGGAAGGTTTGTGACCATACTGACGTGCTGGACGGCCCCCTGGACCGCCAGCAGATCTTTGCTGGTCTGCTTGCTGGGTTCTTCCGTCCATGGAACAGGCTGTAGCAGATTGGGGCAGACTGGATTTGTCTGACGTAGACTGCATCGCTGTCGATTGAAATCCTACAGTAGTAAATCGTCCTGTATGAAACCGTATCTGTCGTAGATCGTATCTGTAATAGATCGTATCTCTAGATCGGACTCTCCTGCAACACCACGATGAATGATGTGCTCGCCTGCTATTTATTATCTCATTCATTTAGGGGAGGGGCCAAAAATGATGACGTCCGAAGCCTCGCTGCCCGGCTGTACCACGTGACTGCTTCGGGAAGTGGTTCAGAGTTTGCCACGAGGTTTTACAGCTATATAGAACCCTCAGGCTCCATTCAAAATGTGGGTTTTAATAGTGTTTATATAATTTGGAGATAGTTTGGAGAGAGAGAGAGAGAGAGAGAGAGAGAGAGAGAGAGAGATTTAGGAGAGTGATGATTTTACCATTTGGGGAAAATTTACACACACAGAATACATTCAAACAATTTATTATACACATATGTGATCATTTATGTACAGAAATGATTTTATCAAGGAGTGGCCGGTGGTGCAGTGGTTAGGGCAGCCGCCTCATGTACAGAGGCTCAACGTCCTCGACGTGGCGATCACGGGTTCGACTCTCGGCCCGGGATCAGTTTCCCCCAATGTCTTCTCCCTGTTACCACACTGTCTGTATAGAATAATATAATTGCTTGAACGATCTTTAAGTAATTATTTGGTTATCCATTTTTTGTAATTCATAGTCATTCCCAACAGACATAACAGACACAAAAATGCAATGCATCACACATTATGTGGTTCAGATACAGCTGCCTGTGATTATACACTTGGCCAGTAGGTGGTTTCGTGTGCACATGAAGCTTCGAGAAATTAACCCTTTCTCGAACCAATTGGCTCAAGTGGTTCGATGCCTCATGAGGCTTCATCTCACCATCACTACGGGGTAGTAGTTCTCGCTGAGTATTTCTGTTCCTCGTTCCTCTGTCCAACTAGACTTCAGCTCCTGCTGAAGCGTCCTTCCTCACTCCTCTCCGCCTGTCCCTGCTTAAAACAAAACCGTTAGTGATGCAGTCCCAATCAGCCTGATGAGCCCCACCTGGGTGGCTTCTCTCAGCTCTAATCAGCTGAGGTTGACTTCAGCTGTTGCTGTCCTCCCAGAGTGTGAGCATGTAATTGGGGAAATATTGGCTAGCCAAGACTTTCCCCAGTGTTGTGGGAAGGGCCTCTGCCCATGGTGATGAGGGAGTTTCCCCCCCACCTGGGGCACCGGTGTGCCACAATATATATATATATATATATATATATATATATATATATATATATTGTTATGTATCTGTGTGTTCCTGGAGATGGGTGTCCTTCTCCTGTGTGGTAGGGGAGGTGCTGTTTCCCTAGTGCCTTGCCAATTTTTGCCTGGGAGAGTATTTAAGGAGAAGATTCCAGGGCCGGCTCTCTCTCTCCCTGCCTGCGCTGACAACTGCCAACAGATCTTCTTTGTGGTTCTTGTTTGTTTTCACATTCTCAATGCAACAGACAACACCCTACACTAGTGATGGGCAAAGGGAAGCTTCGAAACAGTTCGAGTATGTGTTGAAGCCTTGAAACGAATATGAAACCTGACTCTACAGTGGCATCTAGTGGCTACTTCTGTGAACTACATGCTCTGGCCAAAGAAAACTCCTAAATATGTGCCACTATGAAATGAGCCGGTCTTAGGTTTCCTCAATTTAAGTAGAATACAGGTTGAATTAAAGAAACATTATTAAAAATAAATAAATGACACATTGTTATATGCAATACAATAATCAAAGATTTTTATTCAAAAATAATATTTGTTCAGCTCTTTTTGAGCTGAGTCTGTTTCTTTTTTTTTGGATAACACTTCCCCTGCTTTTGAAAAATCCTTTCACGGGGTACACTTGTTGCAGGGACACTTAAACATTTCTTAGTCAGTTGGTACAAATTAGGGAAGACAGCATGTCGCTCTTGCCAGTATTTCAAAGGATCTGGAATAGCCGTTTCGAAACAGAGGCGTTCCTTCAATCGCTGAACTACAGTCACGTGACATGGGCGTTTCAGAACCGCTTTTCGGCACATCTTTCAAAACGTTTCGATCCGGGACTTCAGAGAAGCGCCGACACGCCCGTTTCGGAAGTTACATCACTACCCTACACATAGTTAGCTGCCACTTACACTGATCCATTGTTTCTATTATAGCTTGGGGCCCTACTTTCATTAAAGATATGTAAATGGTTTAACTGTGTAGTCTCCTCCTTGTTGTGGTCTGCCATGAGCCAGGTGGTCATAAAATGGGGGCTCGTCCGGGATATTGGTAAGGTTGTCAGTACCTTACTAATGCCTGTATAGTTCGGTAGTACTTTTGTTCAGCCACCCGTTCCTCCTGCTGCGACAGCGTCAGGTCTGGGTCAGACTGTCCTCCCCCAGTCTGGGTGCTGCTACGCCTAAACGCAGCAGCCCGTTTTTTGGTGGCGATTTTCATATCACTCCATTTTTTTTTAACCTACATGTAAAGGATTTGTATTTCAGCAGTAGTACATTTATATTTATTATTATATATCATATTATTTATTTTATATTTTACAAGAAATAAAATACAACCTCGGCTGGACTCTGTGCGTCAACAGCAACGCTGTTCACCGCCGCTGTTATCTTGGCCCACACTGCGTTCTTCTGTGTGCCTTTAATCCCGCTTTTTAGGGAACCAAATAATATTAGTTTATTTCGCTCCACCTCCGTGGTGATAACTTCTATTTCTGCTTCAGAAAAGTTCAGTTTCTTTGCCGTCTTCCGAGTCTCCATGTCGCAAAGAGGGCGGGGAGGCCTCTGAAGCATGAATATATAGGGGCGTGTCATTTAAATTACGATTGTTTTCAGCCGCCAGATTTATCAATGCCACGCCGGTTCTACGCCGAAATCAGCAGCGTACACACTTTTAGTGAATCACACGTGACACTTGGCGTACACTGATATTTACACCAGAATCTACACCAGATCCTGCGCAAGTTTGATAAATGAGGGCCATTGTGTGGTTAGTTTGCTTGATTGCTTACAGGGGAGGACTGGTGGCCGCTTTCCTTCTTTTAGTGGTGACCTGCATACCGGTTATGATCCTCAGCTGGATGGTGAGTAGCTTGGGTTGCCGTTGTCGCCTACCTTCTGTCTATGAAGCGTTTGGTTTAGATACCATGAGCTACGTGAACCCCCGTGGTAGGAGTAGAAGCGCTTAATGCTTGTTTTTGTTTTTTGTTTGTTGTTTTATTTTTTTGGTGTGCTGTAAGCCAGGGTACTATTTAGCAGTGCCATGAAGGTGCTGCTGGTAGTTAAGCTGCTATGAGTGCACTGAAGACTAGTTTGTGGTTAGCCAGGGATCTTTGCTGAGTTAGATGCGGGGCAGCTCGTTGGTTTCTGCTGCTATATAAAGCTACTCACCGTATTACTACTACTCACAAAGTATTAAGCAAAGGCTGTGAATACTTATGTAAATATGATTTCTTTGTTTTTTAATTTTAATAAATTTTCAAAACTCTCAAGAAAACTTTTTTCACGTGGTCATAATGGGGCATTATGTGTAGAATTTTGAGGACAGAGATTAATTTAATACAATTTGGAATAAGGCTGTAACGTAATAAAATGTGGAAAAAGTGAAACGCTGTGAATACTTTCCGGATGCACTGTACTTCCAGATAAGGTACCTCCAGACTATAGTCACTTAATCACAACAGGTTTTGTTTCATTGGAGGGTAGTCCACAGAAAGTACCTGTGAGGATACTGCGTGACACAGGGGGGTCAGTATCTTTCATTCTAGACTGTGTTACATTTTTCTGAGGACAAGCCTGGGGAGAAGTGTGTTAATCCGAGACATGGGGATGCATACTTGGCCAGTTCCTTTGCACAAGATCAAACTTGACTCCGAATTGGTTAAGGGGGAAGTTGCAGTAGCCCTTAGATCATCCCTGCCAGTGGAGGGTGTCTCGGTCATCCTAGGAAATGATCTCGCTGGCAGAGGGGTGTGGGAGGGGGCTTCACCACCACCTCCCAAAGTGACGCCTGGGCCAACGGTTTCCTCTGGTCCAGACAGTAGTGAGAATGAGTTCCCTGAAGTTTTCACTGCCTGTGCGGTAACTCGCTCTATGGGGGGAGCAGGGCCTGAAGGGGGAGCTAAAGAGCCACCTAAACAGAGTACTGTTCAACTAACTGATCTGCCTCTTTCCCTGTCCAAAAGTGAGCTGGTCGCTGCCCAGCAGGAAGACCCTGAGCTGAAGTCCTTATTCGGTGAGGTCAAGTCGACAGAAGAGATGGAGAGTTTGGCACATGGGTACTTTTTATTGGATGAAGTGCTGGTTCGTAAATGGCTTCCTTATGATGCCTGTTCTCTAAATGATCCAGTGTTCCAGGTAGTCATTCCTACAAAGTTCAGGGATGTGGTTTTGGAGACAGCCCATGGTGATGTAGCAGGACATATGGGGGTTAAAAATACCTGTGATAGATTGCTACGTTATTTATTCTGGCCAGGGTTGAGGAAGGAGGTTACTAGGTTTATCCAGACTTGCCACACCTGCCAGATTACTGGTAAACCTAACCAGATCATTAAACCTGTACCTCTTTATCCTATTCCCACAGAGAGTGAGCCATTCCAGCATCTCATAATCGACTGTGTGGGACCACTCCCTCCATCTAAGTCAGGGTGCACCTACCTGTTGACGGTAATGTGTCAGACCACTCGTTACCCAGCGGTGTATCAACTACGCTCCATCACCACACGGTGCATTGTGAAGGCTATGACCCAGTTTATATCCATCTTTGGTATTCCCAGGGTCATACAGAGCGACCAGGGGTCCAACTTCACATCTCAAATGTTTGCCCAAGTTCTACACCAGTTGAGGGTAAAGCACAACAAAGCTAGTGCTTACCATGCTCAGAGCCAGGGAGCTCTTGAAAGGTTCCATCAAACCCTGAAGTCGCTTCTGCGTGCTTATTGTACTGAGCTTAAAGGGGGCTGGGAGGAGGGGCTACCCTGGCTTATGTTATCTGCTAGAGAAGTGGTGCAGGAGAGTACAGGATTTAGCCCCAGTGAGTTGGTGTTTGGACATAAAGTGAGGGTTCCCCTGGCGGTTTTGCAGGATGGCCTAAAGCCTGCAGAGCCACCTGTAAATCTAATCGATTATGTGAATGGTTTTCACCGTAGGTTACATCTGGCAGTTAAAATGGCAGGTGAACATCTGACCACCGTCCAGAATAAGATGAAGTGGTATTATGAACGCAGAGCAGAGCCTCAATTGTTCTGTCCTGGAGACCAGGTGTTGGCGTTACTGTCTATCCCCACTTCACCATTCCAGGCCAGGTTTACTGGACCATACAGTGGTCCGACAGATCTCTGACCAGAACTATCTGATAAATACTCCTGACCGAAAAAAGTCAACTCAACTGTGTCATGTGAACTTGCTGAAGGCTTACTATGCCCGTGTATCCAACTCAGGAGCAGGTACAGCTCAGGAGGTTAAGCCTGCTATGTTATTTACTACCACTCACATGCTTTCTTCCCCTGTTTTAGTAGCCGCAGAAGAGGAAAAGGAGGATGCGAGTGTGTTTGCGGACGGCGTGCTGCGTCCTCGATTCAAGAACTCGGAGATAATAGCTGATCTAAGTGGTCTAGTTGGTCATTTACCAGAGAAACAAGGCTGGGAGTTGTCAGAGCTGTTAGCTGCTTTCCCCTCCCTGTTTTCTGATACTCCTTCTTGTACCCATTTAGTGCAGCACAATATCGATGTTGGAGAAGCGGAGCCAATTTGCCAAAGGTTCTACAGAGTCCCACTGGAGAAGTGGCACCGCCTGGACGCTGAGGTTCAGTATATGATCGACAATGGGTTGGCGGTGCCTTCTAACTCCAGTTGGGCCTCTCCATGTGTACTGGTAGGAAAACCAGACAAGACTGACAGATTTTGCACAGATTACCGAAAAGTGAATGCTGTGACCAAACCTGACTCCTTTCCCTTACCTAGGATGGAGGATTGCGTGGATGCAGTGGGATCCGCCAGATTTGTGAGTAAATTTGATCTGCTAAAAGGCTACTGGCAGGTGCCACTGACTCCCCGTGCCCAAGAGATCTCTGCATTCATCACGCCATCCAGCCTTTACTGGGGGGATTACTGCCAATGAAAATAATAAATTATTCATTGCGCTACTTTGTGAACTACGGGAGTTGAACCCCTGTCGCCTGCACCGTGGGCAGCATTGCTAACCATTACACCACAGTGTCGCTCTCGAAACCTGAAAATGAACACTTATTACCTTTAGATCAATCGCCTGTTTCATTCAGTTATACACATTAGATCGGGCAGTAAATGTCTGCCACGCCAACTATCGCTACTTTGCTGCAGTTACGTTGCTCCGCTTTCTCAGGATATGCTCATTTTCTACATAAACACGCACAACACTCTCCCGGTTGCCATGGTGAATCGTAGTATCGGAGCTCCATTGATGATGGCTTTGTGGAGTCGGCAGGCACGCGCGTAACTCAGAGTTTACATACTCAGAGTTGACTGAACTAATTCAAAACCACTGTTCTGAAACCGAAAACTCAGAGTTGCCCATCTCAGAGTTGATCAACTCAGAGTTCAGGGTTAGGTTCAGAGTTTGTTGAACCTGCTTTGTGAAACGGGCCCCAGGAGGCCAACCTCACGGTTAACTTAGCCAAGTGTGATTTTGCAAGGGCTACAGTAACGTACCTGGGGAAAGTAGTGGGCCAGAGACAGGTGAAGCCAGTGAGGGCCAAGGTCCAAGCCATTGATAAGTTCCCACCTCCTGTTTCCAAGACTGAGCTTAGACGTTTCTTGGGAATGGTCGGCTATTATAGAAGTTTCTGTCCAAACTTTTCCACAGTGGTTGCTCCACTGACCGGCCTACTACAGCAGAAGGTTAAGTTTGTGTGGTCTTCTGCCTGCCAGCAGGCTTTTGACCAAGTTAAGATGCTGTTGAGTACAGCTCCTGTCCTGGCTGCGCCTAGACTAGATCAGCCATTCAAGTTACAGGTAGATGCTAGTCAGGTTGGGGCTGGGGGTGTCCTGATGCAGACTGATAGTGAAGGGGTGGATCGGCCAGTCAGCTATTTTTCGAGGAAGTTTAACCGCCACCAGCTAATTCAACGATAGAGAAGGAAGCATTAGCACTGGTGTGGGCTCTGCAACATTTTGATGTGTATTTGCAGTACCGTAAGCTTTACTTACAGAGGCCATGGTGTTGGGTTGGGCCTCTGTTTTAAGGGGGAGGGTGTTATGTATCTGTGTGTTCCTGGGGATGGGTGTCCTTCTGCTGTGTGGTGGGGGAGGCGCTGTTTCCCTAGTGCCTTGCCCATTTTTGCCTTCCAGGTCAGGTCCAGTCCAGGTGCACATGGTTGGGTCTGATTGCCTTGGAGAGTATTTAAGGAGAAGATTCCAGGGCCGGCTCTCTCTCTCCCTGCCTGCGCTGACAACTGCCAACAGATGTTTTCACATTCTCAATGCAACAGACCATATCACCCTACACATAGTTAGCTGCCACTTATACTGATCCATTGTTTCTATTGTAGCTTGGGGCCCTACTTTTATTAAAGATATGTAAATGATTTAACTGTGTAGTCTCCTCCTTGTTGTGGTCTGCCATGAGCCAGGTGGTCATAACAAATGGGGGCTCGTCCGGGATATTGGTAAGGTTGTCAGTACCTTACTACAGGGTTCCTACAGGTTTCTTCAAGTTAAATTTAAGACTTTTAAGACCTTTTTAAGACCATTCATGTCAAGAATTAGTACCTATTTCTCTGCCTATTTCACGGCCCTACCGGCAAAGAAGAATGAAATCCTTGAATTTCACAGTATCATTCATTTATTCAACAAACAAAAGATGTCCACAGTACTCAAAAGAGATGTCTAAATGGTTAAATAAAAAAAATAAATAAATATAGAAATCTGTGGGTAATCAAACATCAGAACAAACGACAATTTGTTTACTTTGGACATTAGTTCATCTTTGATGTGAACGGCCACTGTATCCACTGTAGGACTGGTGTTTGGCGATGGTGTGAAGAGTCCATAACACCTCTGCTTTCAGCGTTGGCGTGGACCCAACGTGCGGAGATCGACTCCTAGCGTTAGCTGTGGGCGTAGGAGGAGGGGCTGAAGAAGCGGCAGCAGGAGCGGTAGCAGGAGCAGCTAGCCGGCTAACGTTAGCTGGAGGAAACCCGGCGGCGATGGAAGGAGTTTGTTCCTTTCCTCGAACATACTTCATGTGCTTGGTCGATTTGGCATGAGAGTCTAAGGCCTTCACTCCCATTGTTCCCAGTTGAATCCTCTTTTTGCACACGGTGCAGTAGGCCTCAAAAACGTTGTCTACCACAGGTTTTAACCAATGACGGACAGATATTTTATCCATCCACGCTTCATTAAATTTACATTTCCCCATATTTCCAGAACGAATCGAGTAGCCAGCTAATGTTAAAACAGCTGCTTTCCTTGCTGTTTGTGGTCTCTGCCAGTGTTGTGGTGCTGTAGCCAAAGACGGTTTAAATCTTTGTGGTAGCCGTTGGTCTTCAGTGACGTGTTCTGAGCAATTTCTGCGGGGCTGCGTATCAATTATCGGTTCCGCCCATACAGCCGATGGTTCCGCCGCTCTTTATTTACGTTATTTGATCAAAATAAGTGGTTGACAAATGAAACTTTTGACGAGAAATGCGATACGGAGAAGTACATACAGTACAAAATTTAAAGGGGCCCTATTATGCTATTTTTCCACAAGTTAATATAAGTCTCCAACCTGGTCTTTGAATTCCTCAACTGGAAAAAACAATCGGAACATGTATTTCGGAGTGGATCACACTCCTCATTTTCAGCTTTTTTACCCCACTTTTTCAAACGGGTGATTCTGACGGGGTGTAGCCTTATGCTAATGAGATGACCCCCGACCCCGCTCCTCCTGAGGAAGTGGTTCTGTCTCTCCGCCCCGTGCTGTCCGCGTCCAGCTTGTTGCCATGGTTACGGAAGGAAGAACACATGGCTACACACAATACAGCGGTGCAGCCCTACCGCTTCGAACCGGATTCTGACCCAGAACAAGGAGCAGCTCCTGCAGAAGTTGTGACGCCACGGACGCAACAGGACGTTTCTGAATGGTTAGTTAACATGTCTGTGTAACGTTTTGGACGGTAACTCGATGTGTGTTAGTGTAGCTAGCGCTAAGCACAATGACGCTAATGCTGCGTTCTTCGCTCTATAAGTAACGTATCTGTGAGCTATTTTAGCAACAATTAATATCGTTAGTAATGCCGTGTTGTTGACAGTTCACAGTTGCATGTTTTCCAAATGGGGACGTAACATTACATTTAAACGGATGAAAACCCGATGAAAACAGCGTCCTGTATGCGGGCAGTTTGTTTACATCACATTAACGGGATTAAAAACGTATATTTATAACTTATATAAAAGATATACAAGGAACGGGATTTGGTCAGTATCATGTCGTCCTCCAGAATTATGTTCTGCATTTTGAATTATAGGCTATGTGCTGTGTTTTATAAACGTGATTGTGCTCCATCTCAACATTATGTGCTAAACTTACTGTTACAAAATTCTAACATGAAGTTTACACCTCAGCTTGTCAGCAAAGTCCGTCAGGTTACCATATTAACAAGATGTGTTGTTGAAATGCTGAAATGGTGTACTATATTCGTCTAGGTGCACATGTGGGAATTGTGCAACAATGCCTTCAGAAAACGAAAATATATGCTGCATGGAGACACCACAGGTAATGTTACCGTTTGTTACACCAAGTTGTCTGATGAGGTTATTATTCACATAACATAACGATTATCATGATTCACACTAGGTAAGAAGACGGATGCAGCAGCTGGAGGAGGAAGAGGCTTGCATGGTGGGACATCCTGGTTGGAACCTGTCTGCCTGAATGTCTTCTCACTGCAAAATGCACTAAATATATATAGAGCTGATTATGGTGCTTTACACATAAGGGGAATACAGCAGTAAGTTGGTTATTATGTTTTATAAAAATGAATACCTCTATGCAAGATATTATGCAGTCTTCCTAACAGTTACTTTGGTAAAATTACCCATGACACATTTTACAATTACTGTAAAGACTTTATTGTCATATTAATCAGCAGTTGAAGTTCACATTTATCTCAGGACACTTTACACATTGAGCAGGACTAGAACACGCTCATGATTTTTAGAAGCATTACATTTTCAAAATCCCAACATCACCCAGGAGGTAGCATTGCAGTGCGACAGTGGGGAGAAAAAAATTACTGTTTGGCAGAAATCTTGAGCATTTATCAAAATAAAAGTAATGCAACACAGAATGTCGGGGCAGTCTTCACTGCTTTTGCTCAATGCTCTCTTTCTAGCATATAGCATCTTGAGCACACCAGGCTGTTGGGTTCCCTCTACATTTGGTGTTGGTAATAGTATTAGTAGTATAAACAGTAGTAGAAGTACTTTTAACAGCAGTAGTCCATGGTGGCAGGCACAGCCACCCCGAGATGTATCCATATCCAGCATGTCACCACGGACCGGAAAGCAGTCAATGATGAGCAGTATCACAGCAGCAGGTGGAGCTACAATATGGTGTTTCCATCATGAGGCCAGCTAGCAGTCTGCATCGGTCAGGACCTCAGTGGACTCTGCTGGACAAGAAAGCACAACCAGACTCCCAGGAGTAATCCTGGGAGAAGTCAAGTTAGTAACAGTAGATCCAGGGAGACCTGCAAGACAGGAAAGCACAAGAACTCTGGGGAACATACACAGAGAGAGCGAGACTCAGTGTGTCATTATAAATCCACCAGCAGTCTAGGTCTATAGCAGCATAACTAAGAGCTGGCTCAATTCTTGAATCCATGTAGAAAGTGTCTGAGGCACAGATAAATGTCTTCATGAGTAAAATGTGACTGAATATCTTGTCCATGTTTTACAGTCAACACAGGTATTTAGCCTATAGGAGCTTTGTGAGCTGGTGCTGGGGCTTCCTTGGGCGGAGGGTCCGAGTCGTGATTCCAGCCTGTGTAGTACTTCATATCCGCAGAGAGTTTCCAGATGCCTAAGGCAACTACGTGGGGTTCAGACTGCCACTTGATTAAACCTCCACACATAGCTGTTGATGACCTCCTCCTTGTCCGGCCTCTCATACTGTGCACTGAGGTCCTCGGGGATGGGGATCTTCAACATTTCATCAGTGTATGGGGCCGGGTCCAGAAACACTGTGTCAAAGATGAGGTCCATCAACTCATCAACGTAACCTGCCCAATAACAATATTATTTTTTGACATGTTTGTGTACTGAAACGGTTTCGACTATTCTTTGTATTTATTATACATGTTAAACTTTTAGATTTTTTATATTTATATTTTTACATTTTTACGTATGCTTTTACTAAATTTCTGTTTCAATTGTATTTAATTGAAGTGCAACAATGACGATTATGTTTGGAAGAGCATTGTGCAAAATAAAAAGAATGCTACATTTACAGAATGTCGGGGCAGTCTTCACTGGTTTGGCGTGACACTCTCCCTTCCTAGCATTTGGGAATACCAGCTTGAAGAGAGGGTCTCCTGTAGATGATGTTGCCTGTGCACGGTCTACATTCTCATTAAAATGCATGGCAACCAGGTAGAGTCTGGTAGAGTAATTGAAACAAATGTGAAGAATAGCAGATTCTGTACACATTGTCACTTGTTCTAACTAAGTAAAGTTTAACTTGCCTGCACAGCATTCCAAGAAATGGAAAGACAATATTTTTGGGTGCAAATCGGAGGATGGTGCTGTGGAAAGACTCCAAAGATGACGTCTGGTGGTGCGGGCTCATTTTAGCAACATCCTTCAGAATCCTCTTGTTTGTCATAACTTTCTCCAGCTTGTAGAAGACAGGAGTTCCTACAAAAGGGGATAAACATGTAATATTTGTCCTCGATCATTATTGGAAGTGGAGTTATGTGATAAGGAAGTGTTGGACCAACTGACCTGCTGCAAGCCATTTTGTGTGGTCCCTGGTTTGCCGCAGTGGATGCAAGCACTTGGGGAAAATTGGGTCCTCATGAATGTGAATGTCCTGGACATGGTTCACAATAGACATCCATTTCGCCACTCGCTCAGGTCCGGTTGCTGATGACGCTGCAGTCCAGTAAATGTGGTTCTTTATGCTCCGCATCCACTGGAGAAGTTTCACACAGTCCTTTGTCTTTGCAACCACATCCAGTTTCTTTGAAATTCCTAGAAATACATATAACTTGCAGTTTATCTCCATACAACTTTCCATAATGAAATACTTTCCAACAGGAATATATGAATTATACACCTAAAATCTTTACATAAATGCCTGCAATACTCTAAATGTAGGGACCCAAAGTTGTTGTTGATGTTCACTCAAGCACAATAGCCTCATACCTATTTGTCTCGATCGGTCTGTTAACCCATGCATTTATGTGTTGTCTCGTAAACATAAGTAAATATACCCTTCTCAATGTGCCAGACATCATAGAATTGGGTGATGTTGTGCTCCCTCAGGTATTTCTGGATTTGTGGATGCCGATCTGTGACGATGCAATCCAGAGTGACACCTTGTTCCTCCAACAGGTCGAGACTCCTCTTCAGACCTTTTTTTTCCATATGGTAGCTTCCACCGACCTCATTACTCTGTCATAAAAATACACGTAGAAATATACATAAATACATTTAGTTCATAAGGGTTATGTATATTGTGGAAAATAATACTGTGAAAATATGTTGACATTTAGTTTCATCTCACCTGAACCAACTGAATATCCACAACAGTATTGGTCTTGAGGTCCATCATGGTGTAGCTTCCAAACTTTGCAGAGTGGCCTGAAAATATTCATGCCTTACATTCCTTCATGTATGGTATGATAGCATATATTGATACAGTGCATGTCATAGGTTTTCAAAGCACCCTCACACACATAACTTATTGAATATACAAAGTCAATAACAGAAATACCTGGAGAGTCAGCCTTCATGTCACCACCGAGTATTGCATGGTCATTTTCACGGAGCCGCTGAAGAATGACTGCTTGTGAAGATTTCCATTTGGAAACAATAGCCGGCTCGATGAACAGTCTGGCATGCCTACGGAAGGTGTCATACCGGAAGAGCTGAAGTCTCATTGTTTTGAAGACCTGATGGTGAAAATAGACAAAAACTTGTCTTTGGTAGAATTTCATCCAGAGCAGTTGCTACCGATTCAACACCATTATGTGGGGTCATTATGTAGGAGTGCTACCTACAACCGGCTGGCTATTCCAATGTCTGGAGTACTGACAATGGGGGCACAGCTGCTCCACTGAAAGGAATGTACCCAATCTTTGGGTACAACTTTGCACTCGTGCTGGCACACAGGACACATATTAAAAAGCTCCATGATGCAGGTCTCATAGACAATGTATGTGTTGATATTGTGAGTGGCAGTGGGTTCTTGATCACTGTAATGTAGAGGGAAAAAATATGTTAAAATCCATCACACAGATTGAGGCTTCAAAATGACCTGGCTTCCCCTGACAGAGTGAGTGTAGCGAAGTGTCATGCAGTCTAACACTAGTCCTGCAAAAAACTGCTACATTTATTGCTGTTATAGTTCTGTCTTTGTTTGCAGTGTTTCTGAAAAGTATTACAGAGATAGGCCTTTATTTTTGCATCCCCTCGGTGATAGTAGATTGGACTAAATAGAAGAAGAAACATCTGTCACAGTAATTCATAAATCAGCAGCAGTTTATTGATGCATTCCTAAAATGTATTTCCTCAAGATTGACCATAGACTATAAAGAAAACCTAATTCACAAAAATGAGTACACTGTATATGTTTCTGGCAATGGTATGGCAATTAAAATATATTCACATCGACAACTGTAGTGATATTTTAGTAACTCACGAAATGTCTGTTGATGCTGTCACATTTGTGGCTGACTCTGCAGGGTCATATTTGGCATCAAGCTCTTCTGAGATCAAGGAAGAGCTGCCCTCCAAAGTATCCTCCTCCTCCTCTACCGGGTCCACTCGAGCTCTCTTTGATGGTCTCCTAATCGGAGTGGATGTCAAACAGGGCAGGTCTGCTGGATCCATGGCTGTGCAAACACCAAATTCCTTGCAGGACACAGTAGCCTGGGTAGCTGTAACAGAGTTGTAAGGAGGAATGAAACCCTTCATATAACATAATAGAAATACACATCTGCACAACTATTAGTAGTTGTTGTTGTGCTGTTAAACCTGATCTAAAGTAGGCTACATATCAGGCTACACACCTTTACTTCGGTAAGGAGCCTGTAGAGTCCTCCTAGACAGTTGTGTGCCAACAGTACGCTGCTGTGGTGGGTCGGTTTGGCTGGCAGAGTCCCTCGTTGTGGGACGCTGATGTGAGCTGCTGCTCTGTAAGCAGACGATCAGAGTTTACAACTACATCTGAAATGTGGAACAAGTTACTATTTCACAATAACTGATGTTGTGACGCGCCAATAGCTTGTTAAATCCCTTCGTTAATGGTGCAAAAAGAAACGTTTGCTTTTGATGTTGTATATAAACAAACACTGATCAGCTGCTCTTGCTGCCGCTAGCGCATTCCAGCCACACAACGTTACCAAGCAAACCGATGTCTAGGCGTTATTTGACAGGTTTGAGGTGTTTCACGTTGGAAAAGTGCCCAGCAGTACTACGTAATGTTAACGGTCCTCAACATCAATACAATGCAAGCTTTTAGCGCAACACGTCAACGCTAACTTTAGAAAGCAATTCTGCAGGTAAACTGTAACACGGCATATTACATAATATTTAGAAACTTACCGCTTCAGTGTCTGTGGTTGGCTCTCGGACTGTCGGTACTGATCCAACTTTTAGCCTCAGGTTAGAGGCATATCCTGAGCTGTACTGACCCAAATTCTCAAAGCTCCTGTCAGTGAAGTGCTTAGCACACACAAACAAACATTTTCGGATGCGTGTGGGCACATTTCCATCGTTTCATCCACCGGGCCTTGAGATGCTCCAGCGACGGGAGTAAATACCGGCAATTGTGTGGATTGCTGCAGCCAAGGACTGCACAACTCGCTCTCTTAGATTTTGGCATTTTTGGTTCACTGGTTTAATCACACTGACAGCTAACGAGGTATATATGGGCATTATGTGGGTGGGGCCACACAGCTGGAGTGGATACTAATGAGCCAAGATAACCCATATAAGGAACATGGGCCAAGAAGAAATTCGCTGCTGACGTCATTTAGTGGACATTCTGAAAACCGTTCGTTTATCGGGAGGATTTCTTTCAAACTGAAAAAGTGAAACAGGGAGATGGTGGTCTTTTCTGATACTGTGGGGACTTATTGACACCCCAGGGACCCATTTTAGGGTTGAAAAACATGGAAAAGTCGATTTTTCATAATAGGGCCCCTTTAAGACCTAGTTATTAAAATTCAAGACTTTTTCAAGTCTTTTTAAGGTATTATTTCCAAATTCATAAATTCAATGCTTTTAAGACTTTTTAAGACCCCGCGGGAACCCTGTACTAATGCCTGTTGTAGATATAAAAATGATTAGAAGTTAATCACACTGGAAATTATAGGTTTCATAAATTACATGTCTCATAATCATGGAGGCTTTATATAATCATATAGGCGTTTTTATAATCATGTAGCGTTTCATAATCATATAGGCGTTTTATAATCATGTAGGTTTTTCATAATTATGTATGTTTTATAATCATTTAATATGTGTGATATTAACCTATTCTATCATCCTCAGAAAGCGGCAGAGCAATAGAAAAGTAACAATCAGTAAAGGAGATAGCATGAGACGCTCCTTGTAGGGTATGAACTCAGCCGAACAGAATGTACACTCTTCACGAACTTATACATTCTTCATGAACTTACTTAACCACAATAGAGGAACAAAAATAGCGGAAGCTTACACAGACATGTATTTAGAATTTATAGGTCGAGAGAAACTAATCTGAGCCAGACGAAACATGGAGGGAGATGCTCAATGCATGGGAAGCGCATAAGTGTTTTCTTCGCAGGACCGGAAGGGGAGGCCAACGAGCAGACAAGGCCCCAATGTCTCGGGGAGGCCCCAACGTCTCGGAGAAAGAAGAGGAACTACGCAATCAAAAATACACATCTGCACGCATAAGCATGACACATAAGCCCTGCCTTTGTAACAATATATGGTCTGGAGCAGACAGAATAGGAGCCAGAACATTTTGCCTCTGGTACCGAGCACTGTGTTGTACACAGCAGCTCGTAGCTAGAGAAGAGATTTTCTCCAGACGTCTGTTCATCTGATGTCCATCTGCAAATAAATGCCTGCAGTAATGGCGCACTAAAGAACCAACGACTCCGCTGTCTTCGTGATCCTCCTGCAGAATCTGAACAACGCAATATAGACTCTGTGAGGTCCTTCTGATTGACTAACTTGTGAACAAAATTCCTACAGAGAAACTTGGTGACCCCGACGTGATTCTGACAAAGGAGGACAGATCAAAGGAGCAGCGGAGGTTGGACCGGTGACCATGCGGAGTCACCTGGGCGCCTCCCGACACATCTGACATTCTCCACAAGGGCCCTATCATCTGAGAGGTAAGCAGTCACCTATTCTTTCTAAAAAGTAAAGACTGTGATTCGGCCATAGATTCTAAATTTGGTGGAGAGAGTCAGCATGTTGTCTAGAGGCTAGGTTTAATTTGATTAAAGCAGATGGACTGAGGATGTTTTTTAAAAGATCGACCGCCGATCCGGGATCGGTAAAACTCTCTATAAAAGGCTCAGGGAGCCAGGCTCAGGGAGCCAGGGGAGGAGTTTCTGGATCATAAATCCAGAAAGGTCCTCGGCGCATTAACGGTGCTCATTAAGACGTTCTGGGAACGCAGAAAGGCCGGAGGCTAGAAAGACCCTCGAATATACATTGGACATAAGCAAAAGCGCAACAGGGGGATAGCCCCTAGGTGAGCCTAGAAAGCCACCTATAAGCTCTGGGAGCTAACGGTTCTGGGAACCAGGTTCTGGGAACCAAAGGAAAAGAGAGTAATAGAGAGTAATATTGTAATCACTGTGTAATATTGTAATATAAGGGACTGTTGTGTGGGAGGTTTCGAAGGTAACAGAGAACACAGACAGAAAAAGTGTGAGGAGGTTTCTGTGATGGTGGATACACCCAGTCTGTAGCCGCTGACAGTGAAACACTGCCAGTAGAAGCTTGTTGCAGACATCACAGAAAAGCCTTGAGTTTAAACTCACCACTGGTCTTCTCTTACCTGGGGGTACATAAATAACAGGGCTGTGACGCTTGGTGTTTGATCAGTAAAACTAGTGGCTTATGTTTTCACACCGCTCTATCAAGGTAGAGTAGAAGGTTGTGTGAAGAGATAGCCATTAGGGACATGATCCACTGATCGGGCTATAAGCGTGTGTAAATAAATAAATAAAGGAAAACTGTGAATAGTACGTTACAGCGAATAACCATGGCAGATCCAGGGTTTGGTTGGGATGAATATTGGAAGAAAGTAGTTGAACAGACGCTGTCTGGACAACCAGGTCATAAAAAGAAAAAGGAGAACTACGAGAATAGACTAGAGGATGTGAAAACTCACCTAACCTTATGCAAGGGATGGGGTGAGGCGGAGCCAGAAAACATGGTAACAATAATTCAGGAAGAGGAAGTCAAAGCGCAGAAAGCTGGCAGGGAAGAGCAGGGCAAGAATTTAAGCAAGTTATGGCATCAGCGGAGAGGACAGCAAAAGGAAAGGGAACGGTTAGAGGAGCTTAGAGCAGACCTACATGCTGCAGGCATGGCAGCGGAGATAGTGCAGAGACAGAGAAAAGGGAAGAAGGAAGGGAAAACGACAGACGCTCCCCCACCATACACCGGCCCACCCCCGTCTATCCCCTCAAGCCCCGGCAGTAAGCCAACTGTACCCAGAGCTGCCGCCACCAGCTCCACCGACCCGATATGTACCAAACAAACAACTACCGATGCTTGAGATCATAGGGAGAGCACCAGTGAAGATCGCAAGGACCAGAGAGGGGGGCCTAGCAGAGGCATTACGGGGCGGAAGGGAAAGCGGAAGTGAAGATGAGAGGCGCAGTACAATGGAGGCAGAACGAGATAGAGTAAGAAAAGCATACGAGCGGGAACAACGGGAAAGATATGAGACAGAGGTACGAGAACTAAGGGACATGGAGTTAGAAATAGAAAAGGCAGCACGAAGGAGGGAGAGAGGAAAGGGAAAGAAGGTGAAAAATACAGGGACACAGGAGATAGAAGGGAGAGAGGAGAGATCAGGCCCATTTGGAGAAGCAGTACCCAGACACACACAACAGGCCGGACCGGCATTCGTAATAAATCACTCAGACCCAGACTCAACTGACCAAGACGACGGAGTAAAGACACGACACTGCAGTAAAAAGAAAAAGGGAAAGTTTAAATCAAAAAAGTTCCACCTAAATTTAAAAATAGAAAGCTCGGACTCAGAGGAGTCTGACGGATCGGTCTGCCTTTCAGATAGCCCAATGAAAGAAAGCCACCCATGTCCATCCGACCGAGAGAGATGTGGGGAAGGGGTAAGCAACCAGCCAGTAGCTACTAGGACTCGGAGTCACGGAGACATACCATCCCTCCAATTACCCTTGATAAGGGGACCAGGAAGAGGGCCACCAGTATACAAACCATTTAGCCTTGCAGATAAAGAACAAATGAACGCACAACTACCACCGCTAAGTGAAGGAGCTAATATGTGGCTACAGAAATTAGCCAGCCTAACCTTGGGGACAGAGATCACTATGGGGGACGTTAGAGGCCTTATTGGTCAGAAACACGGGTTGGGAACAGTCAAACAGTTAGACATAGATGCCGGCACCAGGGGGGTATCAGATGAGGCTCCGTTCACCCTGCACATAGCCACGTTTGGCCCCGCAATAAGACAAAGGTTCCCACAACAGACCAGTCAACACACTGTGGCGTTTGGTAGAAAAGACGGGGAGGGACCAGCAGATTATGTGGAGAGGTGTAGGAGAGACTGGGAGGATAGATCAGGAATTAACCCTGGAACGGATCCCTTACAGGGAGCCATGTTCAAAGCAGCAGTTATGAAAGGAATAGATAAGGAAGTACAAGCTAAAATGGAGGACGATCCTCGAGTAGACACAGAACCCCTCGTAGTGTGGATACGTACACTCCAGCATCACATGCGCAGAGCCGATGGGAAAAAGGATGCCGCTAAAACAGAGGTAGAAGGTCTTAAGCTCCAACTCACTAAACTACAGTTAGTAAAGGCGAGAGAAGAGGCGACCACTCAGAAAAAGGCAGGAAGAACAGGAAACCAGATGAGTCAGCTGCAGTCAGTGCCAGCTCCAGAGAACCCAGCCATAGGCCAATATTATGCAGGACCCCCTCCCCAAGCAGGATCATGGGGACCCCCACAATCACGATGGAGAGGAAGAGGCAGAGGGTTTGCCCCTAGAGGCGGTTTTGGAGGAAGAGGCAGGGGAGGATCAGGGTTCAGGGGAGACGGGTGTTTTCTGTGTGGGAGTAAGGAACACTGGGCCCGAGAATGTCCTCAGGGCCAAAGGGGACCGCCAGGAGCAGGACCACAGCAGTCACATGTGTCACCATCAGCACAGCTAGCTCCAGGGAACCAGATGCCCCAAGGTGTGTGGTGTCCAGACCAATACTAGGGGTGCCCGGGGTCGGGAACAGGGGGAGAGGCTGACCCCCTGTTGAAAGGAGAGGTGGACGGACACCAGGTAGAATTTCTAGTAGACACTGGAGCAACTCATTCGACTCTGACGCAACCCCAGTTCTGCCGCCGACTCTCCAATAAATCCGTAGACCTTGTGGGATTTGGAGGACAGCCAACACCACTCCCTTTTACCGAACCCCTCCCTACAAAACTGGCAGGCTATCGGTTTCATCAAAGCTATGTATATTCGCAGCAGTGCCCTGTTCCGCTACTAGGAAGAGATGTCCTAGTCAGACTGAAAGCATCTATACTCTGTGGGCCTCTGGGATTACAGGTGTATTTCCCAAACGGGACAAAAATGGACTGTTCAGAGACAATAACATCACAAAGGAGTCATGGACAATGGGTTTTAAGTGAGAACACTGACCAGCAGAGACAGTCAGCAGATGTCTACTGGGCACGGTTGGAAGAAGACCCCAACCCACCGGTCACAAATGTCCTGAACATATATCAACAGTGGAAACCATGGATCCACGCAGTACATCCGTATGAACCAGTCCCTGATTCCCCGCATTGTACTCTCCTCTACGACCGCACTCAAACGGAAGAAATTTACGAGGAAAAATTTAGAGAAATAGAGGGTTCTCCTTGGACGCTGAGCTCTGACTGTATATATGTCTCAAAGAAAGGAGTTGCAGCACGTGTATTGCTAACCGAGAAACATGCAGAATGGTACCTAATGGGCACGACCGCCGAACCACATATAAGTCTAGCCTTAGGAGCAGGCACTCAAGCCAAGGACTTAGGGCCGATGGTAAAAATGGCATCCCAATTAAAGGACTGGGAGAAAACTTCCATTCCAGCAGTCACATACTCTAAAGAGGGACAGGTATATAGAATCACACATCACACCACATCTTTGTCGGAGCTGGAGAGAAAAGTAATCACACGAACACATGGGAGGGAAAGTACAGATCATGAGAAAACGGAGGAAATGTTAGGACGAATACCTAGCGCAGTGTGGGCACAAGGAAAAAACGACGTAGGACGGTGTGAACCTCCGGAACCACCAAGGTTCACGGTCAAACCAGGACCACCAGTGTGGGTCCCGCAGTACCCCACTAATGAAAAAGCTCAAACAACCATAGATAAGACAGTAAAAGAGTTGGAACAAAATGGAGTATTAGAACCCTCCACTAGCAAGTGGAACACCCCTATTCTACCAGTTCCAAAGCCAGATGGCACTTTTAGAATGGCACACGATCTCAGACTGGTTAATAAGAGAATAGAAACAACCCCTATTCCAGTCCCAAATCCACACACAGCACTCGCCGAGGTCACTAGAGAGATGACTCATTTCTCAGTGGTGGATTTGGCAAATGCATTCTTTTCCATCCCTCTCGAGCCGGACCTAAGACAATATTTTGCGTTCACATGGGGAGGACAAAGATATCAGTACACATGCTTCCCTCAAGGCATGAACCTCTCCCCAGGTGTATTCAATAAAGTACTGAATCAACATTTGAAACAGGAAGTTATACTTCCAGACAAAACCATTTGTCTACAATACGTGGACGATTTGCTAATAGCTGCAGACAGTGCAGAACATTGCATGCAGGCTACGGAAGCAGTTTTGAAAGCGTTGGCTAAAACAGGATACAAAGCATCCAGGAAAAAGTTACAATGCTGTAGACCACAGGTGCAGTTTTTGGGGAGATGGATAACAGGGGAGGGAACTAATCTCTCAGGAGAACATAGAGATACGATCTTGAGACACCCTAAACCACAGGACGTCAAAACAATGCTAAGTTTTCTAGGACTAACGGGGTACAGTAAACATTTTATCCCAGACTACAACAACAAAGCGGGCCCTTTGAGAAGGATGGTACTCGAGGCGGGAATGAGAAATCAGAGAGACTTGTTAAAATGGACAGTAGAGGCGGAAGAGGCCTTTATAAGACTCAAGCAGGAGATGGCAGGAGCAGCAGCTCTGCAGACTCCAGACTACAAGGAGCCGTTCTATTTAGACACCTCCGAAAAAGAAGGAACAATGAACGCAGTGTTGTATCAAAAGACACCTTCGGGAAGAGCAGTGCTTAGGTATGTAAGCACCCCCTTGGATAACATGGAACAGAGGCAGCCTTCGTGTGTACGACATGCAGCAGGGTTAGCCAGAGTAATCCAGAAGGTAGAACATGTGGTAGCAGGACACCCTCTTAAAGTGTTGACTTTACACAGCGTTATGGCTCTGATCTCCTCATCCATATTCACATTGTCAGGCAGCAGGCACAGGAAAGTAGAGGAAAGCTTAAATGCCCCACATATCACCTACACACATGACGGAGTGAACGCAGCAAGTTGCATGACGACAGGAGAACCACATGACTGCATTCCATTGACCACCATAGCATCTAAAATAAGACCAGACTTACTTGCTAAACCTCTGACTCACTCAGACTTGGACTTGTATGTGGACGGGTGTTGTTTCAGAAAAGAGAATGGCAGTCTAAGTGCAGCATGGGCAGTAGTCGCCAAGGAACAGGGAAAGTTTAAGACACTCAGCACAGGAGTAGTGACAGAAAAACCGTCAGCACAGCTAGCAGAGGTAATGGCAGTAACGGCAGCATGCAATCTGGGGGAAGGAAAAAGAGTAAACATATACACAGACTCAGCATACACCAGTACAGCAGTCGGTGCCAGCTAAAAGAGTGGGAGAGAGCAGGTTTTGTTACAGCTACAGGACTACCGATCAAACATGAAGGGGAAATGAAACAGCTAAGAGCAGCAATAATGAAACCAACAGAGGTAGCGGTGATAAAATGCAAAGGACACAGCTCAGACAAAACAGAAATAGCAGCAGGAAATGCAGCAGCTGATTCGGCGGCCAAAATAGCAGCCGGATATAAAGTCCCAGCGTTGATAATGTTAGCAGAGGCCGTAGAGCCAACACCCCCGCGCTGGACAGTTGACCAGTTGGTAGCACTCCATCAGGAAAGTGCTCCAGAGGAGAGGTCCATGTGGATAGGGAGAGGAGCTGTTAGAGGAAAGGAGGGACTGTTTCGATGTCCACAAACAGGGAGACCAGTGTTACCATCATCACTGACACCCTCATTGCTTGAAGAAGCACACGGACCAACACATGAAGGAACAAAACAGATGCTCCTCACCATGAATGGATGGTGGCATCCCTTCATGACAGCTATGATAAAAAATAAAGTAAAATCATGTTCCGTATGCAGCACATATAATGTGGCACCCACGTTTTCACCTCAAGCAGGAGCCCGCCCACTGTTAAAAGGTCCGGGGGAAGAAATCTGTGTGGACTACATGGATATGATTGATCCCTGCAGAGGATATCGGTTCCTATTGGTAGCGTATGATCGATTTTCAGGATGGGTGGAAGCTGTACCTGCAAAGAAGGAAGATGCACAGACAGTGTGTAAATTCCTGACAAATGACTGGATTCCTCGACATGGAATGCCAAGAGTGATACATTCAGACAACGGTACTCATTTCAGAGCGAACAATCTTAAACAAGTGGAAGAAATGTTTGGGCTCAAACATACGTTCGGCACAGTCTATCACCCACAAAGTCAGGGAGGAGTAGAGAGGTGTAACAGGACTTTGAAAGAAAAAATAGCTAAAATGATGGCAACCACAGGGTTGCCATGGCTGGACTGTCTGCCAATGGCATTATATTCTGTAAGAGCAAGCGTAAACAGAGAAAAGAAGTTTACTCCCTATGAGTTATTTACAGGTCGGACGATTCCAGGACCGAGACACCAGGAGCCACTGGAGCCAGGAAGTGCTCCAGGACTAACAAGGACATACGTCGCCCAACTCCAGGGTTGGGTGAAGACTTTAGCTGGTAGCCAAGGAGGAGCAGGACCAGTGCCAACACCACTGACCGTACTGGGAGAACCCTGGGTGTACGTAAAAACATTAAAAAGAAAGTGGACACATCCCAGGTGGACAGGACCCCATAAGGTGGTGGAAAGAACTTCCACAGCAGTTAAACTACAGGGAGGGGAAGATAAGTGGGTTCATCTGTCTAGGTGCAGACAAGGGGAGGCGCCGAAAAGGTCTCTAGACCAAGTAAGAACGGATCTGGCCAAACAACAAAATACCTAAGTGGCACATCATCAAGACGAATGAATAACCAACATACGCCAGTCAGAGAGCTGACACAACACATTGAATTTATCAAAAAATTACAAAAAGAACAAAGAGAGCTAAATCAGAAAGTAATTGCATTCCTTCTCATACTAGTGATAGTGACATTTCTAGCATTGTGGTATCTTACCTGTCTGTGGTCTAACATTTGCTCCTCTCACCATCGCAGGTAACCCACGTGATGAAGAAGAAGAGTCGGCATATTAAAGCCACTCCAAAGGATTGATCACTCTTAGGAGTGATCAACAGGGGGAATTGTAGATATAAAAATGATTAGAAGTTAATCACACTGGAAATTATAGGTTTCATAAATTACATGTCTCATAATCATGGAGGCTTTTTATAATCATATAGGCGTTTTTATAATCATGTATCGTTTCATAATCATATAGGCGTTTTATAATCATGTAGGTTTTTCATAATTATGTATGTTTTATAATCATTTAATATGTGTGATATTAACCTATTCTATCATCCTCAGAAAGCGGCAGAGCAATAGAAAAGTAACAATCAGTAAAGGAGATTGCATGAGACGCTCCTTGTAGGGTATGAACTCAGCCGAACAGAATGTACACTCTTCACGAACTTATACATTCTTCATGAACTTACTTAACCACAATAGAGGAACAAAAATAGCGGAAGCTTACACAGACATGTATTTAGAATTTATAGGTCGAGAGAAACTAATCTGAGCCAGACGAAACATGGAGGGAGATGCTCAATGCATGGGAAGCGCATAAGTGTTTTCTTCGCAGGACCGGAAGGGGAGGCCAACGAGCAGACAAGGCCCCAATGTCTCGGGGAGGCCCCAACGTCTCGGAGAAAGAAGAGGAACTACGCAATCAAAAATACACATCTGCACGCATAAGCATGACACATAAGCCCTGCCTTTGTAACAATATATGGTCTGGAGCAGACAGAATAGGAGCCAGAACATTTTGCCTCTGGTACCGAGCACTGTGTTGTACACAGCAGCTCGTAGCTAGAGAAGAGATTTTCTCCAGACGTCTGTTCATCTGATGTCCATCTGCAAATAAATGCCTGCAGTAATGGCGCACTAAAGAACCAACGACTCCGCTGTCTTCGTGATCCTCCTGCAGAATCTGAACAACGCAATATAGACTCTGTGAGGTCCTTCTGATTGACTAACTTGTGAACAAAATTCCTACACTGTATAGTTCGGTAGTACTTTTGTTCGGATACTCGCATTGTGTGGTTAGTTTGCTTGATTGCTTACAGGGGAGGACTGGTGGCCGCTTTCCTTCTTTTAGTGGTGACCTGCGTACCGGTTATGATCCTCAGCTGGATGGTGGTCTGCCATGAGCCAGGTGGTCATAACAAAAAAATATATATATATATATATATATATATATATATATATATACACTCAACAAAAATATAAACGCAACACTTTTGTTTTTGCTCCCATTTTTCATGAGATGGACTTAAAGATCTAAAATTCATTCCAGATACACAATATTACCATTTCTCTCAAACATTGTTCACAAATCAGTCTAAATGTGTGATAGTGAGCACTTCTGCTTTGCTGAGATAATCCATCCCACCTCACAGGTGTGCCACATCAAGATGCTGATCTGACATCATGATTAGTGCACAGGTGTGCCTTAGACTGTCCACAATAAAAGGCCACCCTGAAATGTGCATTTTTTTGCTTTATTGGGGGTCTGGGGACTCAGAACCAGTCAGTATCTGGTGTGACCACCATTTGCCTCATGCAGTGCAACACATCTTCTTCGCATAGAGTTTATCAGATTGTCAATTGTGGCCTGTGGAATGTTGGTCCACTCCTCTTCAATGGCTGTGCGAAGTTGCTGGATATTAGTGGGAACTGGTACACGCTGTCATATACGCCGGTCAAGCACATCCCAAACATGCTCAATGGGTGACATGTCCAGTGAGTATGCTGGCCATGCAAGAACTGGGACATTTCTAGCTTCCAAGAATTGTGTACAGATCCTTGCAACATGGGGCCGTGCATTATCTTGCTGAAACATAAGGCGATGTTCATGGATGTATGGCACAACAATGGGCCTCAGGATCTCATCACGGTATCTCTGTGCATTCAAAATGCCATCAATAAAATGCACCTGTGTTCTTCGTCCATAACAGATGCCTGCCCATACCATAACCCCACCACCACCATGGGCCACTCGATCCACAACATTGACATCAGCAAAGCGCTCACCCACACGACGCCACACACGCTGTCTGCCATCTGCCCTGAACAATGTAAACCGAGATTCATCCGTGAAGTGAACACCTCTCCAACGTGCCAGACGCCATCGAATGTGAGCATTTGCCCACTCAAGTCTGTTACGGCGACGAGCTGGAGTCAGGTCAAGACCCCGATGAGGACGACGAGCATGCAGTTGAGCTTCCCTGAGACGGTTTCTGACAGTTTGTGCAGAAATTGTTTGGTTATGCAAACCAATTGTTTCAGCAGCTGTCTGAGTGGCTGGTCTCAGACGATCTTGGAGGTGAACCTGCTGGATGTGGAGGTCCTGGGCTGGTGTGGTTACACGTGGTCTGCGGTTGTGAGGCCGGTTGGATGTACTGCCATATTCTCTGAAACGCCTTTGGAGACGGCTTATGGTGGAGAAATGAACATTCAATGCACGAGCAACAGATCTGGTTGACATTCCTGCTGTCAGCATGCCAATTGCACGCTCCCTCAATGCTTGTGGCATCTGTGGCATTTTGCTGTGAGACAAAACTGCACATTTCAGAGTGGCCTTTTATTGTGGGCAGTATAAGGTACACCTGTGCACTAATCATGATGTCAGATCAGCATCTTGATGTGGCACACCTGTGAGGTGGGATGGATTATCTCAGCAAAGCAGAAGTGCTCACTATCACACATTTAGACAGATTTGTGAACAATGTTTGAGAGAAATGGTAATATTGTGTATCTGGAATGAATTTTAGATCTTTAAGTCCATCTCATGAAAAATGGGAGCAAAAACAAAAGTGTTGCGTTTATATTTTTGTTGAGTGTATATACACACACACACACACATACATCTTCTGCAGTTCAAACCAAGCATCAGAATGGGGAAGAAAGGTGATTTCAGCGACTTTGAACGTGGCACGGTTGTTGGTGCCAAACCGGCTGGTCTGAATATTTAAGAAACTGCTGATCTACTGGGATTTTCACGCACAACCATCTCTAGGGTTTACAGAGAATGGTCTGGAAAAAGAGAAAATATCCAGTGAGTGGCAGTTCTGTGGGCGCAAAAGCCTTGTTGATGCCAGAGGTCAGAGGAGAATGGCCAGACTGGTTCGAGCTGATAGAATGGCAACAGTAACTCAAATAACCACTCGTTACAACCGAGGTATGCAGAAGAGCATCTCTGAACGCACAACATGTCAATCCTTGAGGTGGATGGGCTACAGCAGCAGAAGACCACACCGGGTGCCACTTCTGTCAGCTAAGAACAGGAAACTGAGGCTACAATTCGCACAGGCTCAACAAAATTGGACAATAGAAGATTGGAAAAACGTTGCCTGGTCTGATGAGTCTGGATTTCTGCTGCGACATTCGGATGGTAGGGTCAGAATTTGGCGTCAACAACATGAAAGCATGGATCCATCCTGCCTTGTATCAACGGTTCAGGCTGGTGGTGTAATGGTGTGGGGGATATTTTCTTGGCACACTTTGGGCCCATTAGTACCAATTGAGCATCGTGTCAACGCCACAGCCTACCTGAGTATTGTTGCTGACCATGTCCATCCCTTTATGACCACAGTGTACCCATCTTCTGATGGCTACTTCCAGCAGGATAACGCATCATGTCATAAAGCGCCAATCATCTCAGACTGGTTTCTTGAACATGACAATGAGTTCACTGTACTCAAATGGCCTCCACAGTCACCAGATCTCAATCCAATAGCACCTTTGGGATGTGGTGGAATGGGAGATTCGCATCATGGATGTGCAGCCGACAAATCTGCAGCAACTGCGTGATGCTATCATGTCAATATGGACCAAACTCTCTGAGGAATGTTTCCAGTACCTTGTTGAATCTATGCCACGAAGGATTAAGGCAGTTCTGAAGGCAAAAGGGGGTCCAACCCGGTACTAGCAAGGTGTACCTAATAAAGTGGCCGGTGAGTGTATATCCAGTGTTTAACACTAAGCAACCGTGCTGCTAAATGAGGGGGAGGGTGGAGCAGGAGTGGGTGGAAGGAGTGGTGAGGTAGATGATGAACATGAAACATGATGATGTTTTATTATAAATATAGGAGTAGTTAGAATTAGCTCCATGCTGCCGTAGCATTCAATATGATTCAGAAACGGGTCATTCTTCATGATAAATACTTCAAGTATAGTTTGATGCCAATTGTAACACCCTTTAGTTACACACACAGTGTGATCCCAAAATTTCTAGTTTAACCATGTTGAGCTATACAGTCTAAATTAGTTGTAGTTGTAGTGTGAAGTTGTAGTTCTTTAATTTCACCAGCAGGGTGCACATTTTTAACACTCAAGCGCCACTCACATTCATAGTTCCTTGTATTTTCTTTCTTCACTGATGCCGATGAAGACAGACACACTACAGCCGAGAGAGAGAGAGAGAGAGAGAGCACGCTAACGTTAATAACTTGACAAGTAATTAAAACTTGATTTCGTCTTGGGTTATTGATCCTGTGAGGTATCCGCAACCGTGAGGAGGTTTTTGGGTTGCCGGACTTTACCGTGTTTTTGTTGAGAGGAAAAACTCCGGTGAATAGTATTCATTAGCGCTTAGCATAGCATGCTAGCGGCTGCCGACCACGGCTAATTACTCACTAATTTCATGATTTAATCAGTATGTGTCGTCGAAAATATTTAAAACCAACCGGAGGAGGTAAGAGTGTGTACTGAAGTGGAGAATGTGGTTAACTTTTGTATTTCTGTGTGGAAAATATTTGTGCTAAATCGAGCTATATGCTATATGACACGTGCTGTTGCTAAATGCTAGCTAACGCTAAACAGCTAATCAAGCTGGTTTTGTGAGCTAAAAGACATGCCACTGTGTGCATTTGAGGTTATTGAGGGACAGTAATTCAATGAATCATTCTCAAATATGATTGATATTTGATTTAATTCATAATTTGTGTGCACTATGCGGTGTTCAAAGCTAAAAACAATTCATATACACACCATTTTGTGTGTTGGCTGTAAAAAATTCATTTTATAGCTGTATATTATACATTATAAATGTGAATGTTCATGTCCATTGATTTAAGATTAAAAAGAGAATAAATACTGTACAGTTGATTGAGATAAATGAATAAAAATAGATGAAGAGATTAATAATAGATTTAAAACTGCTGCTCAATGCAGGTTGTTTTGGGTTTTTTTTTTGGTGTTTGAAACGATTGTGATGGCGAGCCAGAGCCCGAACCAGAGAAACGTGGAGCAGGACACCGGCTTACATGTGTGGAGGGTGTGACGTCGGAAACAGCTTCATCGTCATCTGGAGAAAGCACATCTATCACATCATACACTGCCCTACAAAGCCTAACTGCAGGTACTACGCAAAGGGTAAAACTGAGAAAAACTGCTTTAAAGTTTTTTAACTGGCCAGCCAAATGGGTTAAAGGTAGGTAAGTGATATGACACTTATTTCTACATGTATTGATGATGTAATTTTTATGCTCAAAAATCATGATTTTTTTTACCTTTGACCCCAAAAATGTAGTTACAGCACACAATGTTGTCGTCTTCTTTCAGCTTTTATATTTTGTTTGCAGTGAATAAACATTTTCAAATTGATTTTGTTATAAGTGTATTTAAAAAGTGTGTATTTTAGACTTGATATTAAAAGTTGTTATATTTTAGTCTTAATATAATTTTATCTCACTTTTTTACTTTTAATCACTATCTAGATAATAGTTTCCCTACAAATAGACTTATAATTTCTGTTATTCTTGTCTTCACTATTCAAGACAATAAAGAAATACAAGGCTACACTGTATTACAGTCAAATGTGTTTATTATAACACGTTTATAACTATAGTCAATGACAGCTACATAAAAAACCCAGATATATATCAGATATTACTGTATGTTTATTTTTTTGTTTTTTTTAATCAAAAACAGATTAAATTCATAAATATGGAAATATATTAACATATGAGATATTCCTGTACATTTCTGTTATTAAATTACCAAAACATTTTTTGATCAAAAACAGATTAATTTAATAAAAATGGAACATATTAACATATCAGATATTTCTCTAAATGTGTTTAAGTTATTAAATTGCAATAACAAAGTACAATAACATTTTTATTAAAAAACAATTAATTTAATAAAAAGCATACAGTATATATATATATTTATGTCTCTGTCTCTGTGTGTGTGTGTGTATATCTATATTGTTGACTGACATTCAGCTCACTCTTCATCTTCAGCACTTTCAGCAAGACTCTCCCAAAACACCCGGCGGTTTGGTGCATCAGTAGGCAGAGTTTTGTCAGGATGTCTGCCTTCTTCTGCCTTCCAACCCCCTTCATTGCAGGCCTCAGTTGTTGAGGGATGCCAAGAGTGGTCTTCTTCATGAGGAAGTCCAGCTCTGTGAATTTCTCCTGATCATGGGAGAGTTTCACCCACATGCTCCTTGATCCTCTTCTAAACTGGATCTCTGCCATCTCTGCTAGATGAGGTGCATTCTTGAGCTTCGTCACAGATTGCCCTGCTTTCCATGCACGGATGTCCTCACTTTGCAGTTCCACCACATTCACTTTTGCAGAGTTAGAGGATGCAATGCCACTGCTGAAGTCCTTAAAGTCAAGAACAACACCCCCAGGCCGCCTTTTCATCTCTTGCTCCACCCCATGATGAAAACTGTCTGCACTCATGAAGGTGTGCCCGGGTTCAAAATATTTCAGTATTATGTCTTTAGTGGAGTTGGAGTAATGGTTCACTATACTGACGAGTGTTGTCAGGAGGCACCAATACTTCTGTGCTGTGCAGTTGTCCATCCACAGGACAAGATGAGGGACGTCACGCTCCCTTTGCAGAGCACATACATAGGCAGATGCCATCTCCTCTGCCTTCCTCCCAGCTATCCCCTCATGCCATATCAGCGAGATACTCTTCTTCTTTGACCCTGTCTTCTTGCTAACTGTGGCAAAGGTCTCATGAAAAACAGAGATCCGCTTGGTGAACACTGCTGTCTTCACACCTGGCATTCGGGGCAGCATGATGACTTTCTGGAGGTCCACGCTGCGGATCGACAGGTTGTCACTTTGATCTTTTTCTGCATCAAGTTTGTAGTGATGCCTCCCTCTTGCTGCTCTCTCCTTGTGGTCCTCCCACTTCTTGCAGACTGAGCAGTCTGGAGTGGAGTCCTTGTTGGCAGCCTGGTGTTCGGCATTTACATGGAGCTCATGCTGGAGACACTGCTTGCACTGCTCCTCTCCCAGTTTGGTGAAGCTGATGTTACTGTTCTTTACGGCTTTTCTGTACGTTTCATATGAACAGTGGGAGTTGGAAGCAGATTGCTTGTACATCAGCTGCACAGTTACATCACTTGGGATGTATCTTCGATTGGGGGCATGTTCTCTTCGATAATGGCTAACGGTTGGAGTAAATGATTCAATGTGTTGGTAAATTGGGGTCATATTTAGTTTATTGGCTGAGGCATGTCTTCCTCTGCGCTCTATGGGGGGTATCAAGCTTTATCGGGAGCTGTTTCCGATGACCGTTTGGATAAGCCTGTCATTTTTTGGATGGTATCCTAAAGTTGTGAGGAAAAATGTCTTGCATACTTGCATGCTTTTGTGTATGACCCAGGTCATCGGTGAATTGATAAAAAAAAAGGACTTGTTGCGTCTGCTGGGACCACCAGATGTGACACGTGCAATCTGCCGTTGAGAGACCATGGTGAAAATAAATGCCCTCTTCTCTGGATAGGTCATGTCCCAGTAGGTGGCATGCACTGTCTTCCTGCTTTCCTCCGTGATTTTGCTCCAGCACTTCCTCCGACATGTTGGGCCACATGGTTGACCTACCTTTGGTTTTTTTTCAGACTCAGGATAATGGGAATTGATGACACTATCTTGATCTTCACTGATCTCATCCATATCCCCAAGCTCAACAGGCACATCTACAGGCACAATCTCATGCTCAAATTCAGCTTCCAGGAATGCAAACAGTTGATCTAAGGTCTGCTTGGCTTGGGGAGTTTTCTTTGAAGAAATGTGTACTGCAACAAAAGAAGAAATATAACATTATTATTATTATAATTAAGATGATTATAAGTATTATCATTATTATCATTATTATTAGTAGTAGTAGTAGTAGGTTTTTTTTAAACAAATGGACCTTCAGGGCAACATCTTTACTTACTGCATATTAATGACATTTCATTGTATAGGTAAAATGAATTGCATTATTTGAGTTAGCTGCCAACTGAACAATATTCAGATAATTTATTTGTAATGGTGTTTTAATTGTGTGTTTTTTTAGCTGCTCCAAGAAATCTTAATCTCTCCTAAACCATCCAATATATCCAGTCCCGGCGGCATGGGCAGGCATTGGCGGCCCGTGCCCGCTCACAGAGTCAGCCGTGCCCGCCCTGGGCTGGAAGCTGTTTAAATTATTTGGATTTTGTTTTTACCTCGGAGTGGCCAACGCTCTACTATTCCTATCTCAGTTTGTCGATCATACAATTCAACCAATCCAACCAACGAACCAAGGCAACTAGCTGGCCAATTACAGGTAAGGAAACATTCATGCTAGGGGAGGTAGCTGCCTAGCTGCTGTAGCGATCTCCTAGTATGAGTTCAGTGTTCAGGTTGACATCAGTGCTTCTGTTTCCAGTAGAAGTGAAGCTGTATGGTGCTATCTGCATGCCACAACCCTTGTTGCCGGTCTTCTTGAATAAATGCTCGAGTTGCATAAATGGACACAGCACTACACTATTTTGTTTGTTTTTTAGATTTTGGGATGAACTGCCCCTTTTTTCGAAGAGGAAGATGACTTCTCCGCACTGTAGCAGTGGTCACGAAGCCATTGTTCTGCCTGAAGCAAATAAAATGTAGGTTGAAAAACTTTGCCCCCCTGAAAAAATGTAATACCCCGCTGAATATATCTATTCCCAGCACTGCATTGTTTAGAGGTGCAGTATGGGATTTCTAGAGAGTCTGCAAACACACTACTGAACTCAACTTAAAGGGATAGTTCGGAATTTTGGACATAAGACCTATTTTCCAAGTCAGCCGGTGTTTTCGAGACGTCTGGAGACGTTTTCAAGACATTTCATTCAGTTTCTTCTAGTTGCCGAGTTCGCTTGTGCTATGGCTAGCGCAAGTCAATGGTTCTAGTTAGACAGGCATTAAAAACAGCCTTGCCCACTCCACAGTGCACCCGAGGCAAATCAATTAAAACACTAGACTGTCGATGTACATATGTGTTGATAGAATAATATTTGAAACAAAACTAACCTCGCATCGCATGAATCATCCATTTTTTGAGGAACTAGTTTCTCAGCAGCAGCGGAATTTTACTTTGCTCCGTCGGACTCAAAACTCTAAGACGCGCCGCCCGAAATACTGCACGTAAATAGGCAATCGAACCGGGACGAATTCTTGGGACTCATGCCCTCAGACCTGGGTGAAAAGCGCTTGGACCTCACGCAAACACCGGGCAGCCCGCGGCCACGCAAAGCCACAATTACGCACCGCGAACCCGGACCACTGCTCCATCCAGAGAACCCTTAACCCTCGGATGCGTTGCGGGGATTCCCTCCGGTAAATAGACACATGAACACCGCCGAATAGTCGGGCCTCGTGCCCTCAGAGTTGGGTGAAAAGCCCGCAGACCAACACCGGGCAGCGGGCGGCTCCGCGAATCCACAAATGCGGACTCTGTCGGACTCAAAACTCTAAGACGCGCCGCCCGAAATACTCCCCGTAAATAGGCAATCGAACCGGGACGAATTCTCGGGACTCATGCCCTCAGACCTGGGTGAAAAGCGCTTGGACCTTACGCAAACACCGGGCAGCCCACGGCCACGCGAACCCACAATTACGCACCGCAAACCCGGACCTCTGCTCCGTCCGTAGACCCGTAAACCCTTAGACGCGTTGCGGGGGATTCCCTCCTGGCACCACCAGTCTCTGTTTGTTCGGTCCGGGTTCTCAGCTCCAGCCGGGGCTATCTCGGTCTCCACAGACGCTCGTTCACGTTCTGCCCTTTGAGCATCCCTCTCGCGCAATTCTTCCTCTGTATATTCAGGCTCGTACAGGTACGGTTGGGTTTGGGTGGAAAAAAAACTTGTCACTCATCATTGTCTTCAAAAGTTTCACTATATTCTCCGAAAGTGGCCATTTCTGTGAGATTGAAGAAACTAGCACTGCAGGCTACTCTGCGTCTGTAGCAATGACTACGGTGGCCCAAAGGTGTCAGGCCAAATACAAAGCATAATTCCTTTATGACGAAAAACAGCACTTTTGGGGATCGTGTTCTGCTTGTGCGCGGCACGTGACTGGTCTCGTGCCTCGGCAGCCTGTGGCACTGCAGGCACCGGGTCTTCGCCACCATTATGTCTGCTGTGCGCTCTGACCCTTTTGTGATATACATGCCTACAACGTGGCTACAATTTCTATAGTGAAATTATATCGGCATTATAATTATTATGACTATGATGATTTTTCATAATGAGTCCCCTCAGCACTTGGTGCGCTACGCACAGCGCCTGATGCGCGTTGTGGGAGCGGCGGCGCTGATGATAACTATCACTATGTGTCACAAATGAGTAGTGTTGTTCAATGTCCTTATTTTTATATTTATATACTCTGCCATCTAACCTACGATGAGTAACGTTAAGCGGGGCCCGGTTTCAGAAAGCGGGGTGAGGGAAAACTTTGAGTAACATTATAACATTATATTATACAAATAGAAATGATGGCGGCGCGTGTGGACGCAGCGACCCCTCGTTGTCCCGTTATGTCGCCGTTTTTTAGTGTTTTAAGTGCGTTAAGTGTTATCCCGTCTTGTCCGTCATGTGTGTCCAACACAACCCGGTCCGACAGCACGGTTCGGAGTATTTGTTACGGTCGTGGATTCCTGCTGGACAAGAAAACCACAACTTATACTCTGGACAAAAAACGTTCCGAGGAACTCAGCGGCCTTGGACTTCTCCGTCCGACCTCGCTCCCGAGTGCTGCCCCTTACCTGGGAAGGAGACGCCGCAGGCGGTGTGAACGAAAACAGAAGAGGGGTAAGCGCGGGGGCATCCGTGCTAGGCTAGCGGCTAGCCCCCACAAGCCGGCTATTCCGAGCGTACTAATGGCAAATGTGCGCTCTATTGACAATAAACTGGACAATATCAGACTCCTACGGTCAAGCCGGAGAGACGTGAGGGACTGCTGTGTCTACGTCTTCACGGAGACATGGCTCCACGAAAACATCCCGGACTCCGCCATTCAGCTTGACCGGCTAACCTGCCACCGAGCGGACAGAGTTACGGTGAGCGGAGGGAAGACCCGCGGCGGCGGTGTTTGTGTTTACATCAGTGATGCTTGGTGTCGGGACACGGTGGTCATCCACAAACACTGTTCGCCGCTTGTGGAGTTTATGTTCGTTAAGTGCCGACCCTTCTACCTTCCGAGGGAGTTTACAGCCATACTGCTGGTCGCTGTTTACATCCCCCCCAGCTCCAACAGCAAGGACAGAGAGTCGGCGCTCTGTGAACTTTACCGGGCCATCACCGAGCAGCAGACCGCACACCCAGACGGCCTGCTCATCATAGCGGGGGATTTTAACCACGCAAGTCTTAAAACCCTCATTCCAAAAATTCATCAACATGTTGATTTCCCTACAAGAGAAAACAACACCCTGGACTGTGTTTATACCACTATAAAAGGAGCATACAAGGCTTCCCCCCTCCCCCACATCGGCCTCTCTGATCACCTCACTGTGCTGTTGAAGCCCGCCTACAGACCACGGGTGAAAGCGGACAAACCTGTTTCCAAACAGGTACGTGTGTGGCCAGAGGACAGCACGGCTGCACTCCAGGACTGCTTTGAAACTACAGACTGGGATATGTTCAAGCAGGCAGCCACATACAACAACCACACAGACATTCAAGAATATGCAGACACGGTTGCAAGTTACATCAGCAAATGCATTGATGATGTGACCCACACGAAATCCATTAACATCCGGGCAAACCAGAAGCCATGGCTGACAGGGGAGGTCCACAGGCTGCTGAAGGCCCGCAACATCGCCTTCAGAGCCGGGAATCCAGCTGGTCTCAGAGCGGCCAGAGCCAACCTGTCCGGAGGCATCCGGAAAGCCAAGCGCCAGTACACCAGCAGAGTCTCAGCTCACTTCAGTGACAGCAGAGACACAAGAAGCCTGTGGCAGGGGATTAGGACCATCACGGACTATAAACCCCCACCACAGACCTGCACTGATGACATCACCCTGCTGAATAACCTCAACAGCTTCTTCGCAAGGTTTGAAGCACCCAACAGCACACCGCCACAAAAAACAACACCCCCCCCCACAACCAAGCTGTCTGTCTCTCTCCAGCCAGTGTGAGGAGCACACTGTCGAGGATTAACATCCGGAAAGCTGCTGGACCTGACAACATTCCTGGTCGTGTGCTGAAGGACTGTGCGGTGGAGCTCACAGATGTCCTCACAGACATCTTTAACATCTCCCTGAGCCAAGCTGTTGTTCCGGCGTGCTTCAAGGTAGCCACCATCATACCTGTGCCGAAGAAGTCTTCCCCCCACCTGCTTCAAGGATTACCGACCCGTCGCACTGACCTCGACCATCATGAAGTGCTTCGAGAGGTTAGTCCTGAAGCAGATCAAAACCGCCCTCCCGCCCTCCCTGGACCCGTTCCAGTTTGCCTACAGAGCCAACCGGTCCAAGGAGGATGCCATCTCGTCGGCTCTCCATCCAGCCCTCACCCACCTTGACAATAAAGACTCATATGTGAGAATGCTGTTCATCGATTTCAGTTCAGCATTCAACACCATTATCCCCCAGCAGCTGGTCTGCAAGCTGACAGATCTGGGCCTCAGCCCCTCCCTCTGCAACTGGCTGCTGGACTTCCTCACAGCCAGACCGCAGTGTGTTCGGGTCGGCAGCAACACATCCGACACCGTTGTGCTGAGCACGGGGGCGCCCCAAGGATGTGTGCTCAGCCCCCTGCTCTTCACCCTGCTGACCCACGACTGCACTCCCCACCACAGCTTCAACCACATCATCAAGTTTGCGGACGACACGACAGTGGTGGGTCTCATCAGCAACAACGATGAGACCCACTACAGACAGGAGGTTTCCCAGCTGGCCACGTGGTGCCAGGACAACAATCTCTTCCTCAACGTGGGGAAAACGAAAGAGATCGTTGTCGACTTCAGGAGAAGCGTCACCCAACCACTGACCATCAACGGTGCTGCTGTGGAGCAGGTGAGCAGTACCAAGTTTTTGGGGGTACACATCGCTGAGGACCTCTCCTGGAGGAGCAACACCACGGCTGTAATCAAGAAAGCCCAGCAGCGCCTCTACTTCGTCCGTAAACTAAAGAAGTTTAAAGTCCCCACACCCATCACGCTCACCTTCTACCGAGGCGCCATTGAGAGCATCCTCAGCAGCTGCATCACGGTGTGGTTTGGAAGCTGCACTGCAGCCAACCGCAAGTCCCTGCAGCGCATCGTGAACACTGCTGAGAGGATCATTGGTGCCTCACTCCCGTCACTGCAGGACATCTACAACACCCGCCTCACCCGCAAAGCACTCCGCATTGTGGGTGAACCATTCCATCCGGCCCACAAACTTTTCAGCCTCCTGCCTTCAGGAAGAAGGTTCCGCAGCATCCGGTCTGGCACCAACAGACTCAAAAACAGCTTTTTCCCCCAGGCTGTTAGGATGCTGAACTCTCTCCCCTCCCTACCCCCTACCCCCCCTGGATTTGGACTTTAACCCCACCCCCGACACAATTGGACAAATCAACAAGCACAAAGACACTTTAAAGACACTTTACAGTCCTGTTAACTACTGACTCTTGTCAGTCCCGGTTTACATTTTTAATTCTATTTATTCTGCACTTTTTGCACTAATGTACCAACACTGTTTACTTTACATTTCATACACTTTACATTTCATACACTTTACATATTTATACTGTTTTTATACTTATAGTTAGATTGTTGTGTTGTTACATGTTATCTGTTATCTGTTATTTGTTTATTATTTGTTGTTGAATGTCTGTGTGTCAGCGACACTGTGGACCTTGAAAAACGGTATCTCGTTTTCCTGTATGTGGACATATGTGGAAATGACAATAAAGTTGTTGAAGTTGAAGTTGATGTTAGGCATGGGATGAGGGAAACTCTGGGGATTTCTGTTTCAGAAACCGAGAGCAGATAACGTTAAACCCTAGATCGGTTACTGCTGTAAGTTAATTTATGCAACAAACTATGCGTTTATCTGTGATTCCTCACCTCCTGCGGACCCTGAGGAAGCTATCTGACACACCGGTTCATCACCTCATTCATACTGTCCATTCCTTCGCAGAAGTGTATGTCTTTAGAAACATATAAATCACAGTAAGATATTGTTCGTTAGGGATGGGGGTCGAGACCCGGTTCAAAAATTTCTCAAAACCCGAAAATCAATAAGGTCCGAGCTGATCGATACTGCTATCGAGACTAGCTCGTCCTATAATGTAACGTTATGTATCGAGCGTCAAATCTAATTCACAGGGCCCTAGTTTACTGACAACTCTGAGTTTGTTAACCTAGAGAAGAGGGAAACACTACGTTTCACTTAGAGTACACAGCTACATGATTTTATTGTGATTTCCTATATAGTCACAAAAATGCTGTCTACATATTTCTATGAAATGCTAAAATGTTCCCCCACTTCTCTAGAAAGGATAACTGTCATGAACTAGACACAAGAAGGCAAGGGACCCAATTGCACGACTCGGCGGTTAAATGTACAAAAAAAACAGGGTTTATTTCGAGCAGGGTTCGGTACACGGGCAAGCAGTCAGACAGGCAGAGGTATCCAGTGAGCGTTAGGCAAAAGGCAAGGTCAAAAACAAGCAAGGTTCAAAAACACTAGTAAGCTCTGATTTATCTATGAACAAAAGGCTGGGACGCGATCTGAGGTGAATCAACGAACTGGCGACGAGACAAGACACAAAGGGGGAATATATGCAGGGTTGATTGGGAGTGATGAGACAGGTGAGGGAGGCACAATCAGGGATCAGGTGCACACAGACGAGGAGGCGGGGCAGACAGGAACCTGAAACAGAGACAGAAGTGAGTGATCACAAAACACAGGAAGACAAGACATGAAATAAGAAAATAAAATACTAAACCCAGGGGACATGACAATAACGTTGATCATGATTCTTATGGTGATGTGGTACAGGATGCAGAGCACATTGATCAACAAAACATTAATCTTATAATTGTTTCCGTTCATCCTTTTCAGTCAATAGAGGCCTAGTTAGTGTTGTATGTGCCATACCATTAATGTTTAGTGAATTCATTTTTACATTTTTTATTACAGATTACAATGTATTTTCCTTTTTGTGGATATAACCTGCATTCTAAAACGGCATTCTGCAGTTCATGTGGCAAGAATATCAAATTCATGTATGATGCCGATAAGCCTGGCACAAGTGAAGGTAACATTTCAAAGATTCATTATTTTTTAATTAGGCTTACCCTGTCCATATTCAGTACTTTGTACAGATCGAGTATGTACGAGTATAGATCAAAATGCTAGATGAGTGAACAAAAGGGTTTAAAGTAATCCATGCACTGTCTACATCATATTTGATTGGACTCTCTTTGAAGCAGGAACCACAGGAAGAAGTGCATTGGCTTCATTCCAGAATTTCCGTTGTTTAAATGGAGAAGGAGAGACAATCATGTTTCAAAAAGAAAAAAGAAACACTGAAGGAAAACACGGTGAAGGTAACTTCTCTTTGCATTCTGTCATGTATGTGTAGTCTGTCAATGAACATGTTTACAGTAGCCTACTTCTATGTCTCCCTGTAGATTTCAATAGGCGTAATGCGGATGGAGTGCTGAAACCTGTCAGAGGAATGGTACTGTCCCTTGTTGTGCCACCAGGATGGCCTGTAACAAAAATGTACAAAGTGGTCCTTACTTTCTGCTCTACCCTGATGGTACAAAGATAACTAATATACCAGGGACAGAAACAGCGTTCTCTCTGAAACTCTACAAAGAGGCACTGGGGAAGGCTTACCAACGCATCACAGTGTACATTTGTACGGTTGAAGATTTCTTTACCAATTGTAGGTGACTCTCAAATGAATAACCACACAAAATACCTCTCTTAAACTGATATGTATCTCAAGTACATTGTTCCATTCTCATGTCTGATCTTGTATTTCACAGCCCAGCAATCGAACTCAGAGTCATCTGATTCTGAAGTGATTATCACAAGCAGAAGTGCTGCAGAATTCAATTTGGCTGATACAATGGTAAGTGTAATATTTGCCATTTTATATCTGCTTACATGACTTAAATGCAAGACAGAAATTGTATTCCCTTTACCAGTTTGGGGCAGGATGTTAATCACATGAGGAATATTGACATTGCTTATATTGTTCTGTTAATCAAGTCTTAAGTGCAACTGTGATAAATATCTACATTTTCTACTTCCAGCCATTTGAACCTATCTTGAACAGCACCAGTGATAGTGTGGGAGAATCTTCAGAGTTTGATTCAGCAGCTCCGGTAATATGTGGCTCCTTAACTGTAATGTGTGTTGTTCATATGTAGCCTTGTCCTAAAATATTGTTGTAAAATTAATTTTACACAAGAGGTAACACAGACCTCGCCACCCACATGATATTTGTTTACATTAGAGCAGTCTCTTTCTTTCTGAACAGGACATCTGATACCAAAAACTTTACATCCTTAAGTATTTTTACTCACCAGTCTAATCCCTCTTATGGTTTGTTTTCCAGATCTTACTTTCTGATGCAGAAGAGGGCGCAGGAACTACAATGGTTGCAAAGGAAACTACATGCTATAGGTATTAAGGGGCGTTCACACCGAACGCGATAGACGCGAATTGAGCGGCAACTCTACATTGAAAACCAATGTAAATGGCGCGATGACACGCGATTCAGGCGGAGGCGGCGCGAATGGAGCGTCTGGCGCGATGAGACGCGGTGCGAATGGCGCGTCTGATGCGGCGCGAATGGCGCGAATGGCGCGTCTGACGCGAATGAAGCGAATGGCGCGTCTGACGCGGCGCGAATAAAGTTGAAAATATCGAACTTTTCAGGCTCACGGACTCTGGCATCGGGTACCCCGAGGCGGAGGAGGAGGGTCCGCCGACGTGACCCGCCAGCTCCCCTCAAAAATGAGCGTCATGCGCGAATGAAGCGAATGACGCGAATGAAGCGAATGGCGCGAATGGCGCGAATGACGCTAAAAAAGTCCAAAATGATCAAGCGGCGCGATACACGCGTCTGACGCGATTGTATTCGCGTCTATCGCGTTCGGTGTGAACGCCGCATAATGCTTTTCTCTACAAATTTGAAATGTCATGATTGATTATGGGATAATCAACAATGTAAATGTGCATGCTCATTTCTCAGCAGATACACACAACTGTATGCAACCATTATAGTAGAGCATGAGGAGGACTCAAGGAGTGATGCAGGCAGTCTTGATTTACTGAAGGATGCAGAGTAAGAAATGAATAGTTACTCTTAAAACGGTTGTTTTTTTCTGGTTAATTGCATCTGCTGTCATGCATTAAGTTAATAAAGTAGCATGGTTCATCATTTATCTGTTGGTAGGGTGGAAAAGCTATCTGCATCAGAAATAATTGCGAACCTGGCACTCCAGATTGACCGACACACCGTCAGCAGATTTAACATCTGCCGCTCTGACATCTGGGATGGAGCCGTCAGAGGATTCAAAAGGGGAACATTCTCCGAAATGAAGGATCTCCTAGTGAAGTTTTCAGATGATGTAGGCAGGTTTGAGGAAGGTATCGATACAGGTGGACCAAAAAGGAAGTTCCTCTCACTTTTGATGAAAAGCCTGAACGAACGATCCATATTTGATGGACCTGCAGAGAGTTGCTACCTTGTCTACAATCTAACTATTTTGTGTGGAATGTTTTAAAATAACTAAATTATTCAACCATGCCATGCTTGTTTAATATGGAAACTGATTGACCACTCTATTGCTCTGCATTTTCATGAGCAGCAATCAGAGAGGATGAATATAGTTTGGCAGGGAAGATGATTGCCGTGTCCATAGTACATGGTGGACCTGGCCCAAATTTCCTCTCAAAGGATCTGGTCAGCCACATTTCAGGGCAGTCCAGTTTCAACTCATCTGTAGGAGACATTACAGATGAAGAAATAGGGTTAGAAGAGGTATGAGGGTCATTGATGTAAGGGTGTGAAATTCTATCATAAGTAATTTGTTATTAATGTAAGCAGTTTTGTTCACTTAAAACTATCAACATATCTTTGTGATATTACCATTATATTTAATTACTTTTTGTATTTAAAATGAGTAAAGTTCATCTCATATTTTTTTAGATCCAGAATGCATCCTCATTGGAGACCCTACAAGACCTAATTGTACAGCACAGCACCATGTTGCAGACCGCAGGGTGCTTCAAACATGTAAAGTTGGTGGAGGAAAAGCACTCGATTGTAAAGGAGTACCTCAGGTGGTACATAATTGTCAGGAACCACAGCGTAATCGAAAGGTAGTTTTATTACTGTTGTTGCAAAAAAAAAAGTAAATACAGTAATTGTTCAGGATAAAACATAGAGTTGCTGTCTCATTCCATTGCTTAGTAACTTTTCAGGCAACCTGTTATTTTATTTCAGATTCAAGGATGGACTTGCCAGCTTGCAGTTTTTGTGCTGACACCTGTCCTGCCATTCGGATAAAAAGTTATCTGCTGCAGACATGGAAAATCTGTTCCAACCAGAGCTTAGTCCAGATGGAAGCAACAAGAGGGTCCAGGAGGACAAAACAAGAAGTTTCTGGGCGGACTACCTTCTTGATTGTGAAGGTTGGTTTATTTCTTCTAAATTGTCCAATAATATCCACACAAATTAAAATGAGAATTAATGACTTAGACAGTCTCAGTGTTGTTGTGCATACTATTTACAGTAAATTGATTCCAATGCCTCAGCCATGCCTTCAATTTCTTAGCAGTTCAAAACTCCCTGTTGCAAATACATGTGCCAACACTTTAAAGCTGCCACTTTTGGACAACTACAACACATTCAAGGGAAATATGAACTTTGGGATTAAGAATTCCCCCGGCTTTGGATGCATTTAGCCAGCCCGCAGCTGTCGGTATCTTGAGCCAAACCTGTAAAGGTAGACAATAAGTAGATTACTATATTGTCATTGCATTACCTAAGTGGTAATAGCTACTGTTAAAATAATTTGCAAATATCTATGTTTTGTTGACACGGTAATTACACAGACATTACTAGATCAAACTAGTTTTGATTGGAGTGAAAATCACTGTATTGTCAGTGCTACCATGGTTTAATTGGCTGTAAGCAGTAAGTTGAAGGTGCAAAGAGCTCATCAAATAATAATTAAAATAATATGCTTTTGGTTTTTAGTTTTAGCGTTAACAGTAGTGTCCACGCGTTGGGAGCTATTTTTGTTGTGTAGTTTTGTCTGAAAGACAACACATCATCAACATTATAACATTCTTTAGTTTGTCAGATTCACTGAATAACTGCTATATACTTCATACATTTTATAGAATTTAAGCCATTGCATTTCTATTGAAAATAAAATAATAAAATAAAACTCCCAGACTGGCTTTTCTGTTTAAAGATTGTATTCAAAGTCATGGAAAAGGTTTTGTTGTGTGTATTTTACAGTCTTACCATCTTACAGATCAGCCATGTTCTTCAGGGTGATTTAGTAATCTCCATTGTTTCTCACAGGACAAGGATGCAGAGACACAAGATGACTTCATATTAAAAGTCATCAGCATCTAAATTACCAAATAAAATAGAGCAAAGGGCTACTTATTGTATTTGTAGTTTGCATGTATGTAGTTTTGTTGCCAGCAAGATGTTTCCAAGAGACGAAAGAAAGAAGCTAATGTGCATTCTGGTAGTGTTGACCTTAATTTTGGAGTCTTTGCCTAATGGCATGGACGCAGAGACTAGCAGGAGGTGGGAAGAGTTGAATAATGAATGAATGAATGAATGAATGAATGAATAATGACGTTATTGTACTGCAATGTTACTGTACTATGCATGTATGCTTTGTAATGAAAGCATTAAATGTAAATGCTCTGTATTTGTATAGCGCCTTTCTAGTCATTGCCACCACTCAAAGCATTTTTACACTACATCGCATTCACCATTCACACACATCCATACATTGAGCCTAAGAGCACAAACAGAAACTAGCATTCACACATTCATACACTGGTGGAATAGCCACCACGGGCAATTCGGGGTTCAGTATCTTGCCCATGGACACTTCGACATGCAGCCTGAAGGAGCCGGGAATTGAACCACCAATCTTCCGATTAACGGGTTCTACCTCCTGAGCCACAGCCGCTCGATTATCTTTCTGTTTTAACATGACAATGCAATACTCACCTGTGAGGCACGTGGTACATAGCCTCTGGTTTACCAGATGGGCACTGGGATTGGCGAACAGGACGAATAGTGAGTCCACAGTTGCTTGTATTCGTCCAGTTCTTTCTGCAGGACACCCAGAAAGCAGTATCGCACCAAACTTGTGTGTCCATAGCTGCCATTGAAGAGGTCCCTCTCCCTCAAGTCACTGAACAGATCCATCCAAAACTGACTCCTAGTTAAAGTAAACACATTTTATAATGTTGTACCTTGACTCTGAGAAAACACTCAACAATGGTTGAAGTTGCCTTTAAAGGTGTACTGCAATTTTTAAGTGGTTTAAGAAGCTGTGTTTGTTATATGTGAGCAATTTTACAGTGAGCACAAGTAGTCTCAAGCTGATACTAAATATGTACAGCAGATAAAGCACCAAGTAAAAGTGAGAATAGATCAGTATAATCACATACAGTAAATAAAGAAATGTCAAGTAGATAGAGCATAAATCAATTAAGAATTAACGATATGTGACAAAACCTTTGTTTCCGAAAGTAGGACCACCAGCTTTCAATGCGTTGGTTGGATGTTGAAGTGCCATACATGTGGCTTTTGGCTCCTGCAAATTCATCTGCATGCACTGATCTCAAGGAACAGTGAAGTGCTGCCATCAGTCCATTTTCTGTGCCAGAGTCTGTGCGGAGGCGCATTGGAAAAACTCCATACTCAACTATACATTGCATGTAATTTTGATGATGTGGCTCAAATGTGGAAAGTCCAACAATGATCCTAGGATCATTGTTGGACTTTCCACATTTGAGCCACATCATTTTCTGGAGAACCCATCAATACAGCCACTTATTGCAATTCCATAGGGTTTTAATCTGTCGTACCCATCAACATGCCAGATTTCGTTGGGTCCCATCGAGTGGTATGCTCTTCGGACAAGTCTTCGTCTAGAGCTATTTTCTACTCCAGACTGATCCAATTCTCCCATTAGGTGCATCACATCACCTCTTCTGACAATAAGAGAGTACTTCTGTTTCAGAGTCTGCCACATCGCTCGGTAACCCAGGAGTCGGCCTGATCCTTTCAGCTCCTCAGAAATAGCTGCCCGCACAGTAGTTATTGGAGTGTAGTTTGTCCTCCTGGTCAGGCCTACATCTTGTAGTCTTCTTTTAAAAGTGCTAAGACTCGGTGAAATATTGTGTTTGATTGCAAGGAAGTCTATTATTACTTCATAACTGTGGCCTTCTGTGAAATACTTAAAGACAAGTTCATCCGCCGTTGTGGTCTCAGGATCTGAGGGGAAGGAATGAGACACTAGATATAAGACTAGAAGATGCACTGTAATCATGAACTTTATTTTCATCTATATTTACTGAATGGTGAATAAACAGTACAAAGTCAGAAATGTATATAGAATGACCAACTTTCAGAGCAAAACATACCTTCATCTTGATGACTCCTTAAAAACCGAATATTTCTGCCACATGAGCCACAATATGACAGAACGGGTTGAAGGTTCCCTCCACCAAATGGACAAAACATAACCTGGTAAAAGACAATGGGAAGCAGTCGCTCTTCAGGCAACATTTTAATGCCATCTCCTTTATACAGTTGTACTGGTGCATACGCAGACCTACAGAGTATTTCAGTCTGTTTAAATCACACAATTATCCCGCTGTGACTTCTGTTTGTAAATTATAATTGATCAGCCCCCAGTCTGTCTGCAAGCGGCTGATTCTCCTAGTTCGGTAAAGTTGGAAAGATATTCACAGATTTAAACTTCCGGGATCAATAAATCAGAAGTGAAACGTTTTTCAAACACAAATGATGCCTCTGTCCCACCGTAATATCATAGACTACGAGCTACAAGGACCAAAACCCCGATTTTTTTTTACAAAAATAAGCCGTCCTCCGAGCTGAACGGAGAACATTGATCTCTATGCGTAGCCTGCAGCCGGGCGAGTGCGCAGGGACCGTCTGCAAATTGCAAGACAAGAGCAAGACGCTGCAAACAAAAATCAATAACTCCACTGTTATACAGTACAGAGACTCGAAAATCCCTACACACACTTGATCCCGGAAATTAGAATCTGTGACTAGCTTTTCAACTTTACCGAACTGATTCTCCTAACTTGCTACAGTGGCCTGTCAGGGGAGTTTCCCTCTTCTTGTCAGTAAACCTGCTTTCTGGAATAGCCTAACGGTACACCTGCATCATAGTTAACTAGAGAACAACGTTTCACTTACTTATAACAGGAGCAAGAGCTGTCTTCTTCTGTGAAATAGTCCGCCAGCAACAATCAGCCTCAACATCGTCACCGTCAACGTCCGTTACCGTTCACTTCCGTGTTTTAGGTCACTTCCGTTCTGGCTTTTGCATTCGTGTTGTGGCTTTTGTATTCGTGTTGTGGCTTTTGTATTTGTGTTGTGGCTTTTGTATTTGGCCTGACACCTCTCGGCCACAGTAAATGACAGCAGGTAAACAAACTATTATAGAACCGGTAACTTATAAGTGCTAGGTGATATCAGTCCGCCGCTGCCATAGCCTACTAGGAAGTATGACACGCTGCTGCTGCTGCTGAGACATAAATCCTTAAAAATGCAAGGTTGGTTTTATTTCAAACATTCTATCAACACATATGTACATCGATAGTCTGCCGTTACAATGGATTTGCCTCAGGTGCACTGTGGAGTGGGCAAGACTGTTTTTAATGCCTGTCTAACTAGAACCATTGGCTTACACTAGCCATAGCACAAGCGAACTCGGCAACTAGAAGAACTGAAGGAAATTTCTTGAAAACGTCTCCAGACGTCTCGAACACACCGGCTCACTTGGAAAATAGGTCTTATGTCCAAAATTCCGAACTATCCCTTTAACTCAACTTTATTTATAGAGCACCTTTCATACAGACAACCTGACATGCTTGACAACACTTCCGTCAACAACGTGACAGATACCGGTTACACTAATTTGATGCTGGGAAGTTTATCACATAAACGCGTTACTAAAATGGTGAGATTTTATTATAGTTTTCCGCCGCTAGCTGGATTAACTTTATGATGTAAAGGACAAAAGTGACAGAGGATAACGTTACAGCTGTCAGGGAGCAGGTAAGCTTATGCTAGCTAAACACCAGCTGATGATGACAGCTGGCGTTTTATAATGTGATTGTGATCGTTACTTACCATATTCTGGGTAGTTTCTTTTTAATGCCATCTCCACCAGCCTCTTTCCTCTGGGCAGTGCCATCTAAAACAAATATATAGTATTGTGTGAGGTCAGTAAGAAGTCAAGTCAAGTAAGAAGTTAGATGGCTGAAATCGGCCGTAGTAGAATCCTCAAGCAGTCGCGCGAGGAGCAGGCCGCGGGAAATTAATTTACTGCGCTCTGCTTTGGTTTCATTCATACATACATAAAACCAAAGCAGACCGTGGTAAGTGAACTTACTGCGGTCTGCTTTGGTTTTGAGTTGGATTTTGTAGTTACTGACATTTTTATATCATTATTTCTCTGAAATAAAGCAAAATTGAAATTAAAACTTTGTCACAAGATGAAACAGACATCAAGGAGTTAATTTTTAGTTATAACTCAATTTCGACCAAAAATGTAGTTACTGCAGTTAGGCTTTGTAGGGCAGCATAGCCTACACTGATTTAAAAAAAGATATAGGAAATATAGAAACAGCGGAGAAGATTGAGCCAATTACATCCTTAATTAAATGCGTAACTGTTGCCGTTGTAGTCGAAACTTATGCAATATAGCTGCGTCGGTCAATATATCCATGGGATTGAAGTTGATCCTTGATGAAATATGTATTCCAACTAAATGGCTCCGAGGACGGCGACGTCTTTGGTTCAGCACGAGGAAGCGTTGTATTGCTGCCATAGTTTTGCCACCGTTCACAACCATCACCGGCGTCCATTCATGACATGCCTTGACATTGACTAGGGATAATGGGCTAATTAAATGACACTGTAATATACCTAGGCTACTTCTGAGGTTGAGGTAAAGCTTAGCCTTGTGATGAAATGCATGCGCATTTTATTTTTATTTTCTTCATGAATGACTTAAAACCACTGGTGAAACACAACACTGGCAATGTGCAGTTCCATGCGCAGCAGGGATTTCTGGATTACTGTACAGTGGCGGCGACTAGCGTCAGGAGCTGAAACATCACTACGGTAGAGCTAAGAAGGCTCTAAGAGTGCTCCAGACCACTCTTACCAACGTATGACGTTCGAAAGAGATTCGTAGCAAAGAACGTTTCGGGAAACACGCAAAATGTTAAGTAAGAACTCTAAGTAGGGGTTACGAATGACATAGTGTTAAGAAGGCTTTAAGAAGGCTTCAGGAAACCGGGCACAGAATAAACATTTAGCTGTTTATTTCCTAGATTCCTCCTAAATTCACCTAAAGTTACCATTAAAGAATGCCTCATCTACTTATTTAAACATAACTTTTAATGCTAAAATAATTCTCTACCAAGAAAAAGTAAATCAATCAATTTGTAACAATTATTGAATTTAATCATTGGCATCAAAATGTACTTGAAGTATTTATCATGAAGAATGACCCATATCTGAATCATATTGAATGCTACGTCAGCATGGAGCTAATTCTAACTACTCATATATTTATAATAAAACATCATCATGTTTCATGTTCACCATCTACCTCACCACTCCTTCCACCCACTCCTGCTCCACCCTCCCCCTCATTCAGCAGCATGGTTGCTTAGTGTTAAGCACTGTATATACTATATATATATATATATATATATATATATATATATATATATATATATATAGTATATACCATGGGAGTGCGCAGCTCGTAGTCAACGAGGGACTGTTGTCACAACGGAGCGTGAGTGATGTGATTGCAAGCTGCCGACAGATTGTGGGACATTTTAAACATTCCCCACTTGCGTATTCAAGGCTCCATGATGTTAAAATAATTCTGCGATTATTTAGAACTGGAGGAAGGAGATCGGAGTCAGCTCAAGGTCCAAACAGGGATTTAATCTTGATCAAGAGGAGAATTCACAGAGCAACATGCTGGTCCGTTACAAAGTGAAGACTCAACGTGCTGTGAGACAAACATGGTATTTATCCATCTTCTGTGGGTGTGTTTTCACTCAGTTCACAGGGATGGAAGTCGTAAACTCAAATGTTTAACTAAACCTTGCATGGGTCACAAACCCCACCTGGGTCATAAACCACACCTATGTCGCAAAGCACACATGGGTTGCAAAACACACACAAATGGCCACAGGCCACAGGTCACAGGACACATTTACATTCACACCAAACCTTCTCATGTGTAAGTCTTCAGTTCAGATATCTCTCATTAAGAAGTACAAAATTTCCATCACACATGATATCCAGCTCCAAATGCAAATGCAACCAAAACGCCTGCAACAAGACGTCAGGACGAGATGGAACAGCACGTATTATGATAGAGAGTCTTCTGGAGCAGAGGCGAGCCCTTGGCGCCTATGTTGTTGATCATGACCTGCCCGTGACACTGACAGTCCGTGGACTTTGCTGGAAAAAACTATGACTGTTTTAACGCCATTTGAAGAGCTCACTAGGAAAGTCAGCTCATCCACCGCCTCTGCCGCTGACGTCATTCCAGCCGTCACAGTCCTCAAGCGCATCCTGGCTTTGGAAAATGAGGCCGATTCTGGCATTAAAACAATGAAAACGACCCTGCTGCAAGCTGTCAACAAACGATTCAGCAGTGTGGAAGATGAACCCCTGTACGCACTTGCCACCATGCTGGATCCAAGATATAAAGACAGGTGAGATAGTAAACCATTACATAATAGAATCTTTATCTCCAAAGTAACACTCACAGCCCATAATTTCACCTGGCTATGTTTTATTTTTGTTTCAGATACTTTTCAGGTGCAGACTCCATAAAGCATGTGAAAGATGCACTGACTCAGGAACTTCAGGAAGCTGACTTGAGGAGCAGCAGAGCTGCATCAGAGGCTTCAGAGCCAGCAGACAAGGCCCCTCCATTGGAAGCAGCAGCAGGATCACCACCACCACCACCACCACCAAGTAAGAGCTGCTTAATGAAGGAATTTGATCAGATTCTGGAGGAGTGTGAGGATCCAGGCCAAGCAAGCAACACAAGCACTGCTGCTCAAGTGCATACTTTTTTTACTGAGAGAACAATTGCTACCTCAGACAACCCTTACGGTTTCGGTTTCCTAACCTTGCTACCACTGCCAGAAAGTTCCTCTGTGCCCCTTGCACAAGTGTAGAAAGCGAGAGTCTGTTCAGCACAGCCTCCAACATTGTGGACGAAAAGAGGAATAGACTGACACCAGAGAGAGCAGAAATGCTTATTTTCATGAGGAAAAACCCGCATTGCTCCTGAAGTGAGTACTGTATTTTTAGCAGGTCAGGTCAGGTGTGAGCACAAAATGCTTACATTTTAGTTAGTTACCTGTTTTGATTTTGATTTTCTAAATGTTTTGGAAGTGTTAGGCTACTTCTGTTTATTTTGTAATTTTTAAACAAGTTAATTAAGCCACTTCTGTTTGTTGGGTTCAGCTGCAACATGTTATATTAGATTAAATTCAGAATATCTGTTTGCACTAAACGTTAACATGGAAGTGTTACTTCTGTTTATTTTGTAAATTTAATTAAGCCATTGTTTGTTGGGTTCAGGCAGCTGCTATATTTTATATTACATTGTAAAATATCTTTTTGCAGTGCAATTTACATGGAAGTGTTATTTATTTTCCTTTCTCCTGGTGTACTTACAAACTTTCAAATGTTTTGTGAGTACAGACCCTATGTGTACTACTGCAGAAGTTTGGTAACATTCCATGCATTATTAGTGGGAACATTTACGAGATATACACTATGCACCATCGTGCTATTACTAAGCCATTCGGCTGATAGCGGCTATCTTGACCAATGCTGACCATTGCAAAAAATGCTTCCAAGGGGGTGTTTGGCTGGATGTCATGGTGGAAATTACCTAGGGTGCATTTTACTCCGAACCATCACTTTAATGCTGAAGCATTACTCCGAAATTTTAAAGGTGCATGTGAGGCATTTATTTTCTCTTTTGTTGACTCTTTTTCTATGCACACTGAGCTGTATTATGTGTGTGTTTAGCACTTCATTTCTGAACTTTAAGCACATTTAGCCACAATTTACCAACTGTGCACATTATATATTGTATTTTCTTAATGGCTGATGTTGTTTGTGTGCTAATTACTATGTAAACAGCACAGAATATGTTGATACTGTTGATTTTGAGAAGTTATTTCAGTAACATAATATGGTGAATAACACATTCTGATATTTGAGTGTTGTTTATTTTATTATAGAGAATTGTGATGTCATATTACAACAGTAATTCAGTAAAAATAATTGTTTTCTATTGAAATAGAGTTTGTGTAGATTTAACATGATTTATGTTCTATAATTCATTGAGAGTTGAGAAAATTAAAATGAATTCTCTGATCCTACTTATCGTAGGTCAGGTTTTTATCGTTGGACCCCATTGAGATTTGGACCTACCTGGATATTGGAGCCAGTGGATGTTTGATGGCGAGCCAGACCCTGGAGGATACTTAGAGATACGACGCCGAGGACCCTGAATCCTTTTACACTGTTACAAACCACCCACACACAAGTGAGGTGGGACTGATTTTCCACCTATATGGTGCTGACTGAATGAACCTTAGAAAAAGCAGCTGCAAAACTTTATTTTATTTTTTATTTTCTATACTTACCCGGGTAAGAGTTGTTATAAACTGTGTTATTAATGTGGTTTTCCCATCCTGTAATAAATAGGGAATCATCATTGTTCCTTAAAGAGTAAACTGTGTTTGTGTCGTTCCTGTGCTATTGGTTGGTCAATCCTGGCCTAGTAATCCATCTTAGGACTTCTGATATCTCTGGCCAGTGAATCTAATTACTATTCTTCCTTCTTTAAAGGGTTACGTGTTACACTTACCTGTTTGCTTTCATGTAGAGCACAGCTTAGGGGTAGGGGGCTTGGTCACGGGGGGTGGGGATGAAGTAGAGGGTCGTGGAGGTCCAAGTGAGAAGGAGGTAGAGGGTGCTGGCGCAGGGTCTAGTGTACAGTGGGGCAAAAGAGAATAATCAACTGACACTGAGTCATTCAACAACATTTTTTGCATCATTGCCTATTCATGACATTACATAACTACAGTCAGATTATGCCCTTTTACACACATGCAACAGGTCAAACACAAACGGACTTCCTATTTTCATATTCTTCATACACCTGCACAGTGCTAAAATTTAGAACTACTGTGTGCTGGTCTTGTTTATATCATAATAAAAAGCCAATTTGTTAATGTATTGGACCCCAACATTTCAGTCAGTCTGTTGTCATGGAACAAGTTGTAGATCTGATTGTTCTTCATTTTACCACTTGTCCTTGACTGAAATAATGAGTCTTACTATAATTTACCCAGGTCCTCTCATTTTAAGTTCATGATACAAAGACACTTGTCAGCTCAATAAGTACGTAATTGAAACATGACAGATTGATAACTGAGATTGTGAACCAAATGCATCATCAAATCTAAGCTAATGGTTCCCACAAACAATTCCTAGATATTTTGCTTTCTTTTACATCCATTGTGTGTTCAGGTGACTGTGAAGTCCTAACAACACTTATATGAGTGAGTGGAGATGAACATCATTACAATTCTAACTAGAAAAAGCATTTCCTGCAGAAAATGCGTGGAAATGCTTTAATGCTGTAGCAACACTGAAAAAAAGCTGAATTTTTGAAGAGAATATTCAAAAAGCTGAATATGTGCAAAAGTATAAAAATCTTAATATTTGAACAATGGGAAAAGCTTAATATTTGCAAAAGCATGAAAAAAAGCTTAATAGTCGAACGAATATGAAAGGCAGGAAAAAGCTTAAGATAAGCTGAAATGTCCAGAGAACAGTGAACAGAAAACACTTTAGACAAACATGCACACACACTCAGACAAGAATATCTAAAAAAATACATACAGTAGACAGACAGATACAGTAGACAGACACATACAGTAGACAGACAGACAGATACAGTAGACAGTCACGGTTCTGCCAGGACAGTGGGAGGGATTTTTGTGTTTCTGTGTTGTGTGTTTTCCCTTGTCTGTCTTCCCCCTCCTTTTCCCTCTCACTCTCCAGCCGCTCTGGGGGGCGTGGCCGGTGGGCGTGCCGGCAGCAGAGGACCAAGCGGGCACACCTGATGCCAATCATCAAGATCACCAGCAGACTATTTAAACCTGGCGTCCTCATCACTCCGGCGCCAGATTATTTCGTCCCTACGGTGATGTGTGAAGCTCTGATCTTCGTCTCCACAAACAGTGCTTTCTCCTGCCTAGTCGTAATCTTTACTAACGCCTTTTTTGTGACTTCGCTCTCCAGAAGGACTCCAGCGTTCTCCCGTTGGACTCATCCCTGCCTGCCAGTCCACCTGCTTGCTCGTCACCTCAGCAGTCCTCTGCTAACCAGCTCGAACGGACACGTCACCCGCACCAGCCTGCTGCACCATTCATTTCTGGTTACAATAAACATCTTAAACCTGCCTTCTGCCTCTGGTCTGTCAGTCCGGGTCCAATAGACAAAAACACAACACAGACAGACAGATACAGTAGACAGACAGACACATACAGTAGACAGACAGACAGATACATTCATATCTGAAATTAGACTGTATCAAAAATATTCACAATGACAGTAATTCATTTTACATACTACTACAACTATAGCACTAAAGGCCTTAGATATATTATCTTGATATATTTTAAGAAGAAAAGACGATGATATAAATACAGCTGCCTTTTCTGGCAGGGTTTTATATATTTGACCATCTCCATTCAATGGAGAATCTGAGATCATGAGAGGGGAGATCATAGAGATATGCATTTGCTATATGAATCATAGGCCACATATTATTATTATCATTATCATTATTATTATTATTACTATTATCATCATCATCCATCCATCATCTGCATTGTCCCTGACGGGCTCACCGGGGGCTGGAGCCGATCCCAGCTGACATTGGGAGTGAGGCGGAGTACACCCTGGACAGGACGCCAGTGTATCACAGGGCCGGTAGAGACAGACAGAGACAGACAACCATTCACACTCACATTCACACCTACGGGCAATTTAGAGTCATTAATGAACCTAACACCTGCATGTCTTTGGACTGTGGGAGGAAGCCGGAGAACCCGGAAAGAACCCACGCAGACACGGGGAGAACATGCAAACTGTCTTGCTGTGAGGCGACAGTGCTAACCACCGTGCTGCCATCATCATCATCATCATCATCATTATAATAATTATTATTATTATTATGTATCCATGGTTGCAGGGATAAAAGGAAAATAACTTTTTGCTTCCCTTCAAATTATTTTAAGTACTATAAACAGTTTGCACTCTTGGAGAGTTGAAAAATGACTTAATTACTTCAGATTTATTCGTTTTTTGTCATAAAGTTTGTTCTTTGAGACTACACTTCCCTCCGACACACCTGTCAGAGGTTTTCATTTTTGAATAGTTTTCATGCATAAATTGTTGCCTTTTCAAGTTATAAAAAATCATGGCTAGAATGCATAAAATTGCACGATATAAAATAAATACTGCTTACATACAGCATTCATAATCTAAATAGGAGTGTATTCTATATGAAACAATGCAAGTCGTCATAAAGATAAACATTTTTAATTAACACAGGGTACACAAACCTAACATTTACATAAAATCAATTACGGAACGGAAAAAGCAAACACATTCAGAACAAACAAAAAAACTAAATCAAACAACATCTATTTCAAGAACTCGTTTGCCCGACAATTTAACCTTCACTTTGAGTGGTGGAGTTGTCATCAGCTCCTCCACTGGTCTCCACATATCGGCTGGAATTATCAGGACTGTGTCCTCATCAATCAGGAGCTCCAGCAGCCCCGGAGTCCCCTCCATGTCGACGACACCGTATGCCCCCAGAGTCTTTAACGCTATCGTGCTGACCTCCTGTCAACACAAAGTAAACATCACGTACCATTTTGTTAGACTATTTTCCGTCTATCACCAATCAGACTACTAAAACACCTCTCCTTATTCTTAAATATGAAATCAAACTGGTTGTAGGCTATAATAGCCCCCGAAATGATAACGGATGCAGCCACTTGATATGTTGATCTAATTGGTTCATTGTTAAATTGATTAACCACTACTATATTCTGCCGTAGCCTATATTTAATAAAAGACACCAATTTACCTCAATCTTCGTGTAAAAGGTTGACTGCAGCTGAAAGCCATAGTCACCTATGGTGCCCGACTTCATGTGGGATACCCTCACATTGCATCCCAACATGAGGAAATGACAGAACAGCAACTGTAGCTTTGAAATAGCCTAAATGTGTGTTCTAGTGAAACATGAAATCATTCCTCGGAAACTTTGTGGAGCAGGCTCTAAAGATGACGCGCTTAGACTGAAGTCAGGTAACTTGGAACAGTAAAATGGGATAAAATAAGCTTTGAGGCACTTTGCTCTTCAAATATAAGCAGGCAATCAGCAAAACCATATTTGAACTGTTGCTACAGCACTACTGAACATAAGGCAATCAATTTGATTAGTCCTTGGTAGCCTAACCATGAAATGCGTTGTTAAACTTTAATTTAAACATTAAATGCAGTGACATGGAATTTCTCTTTTGCATAATAAGGATGCTAAACAAAAAAACTGACTAATACGCAGAACTGTTTTATGATTAAGTGTTTTACAAAGTCTTTATATTTTAAAGGATCCACATTTCTGTGAATGAGCATTTGAAGCACTTTCAGCTATATTTGAAGACTTTTTAAACTGTTAAAAGTTGCAATAAAATTGTGTTCTAAGCAATTATGTTCTACTACCTGTTTTTATAGACATTTATTGTATTATTTACAGCAGTTGGCTACACGCAGGATACCTATGAATTATTCCTACAGAATGTGTTTGTACTGTTCGGTCTTATTTCACTTGGCCCTTTTAGGTTATACCTAATTACATTTTATTCATTTCTTTCATGAATTTTGTATTGAACTAATTGTAATAACTTTACTAACAAGTTACCAACTGTCCCATTTTACCTGAACATGTCATCATGTTCGAAATGATATAGGTTCTAAACAAATATACGACATTCTGAAATGATAAAGAGGACACAAACACAGACACAGTTACAGATAGGCGTTACTTATATTATTCAAGATGTATGTATTCATATCCTATTAGAAACTAGGCCTATAGCTTTTTAAAAATTAGGGTAAAAATCATCAATATGATGCAGATGTTAAATGAACAGGCACACAAACAGACTTTTCTTTCAAGTGCCCCAACTCCCTAAGTGTGTCCCAATATATTTATAAAGGAACTTTTTACTCCAAGTGAGAAAATACAGAATAGTTGCAGTTTTAATAATCTGGGTGACATTCACACACTTTTTTTGAGAACTTCAAGATCCGACCATTATTAAAGTGTACGTCGTTCAAGAGAGAGGATGAAAAAAAAATAGTTTGTTGTCATTTTGACATTTAAGGTGGCTCGATTTATTCACAACCTCAACTCATGATCTAACATCAAAGAAAACACTCCACCTTAAGATTCAGGAAGGTGTCAATCAATCACAAGCTGTGTCCCAATTCAGGGTCTGCAGTAGAGTTCTCAACGGGCCTGAAAATTACAACCCGACCCGACCCGGCCCGACCCGGCCCGTGGCTTTTAAAGCCCGGACCAGATGTAACCCGACACATCAACATGGATTATCTGCCCGAACCCGACCCGCGGCCCGCCGCCCGCCCCCCCCCTACCAAAAGGCTGCAGACCGTGAATTGGGACACACCTACAGTAGACACACCCACACTGTCCCGAGAAGAGGTCTAATCAAACGGATTAACTGAAAACACTGGGTGTTCAGGGGCTTTAAGAGCAGTGGGCTAATGTCAGCTACTGAAATGGACAGAAATGGAGAAATATATGTTTAATACAGCATACATTAAATACCTAATGTAAGAGATTAATTAGAAAATAAAATATATCAAATTAGAAAATGTATCTTGTTAAATAAAGAACAATTACAAAGGAAACTAATAAAGTGAGCGAGCGCGGAGAATTATTGCAAGTCGGTGACTGCAATAATTATTAATATTCTCATTATCATCAGTTTTTTTAATCTTCATTACATTTTAGGAGTATTTTAGATAGCCTACATTTACTGAACTAACGCCTAATGTTCATTTAGGTTAAAGCCCATTCATTCACTAACTAGTCTATACTAACTAATAATTCTAGCAAAATTTACAAGAAGTAGCCTACAACAACTACCTTTGTGCTTTGCGATCTCCGAATGAATGATGTTTTTTTTTTCACCGCACGCTCGTTTAATTTTTATTTATTTAATAAAATGTATTTTTAAATTTAATGCATTTTATTTTCTACTACTCATATATTTATAATAAAACATCATCATGTTTCATGTTCACCATCTACCTCACTACTCCTTCCACCCACTCCTGCTCCACCCTCCCCCTCATTCAGCAGCACGGTTGCTTAGTGTTAAGCACTGTATATACTATATATATATATATATATATATATACATATATAAAAGGGTAGGTGGGGGTGGAATGGAATGATGTCATTCATTCACATTTTGAACTTTTATTTGGGAATATATATATATATATCATTAATATCAATTCTATTTTGAACGAGATATATTTTATAAACATCTTATATCAGCGTTTATAGTGTAGGCTACTGATAGGTAGTGATGTCCAAATGAAGCTTCATGAAGCATTTTATTTATTTTCTGAGCCCAATAGATGGCGCTCTCTGTTCAACAAAGGGTTGAAAGCAATGGAAATATATCGGCCTTCAACCCTTTGTTGAACAGAGAGCGCCATCTATTGGGCTCAGAAAATAAAGAAAATGCTTCACAAAGCTTCATTTGGACATCACTACTGATAGGCTATTAGATAAGTGCCGTGTGTAGACGATAACAGCCTTTTGTTTGCGCTCCAGGGTCTGGCTGCCACATCAAGTGTCACAACTCTTCGATATCAGTTTGTTTATCTTGGCAGGAGCAGGGCTTAGTGTCAGTAGCTACACAGAACTGGACAGAAATGGAGAAATAGAAATAGCATTATATTAGCACTCAGCACACAGGAGGTTCGGGGTTTCACAATATGGTTTATTAAAAAAATAAAAACATATGTCTAAAAGCGTCCAGGGCTACAGCCTCTTTAAACTCAGATATAAAAGTCCAGAATCCGAGGGAAGGTGCATCTTCTTCCCATACGGATGGCCGAATCCAGTCCCCGGGTTTAGGAGAAGGCCTGTACAGAGAATCCACAGTTTAAGGACGGGTCCGCAGTTCTATGGCGCACTAGCCTAGGCTACTTCACTTTCCCATTCATGAGCACAATCCAATGGCACTGCTTATTAGGGATGGTTTGTTTTCAATAATTTCAATATTCGAGTAGGCTACTCCTAGTAACAAACAAAATTAAAAAACAAAAACTCCTGCCGCTCACAGCAACATCATGATTTTGTCACTTTCTGACTGAATAGCATCAAGGAAATTATATTTTTATGTACTTAATATTACAAACTAACGAAAGTCTTTAAAGCAAATCATTTGGTGCCTTTAACATCCAGATATAAATTTAAGACAGGTTCCCGTTAATATAAGTCACCTGCAGACAGAAGCACCTCAGCGCTCTCTCTCTTTCCCTCTCTGTCACAGAACCTACACTAGCTCTTTCCTATAGCATCTGCTGTAACTCTAACTTCCTAACTCGCAAATCTTATCTTATCTGTTTGATAACTATGGTAACTAGGTTTAGGCTCGGATTTAGGAAAAAAGTCATTAGAGAGGGGCCAGTCCTAAAGTCTGTGTTCTTATCTTAACTCCAGATAGGGAATGTCAGAAATGTCCTACGTTACCAAAATCCTAAATAAACTAAAATAATTTTAGGAAGACTCATAAGGTCTCCTAACTCTCATTATTTAGCCTACTGTTATAAATTAGCCAGTTGCCTGTTGAGTCCCACAATCCGCAACTCCGCCGGTGTCAAGGGGGTGCGGAAGAGTCGCCTCCACGGGTGATTCTCCGGTCTTTACAGATAAACGCCGCTTTCTTCTTAGCGTCACTTCATCACGTCATTGTTGTCATTTCCTTCTTAATGTTGCCAACGCTTCTGTTTATTCCAGATATGGCGCTCACCTTTTTTGCTATTGTCGTCCGTTCTTGGTCTTTTCTTTATTTAGTCAGATGTGCGGAAAACTTCCCAAACAATATCTCATTTGAACTTTCTACCAAACCCACCAACGTTTCTAATTCATCCGCTTTAACATTTAGAACATGACGTTGTTGTTTCCCGTCCATTATTGTTTATGAAAGGCGAGTGCTAGTTATCTATTATGATAGCTGTTAGTTGTGAAGTGACGCGACCCGACAGCAAGTTTCGTCTGTTGCGAGGTAACAGACATAAAAGTTGAATGTTGATGCAAGATCGCCTATTTAGGTTAGGCCTGTCTGAACCTGAGATAAGATAGGATTCATAAAGTAAGTTAGGATATGTTTCTGTAATACCAAATCTTGTATTGTTATTATTATCTTTATTTGACAGGCTCAAGGTCCAGATATAGAAGCCAAACACACAATATACCGACAAACGTAAAAATTACACATATGTAGACATGTGCGCTAAAGGATAAAAATACATCTGTTGGTTCCAATATTTCCAAAGGCTGGAGGAATATCTTGTCTCACTTAGGGTAGGGTCAGTCAAATACCTTATTATACAATTCCAAGACTCATCACATACATTTATACATAAAATTCTTAAGTAATGCTTGAAAAGTGGGAACATTACAGTTTACAAACATCTTGCTTGCACTTTCCCATCTTGGGTACTTTAACAGAATTCTAATAGCGTCATTATATGCGGGAATCATACGTCAGTCCGACGGCCCATCTCTCCGACTACCCATTAATGTTATGTTATGTTTATTTATTTGATATGGACATCACAAATACATTAAGACTGTTCCAGTAGACAGACCAGATGCTTTGCTTGAGTGTGTTTAGCACAAGTGCTAATTTTCAACACCAGTCCATAGGCGGCTAATCTAAAAATACAGAACATATTATCAACAGTATTAGATAAAACCAAGTGCATGACACTACATCATGACAGTAGCATACTAAAAAATACAGAGCACAAGATCAACGAGAGGAGATTGAGCAAACAGAAATCAAAATAGTAACAATAAAAAAGTCCATATTTATACATGTGAGCATTGTTGTTTTTCTTTTAACCATGCTTTTAGTCCTCTGTTAAACGAGTTTGTGTCAGTCTCCAGTTTCAGGTGAGTGGGTAAAGTGTTCCATAGGTTAACCCCTTTTATTGAAAAGGCAGACTGTCCAAATGATGTTGTACACTTGGGAACAATGCAGTCGCCATTGTGGGAGGCTCGTGTGTTTACTCGGCTTGAGCTACAGCGTCTTTTTATCAGTGCAGAAAACAGGGATGATACACAGTTAAGAAGACATTTAAAAACAAGTCTGATATTACAGTAAATTATAAAGTTTTCAAATGCAAGAAGGTTGTGTTTTCTCAGGATGCCGCAGTGGTGCCATCTCATTGGTTTTTGATCCATAATTTTTATTGCTTGCTTATATATTGCTATTAATCCGACTTGTCTAGCCCCATTGGCCCGACTGCCCATTGCTCCGACCAAAATAATCTCTGTATTCCGAACAGGGCTAAATCCGACCATCCAGAATTCCGACTTTGGACCGAACCGGCTCTGGGTCAGTTTGGAAAGGCTCGAGGCAAAGGAGATTCACAGTCATGGTTTAAATGTTTGCCTCTTTTTGACCATCACTGGCCGCGTTCCCCAGATTCGATCGTTCTTAAGGACTTAAGAAGGCTCTTAAGAAGGGTTCGGCTAAGAAGGAGCGCTAAGATACAGGTGTTTCCCAGACGCGTTCTTAACTGCCTTCTTAGGAGAACCTTAAGATCAAGCCAAAGAAGCTTCTTAAGAAGCTCTTAGTGGGAGCTGTCCACCGCGGTGGTGCTGAAACTGAATCAATCGATGCCAGGCTAATCGATCACCCACCTCTTTATCAGCGCATAAGTCACACACAGCGCCCCGTGGTCCCCCCACACAGGTGCAATTAGGCTACACATGTATCGGGTGCGGGTGGGTGTGTGGGGAGGGGGTTGTGTGTGTGCCAACAGGTGTATCCAAGTAGTAATCAAGCCCATTAGCGCATATATACCCCCGTGGATATAGGCACACACATGTGAGAATGGAAGAAAGCAGCAGCAAGCGAACCAAGCGGGCACCGGTGTTCACCGCGGAGGAGATGGGCGTAGTGCTTCCTACCGATCCAGCATGGATCCACCAGGGAGGGATTGTGGATTGGAACGAGGGTGCCATCCACCACGCCGATCACCCGGGGGATCCCAGCCACTGCGTGGAACCCTTGGTGGACCTGGCGGACCTCGTCTCGTGTGGTGGGCATCTTTATGTGGGTCCGGGCATGACGCAGGAGAATCGGTGTCACAGCCACGGACGTAATTTAGGGGGGGGACACAGGGGACATGTCCCCTGCACTTTTTCAAAAGGCCGTTTTAGTCCCCTGCACTTTTTACCGTCCAAAAACAATGTTACGCTATAGTAAACAGAGACGCGTCAAGCACTAGGACCAAGCGGAAAACGGCCGCTCAAGCTGAAGCCTGTTTCCCTTAGTTTTATACCGCCCACAAGCTCCTCGATTGGCTCTGCCATTTCTTGTGTGATTGGCCGTCCCCGCTGTCACTCCATCTTGCACACCGACGGTCTGCTAGTCTGCGGTCAGGAGTCCTACAGGAGTCCGCTACTATGCGTTGGGAGTTTGTTCTGCCTGGTTCACGTCAGCTAGAAGGATGTTAATATCAGTGCTGATGCACGTATGCATTTATGGAAACCGTCTGGCTTCGCGCACGGCGACGCTGTTGGTTCGCTGCGAGAATGTGCTGTATTGCAGCCATGGACTTTGTTTTTTTTATGTGTAGTACTATAAACTCATATATGCAGATGTGTGTGGAAAACTTAAACCTGTAATTCAATAAAAAGTAGTTTTTTCTTCTCTACTATGAGCCTATGTTTCTTGCGCCAGTGGTCCGCAGCTATGAGCGTATTTCTACATTGAGCATTGTTTTATTATTTGGAAAAGTGGAGGATATAAATTTCCCTGACGAGGCTTGATCACTGAGCATTTGGTCGCTAAGAAGGCTGTTAAGAGTGGGTCAGCTCGATCTTACGTTTCCTTCTTAGTGAAAGATCTTCTTAAGCTAAGAGCGACTCTGGGAAACACATCCTTCTTTCACAGCGTTCTTAAGAGCGCTCCAAAGACGATCTTAGCATTTAAGAGCTTCTTAACGAATCTGGGAAACGCGGCCCTGGGAAACGCGGCCACTGTTGTTTATGGATTTTTGATTATTCAGTTTGTTAATTTGATGGCTTTTTCCTTATTTTTGAAATGTATTACTATTATGTAATCAAGTGTGTCTGTGTTTTCACCTGCTTTGGGAAATTAAACCGTTAAAAGAACCACACAGTCGCTTTTTTGTGTCTTGGAGGTGCGTTCAAACGCCACAGGCTGCATTGTCGGCATGATACCTTGACAGATTCACTTATTTACTTAAGGACGATAAGTTTTCTCGCTTTTGCTAATTTTTAATTTATTTGGGACCAGGCGTTTATTTGTTTCAATCACTTAACAGACCAGGCGTTTATTTGGGACCAGGCGTTTATTTGGACCAGGCGTTTAATTCCTTCCTCTCAAAAATCCGGGATGAAAATGTCACAAACTTCTCCAGCTTCTCAGTGAATTCTCTGGCATCCTTCTGGTCAGTAGTTGTTCCTCTTCTGCAAGTGAAGTTGTTGCGGCGGAGGAAACGATTTATCCAACCAGCACTCGCGGCAAACTCCTCATCTCTGCTGTCACTCACGGTGGCGTACATTTGTTTCATCATCACCCTGATCATTTTGCGGGACACTCTCTCGTGGCGTACCCGTTTGCTGATAACCCATCCGCGCATGTTTATCTCCAGCTCCTCGCTAGCCTTCTTCACCTCCACCAGGCAGCCTGGCCCTGTTGCTGTCCTCCTCGGACAGACGCTGAAGCTCCGTTTTTAATTTTTTCGCCAATGTCTCACTCTCTTCTGGTCGACAGAGAAACGTCTAGCGGCTGCTCCTCCTCTGCATATTTTAAGACAGAAAGTTTGAATTTCAAGTCGTACTTTTTTGCTGCACCGGAGCCATGGCGATCATCAGTGTGATATTGACTGACAGAAAGCACAATACGTGAAAAAGGCGAAGAAGAAAAACGTGCAGTGTCAGTGGACACGTCTTCTTCCTTGATTTAAACAAATAATAATAATTAGACTTGGCATTTATTTGGAACCAGCGGTTATTTATCAAAATATACACCTGCAGCCGGCGTTTAAAGGGAACCCGAAGGTTAATTGAAACCCGGCTGTTATTTGGTAATTTACGGTAATTCTTTGTCTAAGTCGGCTGCCAATCTGCAGGGGACAGTGCGTGTCATAAGCACGATAACAAAAGTGTACACAAACGGAGAATCAGGTGGCAAAAATAAAAGAAAGTGGCAAATACATAAGCCTCTCTGACCCAGAGCCCTGTTGCGACGCATCGTCATGGAGGCCGATCAGCACCATGGACAGCTCCGCTAACAACCCGGACCTCAGCGCATCATTTGCGCACAACGTGCACCAGTGTTACTGTAATAACACAGGGGTGGGCAATATTTTATTTAAAGTTAGCCAAACCATCAGCCATAGGTACTGAAGAAACATAAATATGGACTCGAGGCATCTTGTTTTACTGATCATTAAGTACCCAAATGACTGCATCAATAAATGAGGAAATGATATTCACAGACCCTATTTTAAACAAAAACATGATCATACTAGTATTCTATTTTTTTCCTTCTATCTACAATGGTCATATGACCTTCTATGATTTTATTAGCCTTTACAGCAGAGGTGGGGGCTGGGGGTGGGGCCATGAGCATCAGGGCTTAGTCGGTTCAGGGGTCGATCACAGCACCATGGACAGCGCTGTTGTTTTGTTTTTCTTTCAGGACCTCCAATGCACATTAATCACTTAATTTGTATCAAAAAAGCCTATAGGCTATTACAAGTCAAAGAAATTGGCCGCGTTTCCCAGATTCGTTAAGAAGCTCTTAAGTGCTAAGATCGTCTTTGGAGCGCTCTTAAGAACGCTGTGAAAGAAGGATGTGTTTCCCAGAGTCGCTCTTAGCTTAAGAAGATCTTTCACTAAGAAGGAAACGTAAGATCAAGCTGACCCACTCTTAACAGCCTTCTTAGCGACCAAATGCTCAGTGATCAAGCCGCGTCAGGGAAATTTATATTCTCCACTTTTCGAAATAATAAACAAACAATGCTCAGTGTTGTAATGCGCAAAAAAAAACAAAAAAAAACTTTTCATTGAATTACACGTTTAAGTTTTCCACACACATCTCCATATATGAGTTTATAGTACTACACATAAAAACACATCAACAACCCTGTGGCATTTCACAGATATCAAGGAAACAGATGTAATTGAACTCAGCTGAACCTCATCCAGAGAGGCTCCACCTGCAACTCCATATAAAGGCGTTGCCAAAGTCCGCGCGTGTGAGAAACCATGGCTGCAATACAGCACATTCTCGCTGCGAACCAACAGCGTCGCTGTGCGCGAAGCCAGACAGTTTACATAAATGTTTACGTGCGTCAGCACTTCTCCCCACTGGACGTGCTGTCAGACCGGGCTGTCCAGACAAAGTACCTGCTGCCCCGTACGGAGATCCAACGGCTGATCACTCTGTTGTCTCCACACATCCAGAGAGCAACCCGCTGCAACTTTGCCCTCAGCCCTGAGGTGCAGCTCTTGGCTGCGCTGCGTTTTTACGCAGTGGGGAGCTTCCTGGAGGTGGTGGGGGACGGCACCGGCCTCAGCAAGGCATCGGTGTGACGGAGTGTGGCAGCTGTGGACGAAATTTTGATTTCAGAAGTGGGGGGGACACAAGTATTTTTAATAAAACTCTAACTCTTTCAGTTCACTGTGTTTTCTAGTAGTTCTTCTAGTTTTCTATTGCTAATTTTAAGTTTACTGTTCCCTTTTTTGGTTTGACTGGTTGTAAATCATGTAGCAAAACATTATCACCCAATTCTAATCCAATAGTAATAATAACAACAATAATACTAATACATTTTATTCATCAGATTATTGAGAGCTTGTAAATGAGGAGGAGGATCTTGAAGTGGATATGCTGCTTTATTGGGAGCCAGTGAAGGTGTTGCAGGATGGGTGTAACGCATTTCTTTGAGTAACTTACACTTTGTCTTCTAAAGAAGTCTTTTATGTCCACTTTTCTTTTTTTAGACATCCTGGCTGCGTCTAATTACCAAACACACACACGCACGCACATGGACACCGATTCAAACGTAAATGTAAATGAAACCTCTGATATTAACATCCTTCTAGCTGAAGTGAACCAGGCAGAACAAACTCCCAACGCATAGTAGCGGACTCCTGTAGGACCGCAGACTAGCAGACCGTCGGTGTGCAAGATGGAGTGACAGCGGGGACGGCCAATCACACAAGAAACGGCAGAGCCAATCGAGGAGCTTGTGGGCGGTATAAAACTAAGGGAAACAGGCTTCAGCTTGAGCGGCCGTTATCCGCTTGGTCCTAGTGCTTGACGCTTCTCTGTTTACTATAGCGTAACATTGTTTTTGGACGGCAAAAAGTGCAGGGGACTAAAACGGCCTTTTGAAAAAGTGCAGGGGACATGTCCCCTGTGTCCCTGCCCTAAATTACGTCCGTGGCTGTGACACCGATTCTCCTGCGTCATGCCCGGACCCACATAAAGATGCCCACCACACGAGACGAGGTCCGCCAGGTCCACCAAGGGTTCCACGCAGTGGCTGGGATCCCCCGGGTGATCGGCGTGGTGGATGGCACCCTCGTTCCAATCCACAATCCCTCCCTGGTGGATCCATGCTGGATCGGTAGGAAGCACTACGCCCATCTCCTCCGCGGTGAACACCGGTGCCCGCTTGGTTCGCTTGCTGCTGCTTTCTTCCATTCTCACATGTGTGTGCCTATATCCACGGGGGTATATATGCGCTAATGGGCTTGATTACTACTTGGATACACCTGTTGGCACACACACAACCCCCTCCCCACACACCCACCCGCACCCGATACATGTGTAGCCTAATTGCACCTGTGTGGGGGGACCACGGGGCGCTGTGTGTGACTTATGCGCTGATAAAGAGGTGGGTGATCGATTAGCCTGGCATCGATTGATTCAGTTTCAGCACCACCGCGGTGGACAGCTCCCACTAAGAGCTTCTTAAGAAGCTTCTTTGGCTTGATCTTAAGGTTCTCCTAAGAAGGCAGTGTAGACATAAAAATGTTTAGAAGGAATGATGACCTCTGGAAATTGTATGTTACATGAGTGGCATATCTCAGAATCATATATGCCCTTCATAATCATGTATGTTTTTTCTAATTAGGAATGTGTTTCATAATCATATAATGTGAGTCAGTATAATCATGTAGTGTGATTCACTATAATCATGTAATATGTTTGTTATTAATCTATTCTGTCATCCTCAGACAGCAGCGGAGTGATAGAAAGTCACCATCGGCGAGTGAGAGGTCAGGAGACACTTAGTGTATAGCACAGACGCAGCTGAATAGAGGAGGTTCATGAACTTATACCCTCTTCATGGACACATATAACCGCATTAGAGGAACAAAAACTGCAGCAGCTTACACACAGACGTACAGTCAATAATTATAGGTTTAAGAGGTACCAGTCAGAGCCAGACGGAGAGGAAACAAAGACGCAATGTATGGTAGAACACACAATGTATGGTAGACGCGCATAAGTGTTGTTTTCACAGGACCGGAAGGAGAGGTGGGCAAGTGAAGAGCACGAGGTCAGCAAATGGACGAGGCCTCACTCTCGAGACAATGCCTACTTCATCGGCTCAATGGCAGAAAGAGGAACCTGCTGAAGGAGGAGCAGCATCTCAAAAATACACATATGCATGCATAAGCAATACACATAAGCCCTGCCTGTTTTGTAACATTATATATTCTGGAGCAGATAGGTTAGACACCAGAACTTCATGCCTCTGGTACTGAGCCCTGTGTTGCACACAGCAGCTTTTAGCTAGATAAGTGAATTTCTCCAGACGTCTGTATCATCTGATGTTCATCTGCCAATAAATGCCAAGCAGCAATGGCGCACTAAAGAACCAACGGCTTCGCTGTCTCCATGATCCTCCTGCAGAATCTGAACAACGCAATATAGACTCTGTGAGGTCCTTCTGATTGACTAACTTGCGAACAAAAATTCCTACAGAGAAACTTGGTGACCCCGACGTGATTCTGACAAGGGAGGACAGATCGAAGGAGCAGCGGAGGTTGGACCGGTGACCACGCGGAGTCACCTGGGCGCCTCCTGGCACATCTGGCATTCTCCACAAGGGATCCCACCAGTTGAAAGGTAAGCAGTCACCTATTCTTTCTAGAAAGTAAAGACTGTGATTCGGCCATAGATTCTAAATTTGGTGGAGAAAGTCAGCATGTTGTCTAGAGGCTAGGTTTAATTCGATTAAGCAGATGAACTGAGGATTTTTTTTTAAGGTCGACCGCCGGTCCAGGACCGGTTAAACTCTCTAGGTAAAGGCCCAGGGGGCCTGGGGAGGAGTTTTTGGATCATAGATCCAGAAAGGTCCTCGGCGCATAAACGGTGCTCATTAATACGTTCCGGGAACGCAGAAAGGCCGGAGGCTAGAAAGACCCTCGAATATACATTGGGCATAAGCAAAAGCGCCACAGGGGGATAGCCCCTAGGTGAGCCTAGAAAGCCACCTATTAGCTCTGGGAGCTGATGGTTCTGGGAACCGGGTTTAGAGAGTAATGTAATATTGTGCGGAATGTTGTATTGTGATCACTGTGTAATATTGTAATATAGGGGACTGTTGTGTGGGAGGTTTCGAAGGTAACAGAGAACGCAGACAGATAAAGTGTGAGAAGGTTTCTGTGATGGTGGATACACCCAGTCTGTAGCCGCTGACAGTGAAACACTGCCAGTAGAAGCTTGTTGCAGACATCACAGAAAAGCCTTGAGTTAAACTCACCACTGGTCTTCTCTTACCTGGGGGTACATAAATAACAGGGCTGTGACACTTGGTGTTTGATCAGTAAAACTAGTGGCTTATGTTTTCACACCGCTCTATCAAGGTAGAGTAGAAGGTTGTGTGAAGAGATAGCCATTAGGGACACGATCCACTGATCGGGCTATAAGTGTGTGTAAATAAATGAACGAAGGAAAAATTGTGAATAGTACATTACAGCGAATAACCATGGCTGCTACAGGGTGTGATTGGGAAGAATATTGGAAGAAAGTTGTTGGACAGACTCTGTCTGGACAACCAGGTCATAAAAAGAAAAAGGAGAACTATGAGGAGAGACTAGAGGATGTAAAAGCTCACCTAACCCTATGCAAAGGATGGGGTGAGGAGGAGCCAGAAAATATGGTAATAATGATTCAGGAAGAGGAGGCCAAGGCGCAGAAAGCAGCCAGGGAGTATCAGAGCAAGGATCTAAGCAAGTTATGGCATCAACGGAGGGAACAGAGAAAGCAGGGAGAACGGTTAGAGGAGTTTAGAGCAGACTTACATGCTACAGGCATGGCAGCGGAGATAGTGCAGCGACAGAGAGGCAAGAAGAGGGAAGCGGAAAAGACGGACTTTCCCCCACCATACACCGGCCCCACCCCATCGATCCCCTCAGCCCCGACAGTAAACAAATTGTACCCAGAGCTGGCGCCACCAGCTCCACCGATCCAATACGCACCAATCAAACAACTGCCAATAATTGAGGCCCACGGGAGCGCACCAGTATGGATCACAAGAACCAGGGATCAGGGTCTGACAGAGGCAATGCAGGGCGGAAGTGTAGATGAGAGGGACAGGGCAATGGAGGCAGAGCATGATAGACTGAGAAGAACATGCGAGAGGGAATACCAGGAAAGATATGAGAGAGAGGTACGAGAACTAAGGGAGATGGAGTTAGAAATAGAAGAGGCAGAACGAGGAAGGGAGAGAGGAAAGGGAAAGAAGGTGAAGAATACAGGGACACAGGAGGCAGAAGGGGGAGAGGAGAGAACACACTTACCATTTGGAGAACCACCCGGACGCACACACCAGGCCCGACTGGCCTCCGTAAAAAATACTTCAGACTCAAACTTAAACGACCAAGACGATAACGCCAAAACACTACACCGCAGTTCAAAGGGAAAGGGAAAGACTAAATCCAGACAGTTCCACCTCAAGCTAAAAATAGAAAGCTCGGACTCAGAGGAGTCTGACGGAGCATCCTGCTGTTCCCATAGCCCACCGAAAGACAGCCACCCAGACCAATCAGAACGGGAGGATGCGGGGGAGGGCCCAAGCCACAAATCAATATCTACTAGGACTAGGAGTCGAGTAGGACCAAGTCTACAGTGTCCCTTGATACAGGGACCAGGAAGAGGGCCAGCAGTATATAAACCATTCAGTCTCGCAGACAAGGAACACATGAACGCGCAGCTACCACCACTGAGTGAAGGAGCCAATATGTGGCTACAGAAGCTAGACAGCTTAACCTTAGGAACAGAGGTCACACTGGGGGACATTAGAGGCCTTATTGGTCAGAAACACGGGGCAGGGACAATGCACCAGCTAGACACAGATGCCGGCACCACAGGGGTAAGAGATGAGACACCGCTCACCCGACACATAGTCACATTCGGCCCCGCACTAAGACGAAGGTTCCCACAACAGACTAGTCAACACACTGTGGCGTTTATCAGAAAAGAGGGGGAGGGACCAGCGGATTATGTGGAGAGGTGTAAAAGGGACTGGCAGGAGAGGTCAGGAATTAACCCCGGAGCGGACCCCTTACAGGGGGCCATGTTCAAAACAGCAGTTATGAAAGGAATAGATAAGGAAGTACAAGCCAAAATGGAGGATGATCCTCGAGCAGACACTGAACCCCTAGTGGTATGGATGCGTACACTCCAACATCACATGCGCAGAGCAGATGAGAAAAAAGATGCCGCTAAAACGGAAGTGGAAGGTCTGAAGCTTCAATTGACTAAACTACAGCTAGTAAAAGCGCGGGAAGAGGCGGCCACTCAGAAAAAGGCCGGAAAAGCAGGAAACCAGATGAGTCAGCTGCAGTCAGGGCCAGCTCCAGAGAACCCAGCCGCAGGCCAATATTATGCAGGACCCCCTCTTCAAGGTGGACCATGGAGTCCCCCACAATCACAATGGAGAGGAAGAGGCAGAGGGTTTGCCCCTAGAGGCGGTTTTGGAGGAAGAGGCAGGGGAGGATCGGGGTTCAGGCCGGACGGATGTTTTCTGTGTGGTAGCAAGGAACACTGGGCCCGAGAATGCCCCCAGCGACAAGGGGGGCCACCAGGGGCAAGACCACCGCAGTCACATGTGCCACCATCAGCACAGCTGGCTCCAGGGAACCAGATGCCTCAAGGTGTGTGGTATCCCAACCAATACTAGGGGTGCCCGGGGTCAGGAACAGGGGGAGAGGCTGACCCCCTGTTGAAAGGAGAGGTGGACGGACACCAGGTCGAATTTCTAGTAGACACTGGAGCAACTCATTCGACTCTGACGCAACCCCAGTTCGCCCACCGACTCTCCAATAGATTCATAGACCTTGTGGGATTTGGAGGACAGTCAACACCACTCCCCTTTACCGAGCCCCTCCCTACAAAACTGGCAGGCTATCGGTTTCATCAAAGCTATGTACATTCGCAGCAGTGCCCTATTCCGCTACTAGGGAGAGATGTCCTAGTCAGACTGAAAGCTTCTATACTCTGTGGGCCGCTGGGAGTACAGGTGCATTTCCCAAACGGAACAAAAGTGAACTGTTCAGAGACAATAACATCACAAAGGAGTAATGGACAATGGGTGTTGGGGGAAAATACTGACCAGCAGAAAAAGTCAGCAGACGTCTACTGGGCACGGTTGGAAGAAGACCCCGACCCACCGGTCACAAATGTCCTGAACCTATATCAACAGTGGAAACCATGGATCCACGCAGTGCATCCGTATGAACCAGTCCCCGATTCCCCGCACTGTACTCTCCTCTATGACCGCACTCAAACCGAAGACATTTACGAGGAAAAATTTAGAAAAATAGAGGGTTCACCTTGGACGCTGAGTTCTGACTGTATATATGTCTCAAAGAAAGGAGTTGCAGCACGCGTATTGTTAACCGAGAAACAAGCAGAGTGGTACCTCATGGGCGAGACAGCAGAGCCACATATAAGTCTAGCCTTAGGAGCAGGCACTCAAGCCAAGGACTTGGGGCCGATGGTAAAAATGGCATCCCAATTAACGGACTGGGAGAAAACTTCCATTCCAGCAGTCACATACTCTAAGGGGGGACAAGTATATAGGATCACACATCACACCACATCTTTGTCAGAGCTGGAGAAGAAAGTAATCACACGAACACATGGGAGGGAAAGTACAGATCATGAGAAAACAGAGGAAATGTTAGGACGAATACCTAGCACAGTGTGGGCACAAGGAAAGAACGACGTAGGACGGTGTGAACCCCCGGAACCACCAAGGTTTGAGGTAAAACCAGGACCCCCAGTATGGGTACCCCAGTACCCCACTAATGAAAAAGCTAAAATGACCATAGACAGGACAGTAAAAGAGTTGGAACAAAATGGAGTACTTGAACCCTCCACTAGCAAGTGGAACACCCCTATTTTGCCAGTTCCAAAGCCAGATGGCACCTTTAGGATGGCACATGACCTCAGACTGGTCAATAAGAGAATAGAAACACCCCCTATTCCAGTCCCAAACCCACACACAGCACTCGCTGAGATCACTAGAGAGACGACTCATTTCTCTGTGGTGGATTTGGCAAATGCATTCTTTTCCATCCCTCTCGAGCCGGATCTAAGAAAATACTTTGCGTTCACATGGGGAGGACAAAGATATCAGTACACATGTTTCCCTCAAGGCATGAACCTCTCCCCAGGTGTATTCAATAAAGTGTTGAACCAGCATCTAAAACAGGAAGTTACACTTCCAGACAAAACCATTTGTCTACAATATGTGGACGATTTGCTAATAGCGGCAGACAGTGCAGAACATTGCATGCAGGCTACGGAAGCAGTTTTGAAAGCATTGGCTAAAACCGGGTACAAAGCATCCAGGAAAAAGTTACAGTGTTGTAGACCACAGGTGCAGTTTTTGGGGAGATGGATAACTGGGGAAGGAACTAATCTATCGGGAGAACATAGGGACACGATTCTGCGACACCCTAAACCACAGGACGTCAAAACAATGCTAAGTTTTTTAGGACTAACAGGGTACAGTAAACATTTCATCCCAGACTACAATAACAAAGCGGGCCTTTTGCGAAAGATGGTACTCGAGGTGGGAATGAGAAATCAGAAAGACCTGTTAAAATGGACAATAGAGGCGGAGGAAGCTTTTATAAAACTCAAGCAGGAGATGGCAGGAGCAGCAGCTCTGCAGACTCCAGACTACAAAGAACCGTTCTACTTAGACACCGCCGAAAAAGAAGGAACAATGAACGCAGTTTTGTATCAAAAAACACCTTCAGGAAGAGCAGTGCTTAGATATGTGAGCACCCCCTTGGATAACATGGAACAAAGACAACCCCCGTGCGTACGACATGCAGCAGGGCTAGCCAGAGTACTCCAGAAAGTGGAACATGTAGTAGCAGGACACCCTCTTAAAGTTTTGACCTTACACAGCGTCATGGCTCTAATCTCTTCATCCATATTCACATTGTCAGGCAGCAGGCACAGGAAGGTAGAGGAAAGCTTAAATGCCCCACATATCACCTATACACATGAAGGAGTGAACGCAGCAAGTTGCATGACGACAGGAGAACCACATGACTGTATTCCATTGACCACCATAGCGTCTAAAATAAGACCAGACTTACTTGCTAAACCTCTGACTCACTCAGACGCGGACTTGTATGTGGACGGGTGTTGTTTCAGGAAAGAGAATGGCAGTCTAAGTGCCGCATGGGCAGTAGTCGCCAAGGAACAGGGACAGTTTAAGACACTCAGAACAGGAGAAGTGGAAGAGAAGCCGTCAGCACAGCTAGCAGAGGTAATGGCACTAACAGCAGCATGCAATCTAGGAGAAGGAAAAAGAGTAAACATATACACAGACTCTGCATACGCCAGTACAGCAGTACATTACCAGCTAAAGGAGTGGGAAAGAGCAGGTTTTGTTACATCTACAGGACTGCCAATTAAACATGAGGGGGAAATGAAACAACTGAGAGCAGCAATAATGAAGCCAGCAGAGGTGGCTGTGATAAAATGCAAAGGACATAGCTCGGACAAAACAGAAGTAGCAGCAGGAAACGCAGCAGCTGATTCGGCGGCCAAAATAGCAGCCGGATATAGAGTCCAAGCGTTGATAATGTTAGCAGAGGCCGTGGAGCCAACACCCCCACGCTGGACGGTTGACCAGTTGGTAGCGCTACAGCGGGAAAGTGCCCCAGAGGAGAGGTCAATGTGGATAGGGAGAGGAGCTGTTAGAGGAACGGAGGGACTGTTTCGATGTCCACAAACAGGGAAACCAGTGTTGCCAACCTCACTAACACCCTCATTGCTTGAAGAAGCGCACGGACCAACCCATGAGGGAACAAAACAGATGTCTATCACCATGAATGGATGGTGGCATCCCTTCATGACAGCTATGATAAAAAACAAAGTAAAATCATGTTCCGTATGCAGCACATATAATGTGGCCCCCACATTTTCACCCCAAGCAGGAGCCCGCCCACTGTTAAAAGGTCCTGGAGAGGAAATCTGTATTGATTACACGGATATGATTGATCCCTGCAGGGGATATCGGTTCCTATTAGTAGCATATGATCGATTTTCAGGATGGGTGGAGGCCGTACCTGCCAAGCAGGAAGACGCACAGACAGTGTGCAAATTCCTGACAAATGACTGGATTCCTCGACACGGAATGCCAAGAGTGATACATTCAGACAATGGCACTCATTTCAGAGCGAACAATCTTAAACAAGTGGAAGAAATGTTTGGGCTCAAACATACGTTCGGCACAGTCTATCACCCACAAAGTCAGGGAGGAGTAGAGAGGTGTAACAGGACTCTGAAAGAAAAATAGCTAAAATGATGGCAACTACAGAGTTGCCATGGCTGGATTGTCTGCCAATGGCATTATATTCTGTAAGAGCAAGCGTAAACAGAGAAAAGAAGTTTACCCCCTATGAGTTGTTTACAGGTCGAACGATTCCAGGACCGAGACACCAGGAACCACTGCAGCCAGGAAGTGTTCCAGGACTGACAAGGACATACGTCGCTCAACTCCAGGGTTGGGTGAAGACTTTAGCTGGTAGTCAAGGAGGAGCAGGACCAGCACCAACGCCACTGACCGTACTAGGAGAACCTTGGGTGTATGTGAAGACATTGAAAAGAAAGTGGACACACCCCAGGTGGACAGGCCCCCATAAGGTGGTGGAAAGGACTTCCACAGCAGTGAAACTACAGGGGGGGGAAAACAAGTGGGTTCACCTGTCCAGGTGCAGACAGGGGGAGGCTCCGAAAAGGTCACTAGACCAGGTAAGAACGGATCTGGCCGAACAACAAAATATCTCAGAGGGGCGTCATCAAAACGAATGAATAACCAACACACACCGGTTAGAGAGCTGAGACAACACATTGAATTTATCAAAAAACTACAAAAAGAGCAGAGAGAGCTAAATCAGACAGTAACTGTATTTCTCCGCGTAGCAGTGACAGTTGCAGTTTTAGCATTGGGGTATCTTGCTGGTATATGGTCTAACATCTGCTAAAATATGGAAATCGCTCGACCTCGTCCATGGCATCCGTTCAGACACCCAGGCCTGTGTGGATTAAGAGGAACTACGTGTTTCCTCTTAACAGTCTCTCTGATAATTGTTCTCCCCTTGTGGTTATATGACAGACCACGGTCAGACTCTAGCAGCCCACATCCGTCCAACTCCACTCAACCTCTCAACCACACCAGACGTTCCTTGCGGGTAGAACGGGAAATAGTGGAAAGAAAGAATTGGTGCGCCAAAGAGGAGATTCGAATGGCGTGGACGACTTTTTTGTGTCCACCCATTAACCAAACCACGACTTACTACATACCCTTATCCATGATCATAGGGCCACGAGGGAAGGGTAGCGCCGACACCCTCCGCCCCAAAGGGTGGTATTTAACAGGGGATTCCAACCCAGGATGGGGGGCCTGTTTCGCATGGTCAAAAGGGGTGGGGTGCAAACCCAGCACCCGCCTCGCCAAAGCATTGCAGAAAATAATCACCATGACCTATGAACCGACAGGGGGAGAGGGGGGAACCCGGCAAATCCAGCTAACGTTTGATCTAAAACACTTTGCAGATGGAAAAAGAGAGTTTTCCCCGATAAAGTTATGGGCCTGGTACCCAGGGGCAGGCCCTCGTGATTATGATTTCGACTTCTCCATAGCCCCACAGCCGCCGCTCGAACTCAACAGCACGCAGCCACTCATCCTAACGTCCAATGCGTTTGAGGCCAAGAAAAAGACCTCTAACACAGATACCAAAACCCCTGAAGCAGCCGCACCTATTAAGACCATGATTTGGGATCACACCAAAGAAGATAAGAAGTATTTTATGGAAACCGGTGCGATAGTGGACTATAATGCGTGGCTGTCCATAGTCAACAGCGCGGGTCATGCCACAAAGAAGGATTGCATAGTATGTATGGCGGCCAGAATGAATCTGAAACTGATTCCCACAGTATTCGAAAGGGAAAATAGCACAACGAACGGCACCATAGCATGTATATACAGGTACTTTGCGAACCAGTCTCAGTTCGAGGATTCAGGCGTTAAATGCCCGGTTGAGTACGATAAAATCTATCCTCAGATGACAAAACAACAACGCCCCCCTCCATTCGTCGCGAAACTGCCAGAAAATATAACCTGTTTTGAAAGTAATAATGGCGTCGTCAACCGCTGCAACAGCTCGGGCTGTTCGTTGTTTATGGGTGAGGTGTCTCTCTCACAATGCGATCAAGTAGTGGTTACAAACATAAATTTCACCGTCATGCGAAGTGATATCTGGTGGTGGTGCGGAGGCACCATAATCAGGGACCGACTCCCGAGAGGATGGACAGGACGATGTGGTCTGATAAGTCTGTTAACCCCTATGAAGGTAATGCCTGTCAACATGACTAGCCTTCCCGGAAGTGCGGACATTCTGCACCGTTATCATCGTGTCAAACGCGAAATCGATTTGGAAAAGGGCTCTCCAGTATATATAGATGCAATTGGAGTACCAAGGGGAGTGCCAAATGAATACAAATTAGCAGATCCAGTTGGAGCAGGATTTGAATCACTGTTCCTCTTTATCACAGTAAACAAAAATGTGGACAGACTTAACTACGTTCATTACCAAGTCCAGCGCTTGACAAATTTGACCAGAGACTCTCTAGCCGCCGTACACCAGCAACTTAGTGCCACGTCCCTAGTCGCTTTCCAAAATAGGGTGGCATTGGACATGTTACTGGCAGAGAAAGGAGGTGTTTGTTCCATGTTTGGTGACGAATGTTGTACCGTGATACCCAATAACACAGCCCCAGACGGATCTCTAACCAAGTCACTGAAAAAGTTGCAAATGATGGCAGAGGAATTAAAATCTCATTCAGGAGTGGATAACCCCATGTCAGCGTGGTTTGAAAAGATGTTTGGAAGATGGAAAACCCTGCTTATGGCAGCACTAACATCTCTGATAATCTCTATGGCCATGCTGGCACTGTGTGGATGTTGTTGTATTCCATTCCTACGCTCCCTGACTGAACGAATCCTGGAGACCGCCATGACAAAAAGAGAAGAGCCCAGGTACCAAATGATGGCTTCTATAAATATGGAATCAACGACACACATATATGAAGCCTTATTGACTGATCCGGCAACTAGAGCCAGTACTTTCACCGGCACAGGTGACCCACTTGAAGGAGAAGTAGAGTCGGCATATTGAAGCCACTCCAAAGGATTGATCACTCTTAGGAGTGATCAACAGGGGGAATTGTAGACATAAAAATGTTTAGAAGGAATGATGACCTCTGGAAATTGTATGTTACATGAGTGGCATATCTCAGAATCATATATGCCCTTCATAATCATGTATGTTTTTTCTAATTAGGAATGTGTTTCATAATCATATAATGTGAGTCAGTATAATCATGTAGTGTGATTCACTATAATCATGTAATATGTTTGTTATTAATCTATTCTGTCATCCTCAGACAGCAGCGGAGTGATAGAAAGTCACCATCGGCGAGTGAGAGGTCAGGAGACACTTAGTGTATAGCACAGACGCAGCTGAATAGAGGAGGTTCATGAACTTATACCCTCTTCATGGACACATATAACCGCATTAGAGGAACAAAAACTGCAGCAGCTTACACACAGACGTACAGTCAATAATTATAGGTTTAAGAGGTACCAGTCAGAGCCAGACGGAGAGGAAACAAAGACGCAATGTATGGTAGAACACACAATGTATGGTAGACGCGCATAAGTGTTGTTTTCACAGGACCGGAAGGAGAGGTGGGCAAGTGAAGAGCACGAGGTCAGCAAATGGACGAGGCCTCACTCTCGAGACAATGCCTACTTCATCGGCTCAATGGCAGAAAGAGGAACCTGCTGAAGGAGGAGCAGCATCTCAAAAATACACATATGCATGCATAAGCAATACACATAAGCCCTGCCTGTTTTGCAACATTATATATTCTGGAGCAGATAGGTTAGACACCAGAACTTCATGCCTCTGGTACTGAGCCCTGTGTTGCACACAGCAGCTTTTAGCTAGATAAGTGAATTTCTCCAGACGTCTGTATCATCTGATGTTCATCTGCCAATAAATGCCAAGCAGCAATGGCGCACTAAAGAACCAACGGCTTCGCTGTCTCCATGATCCTCCTGCAGAATCTGAACAACGCAATATAGACTCTGTGAGGTCCTTCTGATTGACTAACTTGCGAACAAAAATTCCTACAGCAGTTAAGAACGCGTCTGGGAAACACCCGTATCTTAGCGCTCCTTCTTAGCCGAACCCTTCTTAAGAGCCTTCTTAAGTCCTTAAGAACGATCGAATCTGGGGAACGCGGCCATTATATGTAGCAGCAGTGAGTACCCCTATGGAGTCAGAATGGTACGGTCTTTTTTTCATAACCACATTTTGCGATGATTTGATGAACAGTGAATGAGACTCCTCCGAATCCAATCAACGACTATTCGGGGTCACCTCTAGTGTTAACAAAAGTCAAAACTAATGGAACACAGTTGGCGGAGTGGTTAGAGCGCATGCCATGTACGAACGTACATACGCAGCCGACCCCGGTTCGAATCCCGGCCGGAGATCCTTTGCTGCATGTCACATCCCCTCTCTCTCTCCTCATGTTTCCGATCTATCCACTGCTAATAAAAGTCGTCTATGCCTCAAAAAAAAATCTTTATAAAAAAAAAAAAACTAACGGAACAGCCTACCCAGCACCCCTCAAAACAAACTCCAGTATATGGTTATTGTCCCCAGCACTTTTCAAAATAAACTGACGCCCCACTTCTGCAGCCGTCTTGTCTGTGGATTTCACTGAACAAAATGTCATGCATGAGATTATTATTTTATTTTCTTTAACTTTAGTTTCTTTTGGATTTTTGTGGGTATTATGGAGCCGTTTTGGTCCGTGTTTGTAAGTCTTTTTTTTCCTGGTCAAAATACAGGAGATTAAGTTGATATCTCAGTCTATCCTGCTTCTGGGCCGGATTAGTCGGTCTAATACACTGTCGTAATTACTGGGAGTCGTAACACCGGGCATACTTAGGTCGGGGAAATGGGAGGTCGGAGAAATGGGAAGTCGAAATTTTGGATAGTCGGAGAAATAGAGAGTCGGACTAATGGAAGCAAAAATTAAGAAATGTATGGTCGGAGAAATGGGAAGTCGGACAAATGGGAAGTCGGACAAATGGGAAGTCGGACAGACGCCATGCGCCCATTATATGCCACCTTTAGCTTGTTCATCTTTCCCTTACTATGGCTACACCACAGATGTGCTGTGTAAAGTGGAGTGCAGTAAGCTCTAAAAAGAGTTGTTTTGACATCATCAGTGCACATGTGAAATTTGCGTGCCAGGGCATACAATTTATAGCACTGGCGCTGAATATCATCATCATAACTTAGGTCATCCCTAATAATATGCCCTTAGTATTTTACATTGTTAACATTTTCTAGCTCTTGCTCAGACAGGTAAAAGGAGGGGGATTTGAGCTTCTGATCCTCCTTAGTTCTGGCTATCATGATAACACTCTTTTTGGGATTAAATGTTATGCTATACTGCATACCATACTTTGTACAGACTCTGAGCAGTTACTGTAAACCAGCACTATAAGGTGACATGAGGATTAAGTCATCAGCATATATTAAATGAATAATAAGATGATTCCCCACCATACATCCAGTTTTACACTCATCTAATTCTCTAGACAGACCATCCATATACAGGTTAAAAAGGATGGGTGACACTATTCCACCTTGTCTGACCTCATTAGTAACAGGAAATGGGGTTGATATTGTTTTGCCCCATCTAACTTGCATGGTTTGGTATGAGTACCAATAATGCAGAATTTTTATTAAAAATGGAGATCACCCCTCACTCTTGCAGCTTGATAAACAGTTTGCCATGATTAATGTAGTCAAAGGCTTTGGACGCATCTAAAAAACATAAACATTGTTGAATTGTGCCTTTTATATTTACAGACAAGTTCTTTAATAGCATAAATACACAAGTCAGTGCCATGCTTATTTTTGAATCCAAATTGGTTTTCAGTTGTTATAGCATATACTTGAAGCCTATCAGGCAAGATCCGCTCTAACACTTTGGATAGCATGCTAGCCATAGCAATTGGTCTGTAGTTATCTATGCTAGAAGCTTGGCAGGTTTTGTCTTTGATGACTGGTGCTAGCAGTACAGATAGCATGGACTCAGTTAGTATGCCATGAAACAACAATCCAGAGAAACACATAACGAGTAACAGAATCTGTGGCTTGCGTATTTCAGGTGTTCAGATATTATTTTATCAGGACCACATGCTTTGTTTGCTGCCAATTTCCCAATTGCACAGTACACTTCATTTGGCCTAAAAACCACACCATCATTATTAACCACATCACCAACCTTAAACTCAGCACCCACGACACAGTTAAGAATTCCCCTAAAATGTGGTCCCCACAGCTCAGCAATATTTTCATCCCCAGAGATCCCATCAATAATAGATGGCAAAGCCATCTTTTTGTTGTTGGAAACTTTAACTTCTTTCCAGAACTCATAGACATCACTCAATTTTTTAGTCATGGAATTTGCCCTCATCATCTGCTCATTTCTTTTTGATAAAACGTATTGCATATTTAAACTTGGCATTTGCCTTTTTCTTACATTCAAACTCTGGGCCATGCCTTATTTTCCCAGCTAATATCCAACTGTGCAAGGCTTCTTTAGCCACTGTATGAAGCTAACTGCATATTTAAACTTGACATTTGCCTTTTTCTTACATTCAAACTCTGGGCCATGCCTTATTTTCCCAGCTAATATCCAACTGTGCAAGGCTTCTTTAGCCACTGTATGAAGCTAATGTACATGTTCATTCCACCCTGGCCTAACGTTTTGTTTCCCTTTTTTGTTGTATAAAGTGCTTACTGTCATTATTTAAACAGTTTACAATAATATATCAGAATAGTACAGTGGCCCTGAGGTGCAAATCACTACAGCAAATAGAAAAACGCAACAGCAAATCATAAAACACAATGGCAAATAAGAAAACAAAACGGCAAATTGAAAAAACATTTCAACAAATCATAAAACACAACAACAAATAGGAAAACATTTCAACAAATCATAAAGCAAAACAACAAATAGGAAAACATTTCAACAAATCATAAAGCAAAATAACAAATAGGAATACATTTCAACAAATCATAAAGCACAACGGCAAATAGGAAAATGAAAACACTTTAACAAATCAAAAAACACAACGACATTAACCTCTACCGGAAAAGGTAGGGCCTATCTAGCAGAGGACGGACCCTCCTGATTGGACAGACGGACTGTCTGTCTTTTAACAGGAAGAAGAAGAAGAAGAAACATGCAGGGCATACAAACGATGTGATAGTTGATATGTTGTCAACCAATCACAACATCACGATGAGTATACGCACTCTGAAGTCACGTTTGAGAGAAGCAGGGTTGTACATGTAACGCTTGTGGGTCGGCACAATGAAGAGACAGGTTCTGCAGTGTTCACAGCATGTATTTCCTCCAGTCCTGCGGGCGACAATCATACACAAAATGTCGGCATCCGTCTTTTTTTGGCTCACGCCCTCAGCCATGGTAAACATTTCTGTCCGTTACACATTTTTCTTTAATACTTTAAAAGAAACTTACAAACCCAAACTATCTGTAAAACATGAGGTGTGTATTGAATGAATGAATAGCGCCATCCTATGGCAGAACAAAAACACGCAGAATTTACTACGTTTAAAACTTTAGAAAATAAAATAAAACCACAAACCTGCGGGCGACAATCATACACAAAATGTCGGCATCCGTCTTTTTTTGGCTCACGCCTAAACATACAGAAGAGCACTCATTACACACACACACACACACAGCACAACAGTCTCATGTAGCTTTACACGAGGCAGCCGAGTGGCGCCGATACTCATAGCAAAATAGTATTTGGAATGATATCTGAACTTAAAAACTTGTGAAAAACACAGCTAAACATATTTACATCCTTCATGTACACTTTTCCTGACACATTCACTGACTTAAGACCACATTTTCATGGAAAACAAACAAAAATGTCGGCGGGACTTTCCAAGCCGAAACTCACCCTCAGCCATGGTAAACATTTCTGTGAGGGGAAGAAGGGAGGGGCTACACAAACCTGTAGGACTACAGGTGCCCAGGAGGGACAAAAAGAAAGCAAAACGTCCTCTTAGAGGCAAAAAGAAAAGAAAACTATTTAAATAAGATAAAATTCACAAACAAAATATAATAAATAATAAAGGTGCATTTCAACTCTGTTACACCCACCCCCACTGAATTTTATCGAATTAGAGCACACACACAATACAGCGTCGACGAAAGAGACCGCCACAACACAAGAAATCACAAGGGGCCAGCACAAAAGAATCCAACACTACATGTATCCCATAAGGATGAAGTGGTATGAGAGCAGCGCTTATCCCTCAATCCAGCAACTGGCAACAGGGTGCCTTCTACACCCCACTAGACCCCATAAACATAGCATAGTCAGGCTCATAATACAAGGGGGGAATGAACCACCACAAAAACACAAAAATACCAGTAAAGGATACCTGAGTAAAGTCTTAGTCAGTAAGTGCCTGGAACATGGATCTACATACAGCTTTGACATTGAACTTATCCTGTGTCACATCTTGCCTGGACATGGTCTGTATCAGTCTGTTCACAGGCTTAACCAGACGACCAAATCTTGACCTGACGTGGGTGTGCGCGTCAGAGAGGTCAGAGCGAACAGGTGAGGTCTGGTCAAATGTGAGGCAAGTACCTGGGTTAACATCTGTCTGAGTCACATCGTCAGAAACAGGGTCTGAGTGTCTCACATGAGGTGCAATGTTCACAGCAGTCAAAAAGCTAGAGTCACTGGTCACAGACTGGTCAGCCACACGGCTCTTAGGTGAGAGTGAGGTCTCCTGGAGATCAGGGGTCACAGGGGTCACGTCTGTAATGTGCGTCTCTTACAAAGGCGGATCGGACAACTGTGTGACCCACTCTATGGTCCTCATCTCTGAGTCCACAGGCTCTGGATCAGTTAATGGGGCATGATCTTCATCCACAGGTGAGGTACTGTCATTTCCAGCATCAGGGCTCGACTCAGTCTCACAGACTGTCTCTGGAATGGACGAGGCAAAGTCGGACATTTCACTTGTTTCGATCACAGGGAGGAAATTGGCCAGCATCAGCAGATTCCTGTGAACCACCCTCTCACGTCCAGACACAGTGTCACGGATCCTGTATGTGTGAGTCTCTGAGTTCACATCAACCACAGTGTAGATATTTGACTCCCATCGGTCGGCAAGCTTCTTCTTACCCCTCTCCTTTTTGTTGGCCAGAAGTACTCTGTCACCGATCTCAATGGTGGACCCCTTCACTCTCTGAGCGTGCCTGCCCTGCTCTTTCTTGGCATGATCTTGAGTTATCACCATCGCTTCTTTCAGATCGTCGGCGAGAGATGCCACATACTTATCATAACTGGTCACAACGGAGTCATGGAGGACAGAGCGGAAGAGAACATCAACAGGAAGACGGGGGACACGACCAAACATCAGGTAAAAAGGAGGGAAGCTTAAGTTATACATGAACGTCAGAGTCTGTAAACGTCTAGGCCAGTCAGCTTTTTCTTCAGGAGACAACGCACGGATCATGCCACCCAAGGTCCGGTTAAACCGTTCCACGCTCCCATTACCCATGGGGTGGTAGGGGGTTGTGTGAGACTTCCTGACGCCTGAGACCTTGAGGAGCTCACTTATCAGGTGACTCTCAAAGTTCGCACCCTGGTCGCTATGGATCCTTTCGGGGAACCCAAAAACACAAAAGTACCGGTCCCAGAGAACCCTTGCCACCTGCTTAGCTGTTTGGTCTTTGCATGGAAACGCCTGAGCCATCCGGGTAAAATGGTCAGTAACCACCAAAACGTCAATAGATCTATTTTTGGAGTCCTCGGCTGACCAGAAGTCTATACAGACTAGCTCCAGCGGTCTGGTCGATGTTATGCTCTCCAGGGGAGCCCTTCCCTCAGGCTCAGCTGTCTTGCTGACAATGCACCGCTGACAGTGGCGAACATAGTCTCTCACATCTCTGTCAAGGGACAGCCAAAAAAACCTCTGTCTTGTTAAGCTGAGACTCCTGAACTGGCCCTGGTGGCCAGCACCATCATGAACACCTTGCAGAACCTCAGGCTTGAGTGTATCAGGAACAACATATTGAAAGCGCTTTCCCCTGGTTTTCAGGTCCTTTGAGATCCTGTACAGCACACCATTAATCACAGTGAGCCTATCCCAGTGTTTCAACCATCTTGTGACAGAAACAGACTCATTAAACCTCTCTCTCCTAGAAGGCCGCCTGCGCCTCTCAACATAGACCAAAACACGAGAGAGAGTCCTGTCCTCCAACTGTTTATCACCAAGCTCTTTTTCAGTGTAAGCAGGTAAGGTGTCTAGGCCAGGTGGAATCAACTGAGGCAGGAACTGCAAAACATTAACAGCACGGGCCCGTGAGCCAGCATCCCACTCAACGTGAGACTGCAAGACAGCAGACACATCCTCTGACGCAATACACTGAGTGTGCAGGGCAAGCGGGCTGCACGGGGACTGGGTAGGTTTGTTTGGTGGGGAAGGTTTCCCATGACCACTAGATGACCTGAAGGCGTCCTGGACCAACACACTCGACATATCCACGGCTGTAGAGAGGAGACCTGCATAGGGTTCAACAAGCAGCCTGCAGCCAACACTCTCTTTAACAAACGGCACACGACTCAAGGCATCAGCAACATTGTTCTGGCTGCCCGGTACATACTTAATATCAAAGTCATAGCTCGCCAATTTAGCAACCCACCGTTGCTCACAACAGTCTAGTTTTGGCTTTGTCAGTATGTGAGTCAACGGGTTATTGTCTGTCCAAACTGTGAATTTGTGGCCCTTTAACCAGTGACTGAACTTGTCACAAACTGACCATTTCAAAGCCAGAAACTCTAAACGATGAGCTGGATAATTTTTCTGGGACTGTGACAATGACTTGCTGGCGAAAGCTATTGGTCTGGCACGTGTTTCGCCGTCTTGAACCTGTGACAACACAGCGCCTATGCCGTCCAGGGACGCATCAGTTGACAGTAGGAAGGGGCGTGTGAAGTCAGGGTGGGCCAGGACAACACTGTGAATCAATGAGGATTTCAGTTTCTCAAACGCCTGCTCCTGTTCCAGTGTCCAGTCAGAAGAGTGCAGCTTCCTGCTTGACATTTTGGTTTTATGTTTCTTTCCTCTCATTTTCACACCCTTCAGCAGGTTAAAGAGTGGCTTGGCAATGGCAGAATATCCTGGCACAAAATGTTGATAGTAATTTACCATCCCTAAGAATGATCTTATCCGCTTCTGGGATGGGGTCACACCATCAGGTTCCATAAGGTCGGCACTTGTCATGTCTGTGATGCTCTCAACTTTGCTTGGGTCTGTTGAAACACCCCTCTTATCTATTATGTGACCTAGAAACTTGACAGTTTTTCTGAGGAAAAAGCACTTCTTAGGGGCCAACTTTAAGTTATGGCTGCGCAGCCTGTCAAAAACCATTTCTAGGCGCTGCAAAGCAGTGTCCTCATCAGGTGCAAACACCAACAAATCATCTAAATAACACAACAGACTTAGATAATTTTGGTCCCCAAAAATACTGGTCGTCATGCGCATGAAACTACCAGGACTGTTGCAGAGACCCTGTGGAAGACGATTGTATTCGTATAGACCCATAGGAGTAGTAAAGGCAGAATACTTTCTATCATCTTCATGTAGTGGCATATTGTAGAAACCCGAAGTCAAGTCCATAGTACTGAAGAGGCAGTTGCCACCCAGAGCAGCCAAACAATCCGCTTGGTGAGGAAGGGGATGAGCATCCTTCAGGGTCCTCTTATTCAACCAGCGAAAGTCCGTACAGATGCGGAGGTCCCCATTTTTTTTCCACACCAGTACCAGTGGCGATGCATACTCACTTGTTGATTTTCTGATGATTTCTCTTTCTTCCATCTCACTCAGTACTTGACGCAGCTTCTGGTACTGGCTAGGGGGCACTCTCCTGTATGGGAGCCTGAATGGCATGTTGTCAGACAGGTGAATGCGGTGTACAAAGCCCTTTGCTTCCCCACAGTCCAACTGGTGGCGTGAAAAGACATCTTCATACTGTAAAACAAGGTGAGTCAGCCTCCTCTTACAGTCATCTGACACCTCACACGACTCAATGTCAACGTTGCACAGTCCAACCGACCTGAGTTTGTCTTTCACAGAGTTCACATCAGCGGCAGGTGGCACAGCTGATTGGGTGCAACTGAGCAGGGGAGCTCCTGAGGGCGGGGCAACATCCATGTCTTCAAGGGCCACACAGGAGTAAACGTCAGCCAGTTTAGCATTGCGTCTCAACAGCACAGGCCTGTCAGAGGTGTTAATCAGCTTTAAAGGGACCCACCTATCTCCCCACATTGGAGTCACAATCCTCGCAACCAACACACCTCTAGGAGCTGAGGGGGATGACGTCGGCTCAGTCATGACGGCGCTGCCTGGTGAAACAGCAGTGTTCTTGGGCAGTTTTCCCCAGATGAGATACTCACGGCCGGGCTCCAGGCAGACAGCTGAGTTACACCTGACTGTGCCGATCCTGTCAGGAGCATCCCCACCTCTCCAGGGGTTCAGGCCAGCCAGCATGGACAGGAAACGTTCCACTTCTGGATCAGTGGGTGAGCAGGGGCCAGAAACTGTTCTCCAATACGAGTCACATAGTTTAGACTGGTGCAGGATGTGTTTTAAGACATTAGTTCCCAGTATTAACTCATCATGTTGACCAGGGACAACAAGTGTGGGGACCAGCATCTTACAGCCATACACTACCATTTCAATGTCAAAAGCACACTTTAGTTTCACACAAAGACCCCCACAGCCAATAAGAGTCACATTCACATCAATTTGTTTTTGGTCAGATAGTACACCAGTCTCCCTCAATCTCATCTCCACTGTCTCACTAATGCTGCAGGCCATCGAGCCACTGTCCATCATGCCACCTAACGTAACAACCCCACCCACAGTCACAGGTGTGTAAAAGAGACTGTCACTATTCCTAACTCTGTGAATATTCTGATAAACAACTTCAGAGTCAGTGCAGGAGTCTCTGGTGGATGTGTAAACAGTTTCAGCATCAGACATGTCATCAGATAGGGAGTTTGTGTCGAGACCTGTACTGCCTCCCTCCGAATACAGGTCAGTTAGTTTCCCTCAGACTGGGGCTGGGGAGAGCTATTGGCAGTACAGTTCAGCTTGGTGTGGCCAGGGGCAAAACAGGCAAAGCACAGTCTGTCAGACATGCAGTGAGAAATGGTGGTGTGGCGTGTATCATTACAGATTCTACAGGCTGCCTCCCTGGGACGTCGACCCCGCGTGGCACGCTGGAATCTCCAACCTTGACTTTGATGAACAGTGTTGCGCTGCTCCATTTTATCCATCACCTCCTGGAACATGTCAACCATGCGGGTGAGAAGTCTCTCCTCTGTCTGCTGGAGATTTTGTGCCACCGCTGGAGCAGAGGCGAGGCTTGTGGAACGGCGGGGTTCATTTAGAACAGGAGCGGGGGGAGTGAGAGGGGAACGGTACACATGACACTGAGCTTGGGGGGAGAGAGGAGAGGGACCCGGGGTGTGACACTCTTCGGACACTGGCAGGCTCACTGACGGTGGACTGGGCTGCTCAGAGGCGACAGCGGTGATGTGACTCTTTAACTGCGCAGCTCCAGCGGCCCTTCCATTAGCCCTCAGCTCTCTCTGGTAGTCATCAATTCTTGGTTGAACATCACGGGAGGTCCACTCATGAAGTGGCTTACACTTTAAGATGCAGGACAGTTCTGGGTCGGGGCAGTGTTTGACAAACATGAGAGCTACTTCATCATTCATGTTTTCCGTCTGCTTCCCCTGTCTGCGAAGACCCTCAAGAGCCAGGTCCGCTGCTTTGTTCAGTCTTATCCAGTAGTCTACTGGGTTCTCTCATGAGGGAGCATCACTGAAATACTGGAGAAGGACATTGTACATTAGTTCAGGTCCCTGTTAAACATTCAGTGTAGGATCACTGAGCAATGCAATCTGCACGACGTCTCTGGCCTTGCTCATCAAATGGTTCAAAACTTCTTCTGCCTGATCGTGTACAGGAACATCGCGTCTCTTGAGGTAAGTCTTAGTCATAACAATCCAGTCTTGAACTGAATACTTGTCAGTGTTGTCACCTCTAAATGTCTGGAGGTCTTTGTCAGACTTAACATGAACTGTCAAATGTTGGAGATCATGCTTGCTAACTTCATTGTGTGTGTTCTGTGCAGTAGATGTAGTCTGGTGGTCACTATGCATATTTACAACACCAGCTGACATTAGCTTTGTAACAATGGATTCACCAATTTGAGCACCTAACTGCCCTACCATGTCAGTGAGATGGTGGATGGCATCAGCGTCACTGTTAGGTGTGGAAGTGTGGGGTCTCTCCCTCATGAACTCATTACCAGGAGTGAACAGTGGACCTCGACCTAACCCCATATCTGTACACCCATCAGCTGTGATCCTTGAATGACCTACCTCTCTACTGTCAGTAAGATCAGAAAACAAAACGCCCCTACCTCTTGGTAACACAGGGGTAGTAAACTTATCCATTGTTAGTTAAGCAGATCCCCAAAATCATTAAATGTGCCAATAATTATGTACTTGCGTTGTGTAAATACAAGATGCAAAATGGAGTTGAAAAACCAAGGTAAGTTTTAGGAGAAAAAAAAAAAAAAAAATGTCTACACTGACGAAAGTTACCAACCCACTGGAGAAAAAAAAAAAAAATCACTGTCCCCAAACACACTGTATTTTGAGATCTGACCACACAATAATCACGAACTGTAGATCAGGACAGCAGCGCAGCATCCGCGGCGACGAGCATCAAGCTGATCTGAAGATCCGAAGGGTCACGGCACCACTGTAACGCTTGTGGGTCGGCACAATGAAGAGACAGGTTAGGAAAACATTTCAACAAATCATAAAGCAAAACAACAAATAGGAAAACATTTCAACAAATCATAAAGCAAAACAACAAATAGGAAAACATTTCAACAAATCATAAAGCACAACGGCAAATAGGAAAATGAAAACACTTTAACAAATCAAAAAACACAACGACATTAACCTCTACCGGAAAAGGTAGGGCCTATCTAGCAGAGGACGGACCCTCCTGATTGGACAGACGGACTGTATTGAATGAATGAATAGCGCCATCCTATGGCAGAACAAAAACACGCAGAATTTACTACGTTTAAAACTTTAGAAAATAAAATAAAACCACAAACCTGCGGGCGACAATCATACACAAAATGTCGGCATCCGTCTTTTTTTGGCTCACGCCTAAACATACAGAAGAGCACTCATTACACACACACACACACAGCACAACAGTCTCATGTAGCTTTACACGAGGCAGCCGAGTGGCGCCGATACTCGTAGCAAAATAGTATTTGGAATGATATCTGAACTTAAAAACTTGTGAAAAACACAGCTAAACATATTTACATCCTTCATGTACACTTTTCCTCACACATTCACTGACTTAAGACCACATTTTCATGGAAAACAAACAAAAATGTCGGCGGGACTTTCCAAGCCGAAACTCACCCTCAGCCATGGTAAACATTTCTGTGAGGGGAAGAAGGGAGGGGCTACACAAACCTGTAGGACTACAGGTGCCCAGGAGGGACAAAAAGAAAGCAAAACGTCCTCTTAGAGGCAAAAAGAAAAGAAAACTATTTAAATAAGATAAAATTCACAAACAAAATATAATAAATAATAAAGATGCATTTCAACTCTGTTACATACAGAAGGAAAAACGACTCATAACTGGATGAGGTGAGACGTGCTATCCTTACAGAGCTGCGTGGACCAGGGCAACTATTCGGCTATCGGGTGTGGCAAGTACTCCAGCAAAAACACGAGCTACGTGTTAAACAACACACGGTAATGAGATTGCTGAAGCAACTTAATCCACAAGGAACGGATGCAAGAACACACCGGAGGTTTGTGAGGCGAACATATCACTCCATGGGCATCTGGCATGTAGATGGATACAATAAGCTGAAACCCTTTGGCTTGGCCCTCTCAGGATGTATAGATGGGTTTTCAAGAAGGATCATGTGGCTTGTTTGTGGGGCTACTAACAACAACCCATCGGTCATCGCCCATAACTATATAAATTGTGTCAAAAGTGTTGGTGTGGTCCCAATGAGACTGAGGACAGACCATGGAACCGAAAATGGCACCATGGCTGCAATACAGTGTACCCTCAGACACAAGCACACAGACTACTACTCAGGCTCTTCAAGCCACAGATATAGATCATCGGTTGGGAATCAACGTATCGCGGCGTGGTGGTCCATTATGAGAAAAGGAAGGTAAATAACCCACTGTTATGGCTCCGGCCGCATATAAGTGTAATTGTGTTGCAGCAAAAAGTGTTCATCTGCCAAAAAGTGATTTCAGTCAAATAAAAAGGTATTTCAGCAGGTAAAACGGGCTGGGTTGGCTCTAATCTGTCCCGTATAAATATAAACAAGTATATTAGAATCTGTAATCACGTCAATGTAATGACTGATCACGCTATAAACTGCAAATTCGATTGAATTAGGTAACACGAAATTTAAGTTTCAAAAAGACATGACTTTGCTGTTACCATGAACATAGAGTTATGTATATTTGCATATTATGATCCTGATAAAAACAGCTGTCCATATAAAAATGGACGATGTAGGCAAGGCAAGGCAAGGCAACTTTATTTGTATAGCACATTTCATACACAAGGCAGACTCAAAGTGCTTCACATCATACAACAAAGTGGAAAAAAAATAGAAGAATTAAAAGAAAATAAAGGCAAATTTAAAAATGCATTACAGAAAGAAAGGAGAATAAAAACATATTTGCAATAATTAAAAACAGTGCAGACATTAAAAGATTTAGCAGAAAGCTATGGTGAACATAAAAGTTTTCAGTCCAGTTTTAAAAGTGGTCAGAGTTGGGGCAAGTCTTACATCTTCAGGAAGTTTATTCCAGCCATTTGTTGCATAGTGACTAAATGATGCTCTCCCGTGATTGTTGTTTACTCTGGGAATCACTAACAGATTGGTCTCAGAAGATCTTAGTGGTCTAGAAGGCTTATGTAGTGGGAGCATATCAGTGATATACTTCGGTCCTAGACCATGTAGTGATTTATATGTGAGCAGGAGGATTTTGAAATCAATCCTCTGACATACAGGGAGCCAATGTAAGGATTTAAGAATTGGTGTAATGTCTGACAGTTTTTTTCGGAAGACCTGCAAGGAGACCATTACAGTAGTCTAGCCTACTAGTAATAAAGGCATGTACAAGTTTTGGTAACACTTTACTTGAAGGTACCGTCATAAGAGTGACATGACATTGTCATAAGAGTGACATGACACAGTCATAAACATGTCATAAACATTATGACAATGTCATTAAACGTTTATGACTGTTGTCATTAAGTGTCATTCGATTTGGTAATGACAAGTTGACATTATTTTGGTTGTCTTCATTATGACAACTTGACATTAATCAAGGTGACATAACCAGAATTTGTCTTTGTCATGACAACTTGACATTAAATTTGTTTGAGATGTCCTTATTATGACAACGTGACATTATTCAAAGTGACATTATTAGAAAATGTCTGTCATGACAACTTGACATTAAATTTGTTTGAGATGTCCTTATTATGACAACGTGACATTATTCAAAGTGACATTATTAGAAAATGTCTCTGTCACGACAACCTGACATTAACGAAATATGCATCTGTTTTTGTGTTTATGGCAAGTTGACAATGATTATTATAATTAGCTGTGCAAGGTTAAAGACCAATTCTAGCACTTGGTTATTGATGTTTGACAGAATACCAAAAACTGACTGTCATGACATTATTATGACAATGTAATGAAGAAATTCTTTGACCTAAAGTAAAGTGGTAGCATTTTGATCTGTCATTAACATATCATGAAGGATAAACTGACTGTTATGACATCACTATGACAATGTAATGAAGAAATTCTTTGACCTAAAGTAAAGTGGTAGCATTTTGATCTGTCATTAACATATCATGAAGGATAAACTGACTGTCATGACATCATTATGACAATGTAATGAAGAAATTATTTTACCTCAATTAAAGTGGTAGCATTTTGTGATCTGTCATTATCATAGCATGATGGATAAACTGACTGTCATGACATCATTATGACAATGTAATGACAAAATTCTTTGACCTAAAGTAAAGTGGTAGCATTTTGATCTGTCATTAACATATCATGAAGGATAAACTGACTGTTATGACATCACTATGACAATGTAATGAAGAAATTCTTTGACCTAAAGTAAAGTGGTAGCATTTTGATCTGTCATTAACATATCATGAAGGATAAACTGACTGTTATGACATCACTATGACAATGTAATGAAGAAATTCTTTGACCTAAAGTAAAGTGGTAGCATTTTGATCTGTCATTAACATATCATGAAGGATAAACTGACTGTCATGACAGCATTATAACAATGTTTTTATTATAACATCATTGACAATTTTATTTTCTCATGAACATCATCATTATCACGACACAAGGTCACAACATTATACTATACACGTTACAATGTGCTTAGAAACCTCTTCTGCTCAACACTCATGTCATGATTACTGACCATGAACATGTTGCATGTATTTCCCTCACCATTTTTACTCGAACTAATGGGTAAAAGCTGCTTTTGATCACCCTTACAGAATGCTTTGCTGCTCCTGACCAGTAGCTATCAACAATATCAAACTTAACTCAAAATCTAGAGGTCTAATGACTCAAATCAAACTTAACCAGCTTTTGCTGGCATACATTGTGACTTCTGGGCCTGCAATAACTGCAACATTGCTACAAAACAAGCAAACACAAATACTGGAAAAAGTTTCTTAACAAAACATGAACAACAATAAAAACTATTGACTAATTGTCTAATGACTAGGTCATTTTGTAAGTGATCGGCAGTAGTTCACCTGCCTTTTTTTTGTGCGTCAGTGTGCTCGCCATTTCTGCTGTTATGGCTTCCCTGCACCTCTCTGTGAAGATGGACATTTTGTCATGGCTATCTTTACTCAAACCCTCAAATATGTCTGGGAAAATGATGTTGACCTCAGCGATTGGGGCGGTCCTTGCAATAGTGTTCCGGTCCACCCCCAAATGCTCAAAGGCTCGCTTCATGGATCCAGTTTTTTTGAAGCTCTTGAGAGCCCTCTTGTAGCGCCGCACCACGCCATCAATGGTTGTCACTTGGAAGAGAAGATGACAAAATTTGAATTAGTTATGATTGATTTCCTTAAAGGAGACGTTTGGTGTTAGACCTAAGCCCCATTGTTCAAGCTCATCACATGTGGTCCATAGGAAAAAGAAGAAAATTTATTTGAATACTATTATTTATTTAAGCAATATCACAGGAGAGGGAGTGCTGTTGTACTGTATATCAGCACGGCTGTGATTCGGTCGTAGGCACGAGGCCGCAGGCCGAGTGCCGCAGATAATCACACCGTGCTGATATACAGTACAACAGCACGACCTCGAGTGTGATATTGCTTTTATACAACAGTGCTACGAGCACATTTTATTAGTTAACAGTAATAAGAAACAAGAGATTATGATTTGTTTGTTTAGTAATTATTTATTCGGCTCTGCCAACACAAATAGTTCCGCAACTGAAGGGAGACAAGGCTGTTGCCAGGCAACACATATTACAGTACATAAACATTCCTAGACACAAGCTCGCTACTCTGTGTCAGAGCGATAGGCTCTGCTCTGTCCAGGTCTGATGATGACCATTCATAGTTCAAATCAAATGTTATTTTTGGAAATATGTCCATCTTTACCGTGCAAAGTTTGCCACAATCTAAGATAGGCTATTTAACAGCTGATGTAACGTTAGCTAATAACGGTTATTAGAACGCCCGTACAGCGGAGTGATTATGTCTGTAAAAAGTCGCAGTGCTGTTATACTGTATATCAGCACTCATGGAACGTCTCTTGTCCAATCAAATTGCTCGGTTGGGACCGGTCGGAACTACCTGTTGTATAATCATATTTATTTATTTGAATACTATTCAAATAGGCAACTATTCAACGATTCGATTCGGAGAAGTCTGATTCGACTGAACCTCGTCAAATAGTCGCAAAATGTGGTTGTGGGGGGGGAAAAAAGGATTCTGAATATATAGGGGTGCTCCCTGCTGCTGCATGTTGTCGTCCTCCTGCTCACAGATGCCACCTGGTGGTTGTTTGGACACATTGCCGCTTCTCATGAAAACACAATTGATCCTCCACTAAAAAGGTGCGTGATTCTCGCGTGAACTCGGCCACAACGAAGTAGTACCTACTGTACATGCCTCATACAGTACAAGGCTTCAAAATTATTGGAAAACTATTTATTTATTCAATGATTTCTAATGTTTTTAAACTCACCAGTCATAGAGGAACACAGGTTAGGGTTGGATGGTCTTTCAGTCTTGCTGCTCCCTTCACCTCTCTTCTTGCCACGAGTTTCCATCTAGACCAGCATAAAAAAGAGGGAAAAAACACCACCACTCCATGTAAAACCAAATCAAACGGTTTAAAGCAAGCCATTTACATCTCGCAACCTCTCTTAAAATCTAGAATAGGCTATAAAATGGGATAAGTTTGCATTCTAGCTAACTGGAAGTTCTCTCTTCAGGACTGCTGAATGAGAGACGTTTTGTAACATCAGTTGATAAAACGCAGCACGGCAACATTTACTCACAACTGCACAATAAGTTACACCCCACGCAGAAATTCAGGCCCTGTCCTTACCTAGCTAATGTTAGCTAACGTTAACATAGTGAGCAATGAACTACCAAATACTGACCAAGGAAGACAGCTGCCAGAGATATACGTGTATTTACAAAAAAATAAGTTATAATATGCTTCGTTTGAATTACCTCTCTTTCGAACTTCGCTTTAGTCGTAGTAGTTCTTTTCCCTCTTGTCGTCTTCAACAAGCGTCCTGTGGAACCGTCTGGAACGTCTGCTGAGTAACGTTAGTGTTGCTGTTACCGTAAAGCAGGTAATAGACCAATACCTGCAGTGCAGTGCACTGAAGACTTAACGCATTCATGTACAACTTTAAAACAAACTATGCATCCAGATAAGAGAAGCAAAAGAGGAAATTATTCAAATGATGCATGGCTTGTTATCGTGTCACTTTCTAAAATGTCTTCAACAATTGACATTGCGACAGTATTGGTGTAATTATGGTAAATTCAAGATTGCCGCCCAATTGTAAGTGCTATTCTGTGCTGCTGTGGGTAGAGAGGAGACATCGAGGCAGTAAAGCACGATGACAAGATTATTACGAGGACTTTTAAGAAACAGTCGGCACCCCGACACTACAGAAAACAAAAGAAAAACTGTGAAATGGATGTGTAAATGGGGACTATTGAAAAGCAATATAACCTGCGCAAGATGCAATGGCAAGATGCATCTGAAGAAATCTAGATGCAGCGATGGATTTCGCAGGTAAGATGGGCTCTATTAAAATATCATAATCAGTAACGTTACTGACTAGTCAAGGCTATAATTGGTGATAATTTTTCCTTCTTTAGGGTCTGCAATCTTCATAAAAACCACCCACTGGCAGTACGACATGGAACAATATTCTCGAAATCCCACATTCCTTTGGCAAAATGGCTCGAATTCATACACAGGTAGGCACGAAATTAATATGTGCGCTGTGACTCTGTTATCTGGTTCTGTGTTGTTAATACATGTTTTGCTAATTTCAAAGAAATGACATTCAAAAACAATCTCCCAAAGTTTCATAGTCCAGATAATTGAGGAAAGGCACGTAAATGACGATTAAAGTTGACTTACAACTTTTAACCCTCTAGAGAGGAGCACAACATTAGGCTAAATAACTTCTGAATCTGATAGAGACGAGCTGTAAACTGCATCTGAATCGTGAGATTCTCTGCTTTCCGGGGGTCTTTGAATGGTGCATTTATGACAAGGGTAGCCACGTGTAATAACGTAGTACGGGACCAGATGCTAAGCTGAGCGGTAGCAGCGATGCTAAACCGAACGTAGTAGCATGCTAACGCTTGCAGATGTTTTACAAAACATGAAATATCTTCTGAACCGTTTATGATAGAGACGAGCTGTAAACAGCATCTGAATAGTTACATTCTGCCTTCCGAGGGTCATTGAATGGTGCCTCTACAAGGTACGTGTAATCACATGGTACGGAACAGACGCCAGATTCACGGAAGGAGACGTTCTAAATTGTTTGAACGCAAAGCAGTGAGTGGAAGACCATAATTAAAATCGTCATATCTTAAAAACTATCCAATGTATGACTTTGACTAGGGTATCATTTTAAAGCCTATTTTCTCCCCTTTCTATTGATGCCAAAATCTCAATTTTGAAATTTGGGTCACTATGACTCATTTTGCTGGATCAGGTCATGAATTTTCAGACTACCAAGTATATTCTAAATGCTTTGCTCTTCCTGAGAGGAATAGTGTGTAGTATACTGTAACTAAAAACTTAAATATCTGCTTTAGCAATTAGGCTGCGGGCCAGAAGAGTCCGTAGTGCACCTTAATTTCCAACTAAACCAACTTTATTTTGAAATTTCAAACCATGCTGAATTTGAATGTCAAGAAAGATTGAAAATTTTGGGATGTGCTCCCTGTTTCAGCCCCATGTGTATATTACTTAATTACCTATGTATTAGTTCACAGTATGTCTTCAATATAATTTACTTTTCTTAAGGTTTGCACAAGGTTTGCGGTTGAAACAACTGGACATGATCTGTGATGGTATAGCAGCAAGCTCAAGGACATTGTCCAGAATGACCCAAAAACTGAGAGAGGTTGGTGAATGATGCAATATTGATTCAAACAAGTCAGACCACAAGACTTACAGTACAGAATTAACACTATATTTTACTTATTCAGTGGCTGATAGCTGATACATTAAAAAAAAAGAATTACGTATAATACACATAGAACTCCATTCATAAGTACTGTACTTCAATTTAACATACTTGGAAAAGATTTTTCAATTACGTTGTAGTATATTGATTTTTTACTTCTGTCTTCACAGGTTTGCGTGGCTGCCGTCAAACGCCTCAGGAAGAGAGGGATGAGGATTGGAGGTCGCCATCGATTTGTTGCGATTGATGAAAGCAAATTTGCTCACAAACGAAAGGTGCAGTAGATAGTGTGTTTGTTCACAACCCACCCCATCCTACTTTCCTTTTCCATTTTGGTGCAAAATGATTACCATCCTAAATGAAATTACATGGGACGATACTTTCGATACAATGGACCCTAGTTTGGTAGACCAAGGCGCGCCGAGATGGGAGTGGCAGCGTAGGAGGGGGAGGTGTCACATATTAAGTAGGTTTCCACAGCTTCAGTTCAGGCCCGTTCTAATGGAATAAATAATCACAACAACCACTATTCAATGCAATGATCTTAATCAGCACATACATTATATCTATATTGATTGTCCCGTCACATCTGATGTCAGATCAAATTGCAATGTTTTGCACGACATTAGTATTTCTTAAAGGAGTATGAGGGTTACATAACCACATAGTCAAAACAACAAAGAACATTATGTCACATTGTATTTGTTTTGTTTTTTTGTTTGTAGTATCATCGTGGCCGTTGCGGCAACACTTGGAGGCGTTCTCACACCTGGGTCTTTGGGATGTTGGAAGTGGAGGAGGAATCTAGGACACCCATCCTGAAACTAGTGAGGAACCGCCGCGGGACAACCCTCTTGCGCCAAATCCAAAGGCATGTCAGGAGGAATGCCAACATTGTCTCTGATGAGTGGCGCGCTTACAAGGACCGCCTTGCCCAGTATGGGTACAAACAATTTAGTGTTTGCCATAAGCAGAATTTTGTGAACCCACAAACTGGAGCCCATACCCAGCACATAGAGCGGGCATGGCAGTCATACAAACAACAAATATGGCGCCTGAGAGGTAATAGAACAAAAGAATCACTCAAAATACACCTACAGATGATTGAGTGGTATTACTGGCTGGCGATTCGACATCACGGTGGCATTTGGGGTCGACTGGTGCATGACATAAAGAAGGCACAAAAGTAATCAGTTTTGACAGATAGTCAGTCATGACAGACATGTTTCTTCCATTTTATTTTTTATTTTTCATAAATAGTCTGTTCTTTATTGAATGTCAGTATGCATGAGCATGCATGTTATGAATGTTATGGTATTGTTTAGTTCCTGAGTGGGTGGGTGTTGGGCAGAAGAGGTCCTGTTTGTAAGCACATTATAACGTGTATGATGTCGTGACAACCAGTTCATATGTTTGAGAAAATAAAATTGTCAATGATAATGATAATAAAAACATTGTCATAATGATGTCATAACAGTCAGTTTATCCTTCATGCTATGATAATGACAGATCAAAATGCTACCACTTTACTTTAGGTCAAAGAATTTCTTCATTACATTGTCATAATGATGTCATGACAGTCAGTTTATCCTTCATGATATGTTAATGACAGATCAAAATGCTACCACTTTACTTTAGGTCAAAGAATTTCTTCATTACATTGTCATAATGATGTCATAACAGTCAGTTTATCCTTCATGATATGTTAATGACAGATCAAAATGCTACCACTTTACTTTAGGTCAAAGAATTTCTTCATTACATTGTCATAATGATGTCATGACAGTCAGTTTATCCTTCATGCTATGTTAATGACAGATCAAAATGCTACCACTTTACTTTAGGTCAAAGAATTTCTTCATTACATTGTCATAATAATGTCATGACAGTCAGTTTTTGGTATTCTGTCAAACATCAATAACCAAGTGCTAGAATTGGTCTTTAACCTTGCACAGCTAATTATAATAATCATTGTCAACTTGCCATAAACACAAAAACAGATGCATATTTCGTTAATGTCAGGTTGTCGTGACAGAGACATTTTCTAATAATGTCACTTTGAATAATGTCACGTTGTCATAATAAGGACATCTCCAACAAATGTAATGTCTAGTTGTCATGACAAAGACATTTTCTAATAATGTCACTTTGAATAATGTCACGTTGTCATAATAAGGACATCGCAAACAAATTTAATGTCAAGTTGTCATGACAAAGACAAATTCTGGTTATGTCACCTTGATTAATGTCAAGTTGTCATAATGAAGACAACCAAAATAATGTCAACTTGTCATTACCAAATCGAATGACACTTAATGACAACAGTCATAAACGTTTAATGACATTGTCATAATGTTTATGACATGTTTATGACTGTGTCATGTCACTCTTATGACTGTGTCATGTCACTCTTATGACGGTCCCTTCAAGTAAAGTGTTACCCAAGTTTTTCTAAGTCTTGAGCTGACATGAGCCCTCTAAGTCTTGCTACATTTTTTAGGTGATAGTAGGCTGATTTTGTTACTGATTTAACGTGACTGTCGAAATGTAAATCAGAATCCATAATAACCCCAAGATTTCTGGCTTTGTTTGAGGTTTTCAGGGACAGAGAGTGAAGGTGTTGAATTACTTTAAACCTTTCTTTTTTAGCACCAAAAACAATTATCTCAGTTTTGTCCTCATTTAGTTGTAGGAAGTTTTGGCACATCCAGTCTTTGACTTGCTCAATGCACTGGCACAGAAGATCTATGGGGCGATAGTCGTTTGGTGATAGTGCTACATAGATTTGGGTGTCATAGGCATAGCAATGGTGGTCAATGTTATTATTTTGCATGATTTGTCCTAGTGGGAGCATGTAGATGTTGAATAAAGTTGGCCCCAAGATTGAACCTTGAGGGACTCCACACGTTACATTGGTAGGTTCCGATACAAAGTCGCCAATGGATACAAAATAGTTCCTATCTTGTAGATATGACTTGAACCAGTTTAAGACTGTGCCTGAGAGCCCCACCCAGTTTTCCAACCTATCCAAGAGTATTGAGTGGTCGACAGTGTCAAATGCAGCACTGAGGTCTAATAGCATTAATATTGAAGTTTTGCCAGAGTCTGTGTTAAGACGGATGTCATTTACAACTTTAATAAGGGCCGTCTCGGTGCTATGAAAAGGTCGAAATCCTGACTGGAAGTTGTTGTGGCAGCCAGTTGAAGCCAGGAAGTGATTTAGTTGTTAGAGGACAACTTTCTCAATTATTTTACTTATGAAGGGTAGATTTGAAATTGGTCTGTAGTTGTTGATAATAGAGGCATCTAGGCTCTGCTTTTTTAGAAGAGGTTTAATGACTGTAGTTTCGAAGGCCTTTGGGAAATTGCCTGATTGAATGGAGTTATTAACTATTTGCAATACGTCTATTGATAGGCAGTCAAAAACATTCTTAAAAAAGTTGGTAGGTAAAGCATCAAGGCAGCAGGTGGATCATTTTAGATTTGTCACCGTTTCCACTAGAGTTTTAGGGCCCTAGTTTCGTGGCGCAGCGCAGGGCGGCGCAGGGTGGCGCAGGGTGGCGGAGCCGGCGCAATGCAAGTTTCGACCTGCGCAGCCTTGCGCACCGTCAGTTTGGCAGTTTGGTGGATCGCCTGCGCCAAGATGGGTGTGGCAGCGCAGCAGGGGGAGGCGTCACAGATTCAGCTTGGCGTAGCGGAATTTTCGTGGCAAAAAGCTTTGCCGAGACTGCGCTGAAAGCTCGCCAGCTCCAACCTGGTCTACTTTCGGCGCAAGGCGTAAATAAAGTCCATTCATTCAATGCGAATCACAGCTGGCGGAGTGGAAGTTTGGCTGACGGCGCGCAGTGCGCACACGTCACCTAGACCTCACAGGCAGGTTTCCACAGTTCCAGGCACATTTAAATGCAATAAATAACCACAACAAACACTATTTAATGCAACTAATTGAATCAACACGTGAATTTATATCTATATAGATTGTCCCGTCACATCTGACGTCAGATCAAAGGCGGATGGCACGCGTAACGGAAACTCAGCCTCTCGGACCAAAACATCTCCCTCTCTCTCTCCTGTTTTTTATAATATCAGCATTGTTATTATTATGATACGCGCGCACAGCGCGTGATGAGCGTGGTGGGAGCAGCGGCGCTGCTTCTGTCATCGGGTTGTCAAGTGACGGAACTTGCACTGAACCTCCCCTAACGCATTAAAGGTGAGGAGAGGAGCTCATTTGATTGGTGAAGATCTGAATCGGCTATATTAATCCCAGTCCACGCCTCGTCTCCTCCTCGTCTCCCACTCACGCCTTCTTCTCCTCCCTCTTTCCCACTTGCGCCGGTGGGCGAGACGGGAGGTGTGCCTGCGCGAGCCTGCGCGGTGCACGAAACTTGCAAAGTCCAGGCGGACACACCCCGTCGGCGCGGCGCAGGTGCGCTGAAAGCTGACTGCGCCTGGTCTACGAAACTAGGGCCCTTAGAGTCTATGGCATTAAAGCTTGCCATCATTGCTGTGTTACTTTTGCCTGAACAGGGTGGTGATCCAACTTTTTTGTTTGAGATATTGATGGCGCGTCCGATGCCTTCAATTTTATTAGTATAAAAGAATGCAAACTCATTGCATTTCTGCGTGGAATGGAGTTTAGCTGGTATTTGTGTTGGGGGGTTGGTCAGTCTGTCAACAGTTGCAAATAGGGTTTTCGCCTTATTAGTGTTGTTGTTTATGATATTGGAGAAGTATGTTTCTCTCGCACTTTTTAAGACTAAATTGTAGGCCCAGAGGCTCTCTTTATAGATGTCATGGTGAATATGAAGTTTAGTACTCCGCCAGATTCGTTCAGCCTTCCTGCACTCTCTTCTCTGGGCTGTCACAACAGCAGCTTTTCTCCAGGGTGCCTTTTGCTTACCAGAAATTGTTTTAACCGTAGCAGGTGCAATGACATCTATGACATTCAGAATTTTGGAATGAAAGATGTTTACAAGATCATCAGCATGACATGGGTTTAGAGGTGGTAACGAGGAGATGGCATTTTTAAAGAGTACATTGGCATGTTCATTGATGTACCGCTTTTTGACCTTATTTGATTCTGTTTGTGTGTCAGGAATGAAAGAAATATTAAAGAAAACACAGAAGTGATCAGACAATGAAGGATCAGTCACAAAAACATCAGAAACATGGAGACCTTTTGTGATAATCAGGTCCAGGGTGTGTCCCTTACAATGAGTAGCCTCTTTCACATGTTGAGAAAGGTCAAATGTGTCTAGAATATTAAAAAGTTCTTTTGCACCCTTGTCATTCAAATCATCAATATGAAAATGAAAGTCACCGGTTATAACTAGGCAGTCGAAATCAGTGGAGATGCTAGACAATAATTCAGTAAAATCATCGAAAAAATGTGATGAATATTTAGGTGGCCTGTAAATAATTAACAGGAGAACTCTGGGAGAGCATTTCAACACAGCACAAAGATATTCGAATGATAGCCATAACAAACCTTCACACCTATAGAGTTATACACCAGGTAACAGCTTTCTGAAGGTCCATCAAAGATAGCACAATGCTTCATATCATTCATCAGAAGCGTGAGGAATTCTCGCCTCAGTCCGCCAGTATCTAGGCCTTCTTCAGGGGAGCCAGCATCATCACTAAACTTAACAAACATGTCACTTTCCTCGGAGTACGTGCAACGCTGAAAACCTCTGACAGCACCATCCCATACATTAGATCTGGACACGTTGAATCGGCTGACTTGTATGCCGAGAACAAAAAGTAGAAAAGTTACTTTGTATGTAAAAAAATATGCTCCAAGCATAATGTTTTAGCTCATTAGCTGAACACAAATGGATCAAGCATTCCTTCCATTCAATATTCATAAATTGTACTCCTAACACTTGATTTTGATTCCCTAGGACACTCTCTAGGCAGTTAATAAAACAATAGGCTACTTTTAATACATTCAAATAGAGTTCTTTACAGAAAGACATCTCTCTACTGGACCAAGTATAGTTTTTCTCACCACGGTAACTGAAATTGGCATTTCACCCTTCTTAATACAGTGATGTTTAATGACTAGTCGTACTCTATGCAAGTCCATTCTACAATGAGACAAGTCTGTGTAGTTGCTGCAAAAAGAAAATATGTACACAAAATACAATATTAATGAAACATACCGTGTGTCTTCTTATCAGAATTCAAGAGTGTTAATATTTAACATTCTAGACTACTTAAAACAAAAGCCCCAAATCAAACCTGTAATAGGTTCTCCTCGTTCCAGGACATCCTGAGGTACTTGGACCGACATCCTCTGTATTCATCTGTATTGGACTGCTTACATGCAGAGGTTCAAATGGCTGTAGTACAGCATAAAAAAAACAATGGAGGTTAATCAATACTTAACATAGCAAACAAAAACAACATTTTCATTAAAGAAACACCCAAATATGCTTTACATTGCACTTACCAGCGTGTCAGCTAGGTCAAACTCTGTGGGGGGACTTTTTATCACAATCTCTGTGTCAGAGTCAGAAATGTCTGACACTTCTCCAACTGCAAAAAATAAAACAATTAAAGTTAGATTGTTGTCAGTCAAAGACAGACATTTAAAAAGAAGTTAACTCCAGAAGAAGGTGATGAATAGAAAGCTGCTCTGAGACACTGCACCAGAAACAGTTGGTTTTGGCACATGGTCTGACTCTATGGGGGGGGGGGGGGGGGGGGGGGGAGTCTACAACTCCAAAAGGGCTTGCAGTAATTTTAACATGAATGCAGAAAACACCATGGGCAGCTATCTTTAAACTTATTTATTTATTTATGTCTCCAAAGTGAAACATCTAGCCACAGAAGTAAATGGCTATGGCAAAACATGACAACTTACCTTTTTCAAAGTCCTTCTTTGGGCAGATAAACATTGTGATTCTTTGATATGGTTTGCCTAATTCTGCCTTATATTCTTCGAGAATAAAAGGTATTTGTGTCCCAGGGGTATTGATAACTTCAGATCCATCCGGATACAGAAGGATGAAGGCTCCTTCATCCAAGTCTTGGTTGAAGTCCCTCATTTTTTTCACACTCGGTAGATAAGGGAATGGTTTTCCCACGTACTGGCTTCAAAGCACCAGTCTGAACAGTCACCAAGCCAAGATTAATCTGCAATAGAAAACACAGGCACTGGTAGGGAGGCTCTTCATCTGGTTTAAGGAACAGTGCTTAATTCAAGTAGTTATTCCTCTGTTTGCAAATGTTACACATAGACCCAAAATGGATCTTTCACTCAAAATGTGACTCAAAGCAGAGCAACCCTAATCTACCTTTCAAATCCTAGTAAACAACAGTTTTGGAAGGCACTTTTGTAATAAAATAAATCAAAGCTTGATCATGGCCAAATTAAGGATATTAATTCACCAAAATCGTATCTTATCAAAAGTCAAGCCTTATTTATCCTTTAATGACTTGGAAAGAGTCATCCATGCTTTTATATCATCCAGGCTCGATTATTGTAATTCTTTATATGTTGGTCTTGACCAGAGCTTGCTCCGCCGCCTGCAGCTGGTGCAGAACGCGGCTGCTCGCCTTTTGACTGGCACTAAAAAACGTGACCACATCACCCCTGTTCTGGCCTCCCTCCACTGGCTTCCCATCCGCTTTAGGATTGATTTTAAAGTGCTATTAATTGTTTTTAAGATTTTAACTGGTCTGGCTCCTCTATTGTAGCCTAATTGGCGAAGTTTCAGGAGCAGGACCACGCCTCAACAGCGACAATTTCCGCACCCTATAAATAACCACCTGACCCTCTCCTCCGCTTCGCTCCCGCACTCTGCGCCTTCGCTTCCGTGAGAGCACGCGACTTCGCCTCAAGAAACGACCAACTTTGCACGAGCAAACTTGTGTGGCTCACCTCATAGCCAACTCACCTCACGATGGACTTCGTCTCTCTATCCCCTTCCGACGACGACCTCTTCCGCGAGACCACGATTCACCAGAAGCCGACGTCACCTCCATACCCGAGACCCCCACTTCAGTGGCTCCAACGATGTCCAGCTTCTCCGATGAAACCCAACTCCGTCTCATCCATGGTCAGTATTCCGCCCGGTTCATCCCTTCTCAATATCCAAGACTACCATAGCTCGCCTGACGAATCATCCGTGTCTCCCAGCCCACCTCCTCCAGCAGCAAAGAGAGGACGGGGAAACGCGCGGACAGAACGTCGCCGGAACTCGCCGACCCCTTCACCGCCGAGGACCACTCCAGCCTCCCGCCATCATTCCGACAAACCCGGCCGAACAACTCGCCAGTCGCAACGTCACCATGCTCCAGCCAGATCCCCCGACCAGCCTCCAGCTTCAAAAATCTCTGACTGGAAAGTAGCCACACTCCAAAAGACCTTAAAAGATAAAGGCATTCCGTTTCACCGATCCGACAATAAAGCAAAACTCTTCTCCACACTCATGGCCGCCCGTTCCGTCAACACCAGGTCGCTTCCGGGTGACGTCACCACGCACACCCCTTCCGGCAGCGACGTCGACGCTCTCGTTAAAGGGACAGTACCACCAAACAACACAGCCCAAAGGAAACAGGAAAAGCAACAGCAAAAACAGAGACAGAGATCATCCGCCAGAACCAACAACTCCAGAACCGTCACCACCACTTCCCGTCATCCCTACACTCCAGAGGGGGCGCCCAGACGGATTTCATGACCCTCCACCCTCCACCAGGTTCATCATCACCACCAGCAACAGCAACCTACTGCCTACTACCAGCAACCATCGCAGCCAGTTCCAGCCGGGGCTCCTGGCACCGGGATGCCAGCGCCCCCCGCTGTCTATTTCCAACCACAGCAGCTCGCGGCAGCAGGGGTACCTGGCACCGGGATGCCAGTGACCCCTGCTGCCTACTTCCAACTACAGCAGCCCGTTCCAGCAGGGGTGTCACGGCCCTGCTGGCCTTAACCTTTCATCCCTGCAGGAGGTGCTGGTGACGGTGATGAGGCTGATTGGGTGCACCTGGGCTCAGTCCTTTAGGATGCTTTAAAACCCCGGCCCAGCTCAGTGCTCTGGCGCTTCGCCCTGCCTGCTGATGCACATTTTGGTTTGCTGTCTTTTGGTTTTACACCCATCATGACATCCACACACTGCAGCCACTCACCCACATTTACACTACTGATTATACAGATAAACACACCTCATCGTTTGTCTATGTTAATTTAAACTCTTGTGTTACTAAATTATTTCATTTATTGGCACTCTTGCGTTTCGTTGTTGCTTTTGTCACTGCTTTTTGAGCCAGGCTGTGACAAAATGGGGGCTCGTCCGTTTTTGTTTGAGTTTGGTTTGGAGTTTTGCGCACAGTAATTTGGTTGGGTTGGCGGTTTGGAATAGTTTTGCCGGTTGGCACGCGGCGTGGCGTTTAGAGTGATTTCCTCGTGTTGGCCCGTGGGGAGGTGTGTTCGTGGGCGTGGGTAAGGCCGGGTTGGAGCGCGTGTGGCGCGCGCAGCTCCTGTGACTGTCATCTTTTGTCTCTCGTGGCGGAGAGTTTGGATCGTTTATTTGGTTAATGAACAGTGTGATGACAGTGCGGGCGGTGTGCCTGGTTAACTGGTTGACCCTGTAAGTTGTGTTGAAACGGTGCGCAATTGGTAATTTGGCTGCTTTGATTTTGGTTTCGTTTTGTTTGTTCTCTTGCACTGTGGCACCTACGTTTGGTTGGGGGGTTTCCCTGGTAGGTTGTAGCAGCGTTCCCCTTTGGGTCTGTCGGTCCGGTCCTGGTAGTGTTGCGGAGAAACTGAAGCATTGCTTGGGAGCACATCCTTGGTTTCGGGTGAGTGTTCGCAGATCGCTCCCCCGTGCCAACGGTTTACAGTGCGTAATTACCCACCGCAAGTAACCGCATGAAGACTAGGGCTGAGTTAGACAAGTTTTTGGTTGGGTAGATAGCGGGAAATCTTCTGGCCCCGGTGCGCACAGGATATTGAGCCGCGTAGTCCTCGACCTGGTTTTGGTCGTGGTGTGAGAGAATTTGTTGTTGTGGCTTTAATATGGAGACCATTTCGGAGTTTGTTGCGTCTCCCTCTTTGGATTTTTTGGACTTGTGCACCAGGGATCAGACGGCTCTCATTGCGGAGCATTATGCTGTTGAGGTGCAGGGTGACAAAAGTGTGAGGGACAACATTAAATCAGCTGTTGTCTCTGCTTTTTCTGCGCATGGATTGTTTGGGGAGGAAAAGGTGGATGCTCCTCCGCTGCTTACTGGGGTGTTGTCCCAGCGGCCCGAGCTCACGTTTGAGCAACAAAAAGAGCTCATGAGGATGCAGCTGGAGCATGATAGAGCAAAGCATGAGTTGGAGGTGAGAACACAGCTGGAGCATGATAGAGCAAAGCATGAGTTGGAGGTGAGAACACAGCTGGAGCATGATAGAGCAAAGCATGAGTTGGAGGTGAGAACACAGCTGGAGTTGGAGCACCTCCGACTGAAGTCGGGGAAGGCCAGTGCCGGTTCGTCTGGTCCCCTTGACATAAGCAATTTGCGGTGGGTGCCGCCGTTCAATGAACGGGATCCAGACTCCTTTTTTGTGTTGTTTGAGCGCGTGGCGGATGCACGGGGCTGGTCTGACTCAGATTGCGCTCTGATGCTTCAGTGTGTGCTGTCGGGGAAAGCGCAGGGGGCTTATTCGTCGTTGAGCACGAGTGACAGCAGGTCCTATTATAAAATTAAAAAGGCTGTGCTCACGGCGTATGAATTAGTCCCCGAAGCTTATCGACAACGTTTTAGATCCTCGAAAAGAAAAAATGGTCAAACATATGTCGAATTTGCCAGGGATTTGGACGTTCATTTTAAACGTTGGCTGGCGGCGCTAAATGTAAACACTTTTGATTACCTGTGTGAATTGGTGGTATTAGAACAGTTTAAGAATATGTTGCCTGGTAAATTGGCCACTTACATCACTGAGCGAAAGGTCTCTGTTGTCTCGGCTGCGGCCGCGGCAGCTGATGAGTTTGTGTTGATCCACAAAGCGGAGTTTGGAGACCACTCTGCGCGTCATGAGAGCGCACGGCGGAGTCATGGCACGGCGTCCTCAGAACAGGTGCAGCCATGGCTGGCACCTAGAGGCATTGTTGGACGTGGTACTGTGAATAAGGACGACAGGTGCAATTACTGTCGTGAGGTCGGTCATTGGAAGTCGGAGTGTCCCGTTTTGCGGGTCAAAAGCCGGCCAGGAAGGGCATATGTGAAACCGGCGGTCGCTGTTGCGCCGGTGGCACCGGTTGCGGTGTCCGAGCATGTGTTGCCTTCTGCTGTTGTGGATGAGGCTGAGGTTTGGGCTGCTTATGCCCCGTTCATCAGCGATGGTTTTGTGTCGCTTGTGGGGAGTGAAGTTAAAGTGCCTATAAAAGTCCTGAGGGATACGGCGGCCTATGACACGTACATGGTGGATTCGGTGTTGCCGTTGTCATCGGACAGTGACACCGGTGATGTAGTTTTGAGTCGGGGAATAGGGCTGAGTGTTTTGCCGATTCCTTTGCATAAGGTGGTTCTGAGCTGCGAGCTGGTGCAGCGATCCCAGGAGATTTCATCGTTTGTGACACCATCAGGCCTTTTTTCTTATACTGTGATGCCCTTCGGGTTACGAAATGCACCAGCAACCTTCCAGCGCCTGATGAACAGAGTGGTGTCAGGGCTGGAGGGGTGCTCAGTTTATCTTGATGATGTTGTAGTGTATAGCGATACTTGGCACTCGCACCTTCAGCGCGTTTGTGCGCTTTTTGACAGGCTCGCAGAGGCACGCCTTACTGTTAATTTGGCTAAATGCGAGTTTGCTAAGGCGACGGTCACTTACCTGGGCTGGGTAGTTGGGCAAGGTTGTGTTGCTCCGGTTCAGGCCAAGGTTCAGGCAGTCAGGCAGTTTCCTCAACCCACGACTAAAAAGGAGCTTCAATGCTTTTTGGGTTTGGTCGAGTATTATAGGATTTTTTGTAAAAATTTCTCGACTGTGGTGTTCCCTCTTACAGAGCTCCTGAAGGCGAAGGCGAAGTTTGTGTGGTCCTCTGATTGTCAACATCCATCCATCCATCCATCCATTTTCTTCCGCTTATCCGGGACCGGGTCGCGGGGGCAGCTGCCTGAGCAGGGACGCCCAGACTTCCCTCTCACCGGACACTTCCTCTCGATGTGGAGGAGAAGCGCCTCTACTCCGAGCTCCTCCCGTGTGACGGAGCTCCTCACCCTATCTCTAATGGAGCACCCGCCACCCGCGGAGGAAGCTCATTTCGGCCGCTTGTATCCGGGATCTTATTCTTTCGGTCATGACCCAAAGTTCATGACCATAGGTGAGGGTAGGAACGTAGATTGACTGGTAAATTGAGAGCTTCGCCTTTCGGCTCAGCTCTCTCTTTACCACAACGGACCGATACAACGACCGCATTACTGCAGCCGCTGCACCGATCCGCCTGTCAATCTCACGTTCCATCCTTCCCTCACTCGTGAACAAGACCCCAAGATACTTAAACTCCTCCACTTGAGGCAGGAACTCCCCCCCGACCTGGAGGGAGCAAGCAACCTTTTTCCGGTCGAGAACCATGGCCTCAGATTTGGAGGTGCTAATCCTCATCCCGGCTGCTTCACACTCGGCTGCAAACCGCCCCAGGACATGCTGGAGGTCCTGGCTCGAAGGAGCCAACAAGACCACATCGTCCGCAAAAAGCAGGGATGAAATCCAGTGGCTCCCGAACCAGATCCCCTCCGGCCCACGGCTGCGCCTAGAAATCCTGTCCATAAAAATAATGAACAGAACCGGTGACAAAGGGCAGCCCTGCCGGAGTCCAACATGCACCTGGAACAGGTCTGACTTACTGCCGGCAATGGGAACCAAGCTCCTGCCCCGGTCATACAGGGACCGAACAGCCCTTAGCAGAGGGCCCCCGACCCCGTACTCCCGAAGTACCTCCCACAGAATGCCACGAGGGACACGGTCGAATGCCTTCTCCAAGTCCACAAGTCCACACATGTGGACTGGTTGGGCAAACTCCCATGAACCCTCGAGCACCCTGCGGAGGGTATAGAGCTGGTCCAGTGTTCCACGGCCAGGACGAAAACCGCATTGTTCCTCCTGAATCCGAGGTTCGACTAACGGCCGAATTCTCCTCTCCAGTACCCTGGAATATTGATTGTCAATATGCTTTTGATAACATCAAATCGCTTTTGTGTTCTGCTCCTGTTTTAGCAGCTCCATGTTTTGGTCAGCCGTTTATGCTGCAGGTGGACGCCAGTCAGGTTGGAGCAGGTGCAGTTTTGCTGCAGGAGGATGCCCAGGGTTTGGTGAGGCCAGTCAGTTTCTTTTCCAGAAATTTCAATCGTTATCAGAGTAATTACTCTGTTATTGAGAAGGAAGCTTTGGCGTTGATTTGGGCAATCCAGCACTTTGAGGTCTATGTGGGTTCCGGCGGGAGGTCTCTGGTAGTGTATACTGACTAGGGATCGACCAATTATCGGCCTGGCCGATAATATCGGCCGATATTCAGCATTTTTGCGATCATCGGCATCGGTCATTTTTTTCACCGATAACCGATATCAGTGTTTCCCTAGAATTTTTTTCAGGCCCGGTGGTACCCACCGTAAAAACCCTAGACAGACGAGACGCGTGGGATGGTGTTTTGGTGCAGTTGGATTAAGTCAGGCGGCACAGCAAGCAGTCTGCAATTCTACAATTATTATATTTGCATTCAACATTTTTGTTCAACCAGAGTGTATTCAAGGTTTTCAAGGATTCAAGGAGAGAGTGACTTATTAAGGTGCCGGTTGATGGAAATGATCCAAAATTAGGGGCCGGAAAAATATGGCTGGAAAATGAGGAGCATCACATTAATAGCTACAGATACTGTAAAACGTCATATGAGTGCATATATTGTCTTATTTTATCAAGTAAAATATAACTTATAGGTTTACTCAACAGCCTAATAGTTCATAGAAATTCAGGTAGAAATAGGTTAACTCAGAGTTCCACAGCTTATCAAAAAACAATCCTTATTTTATTAACATAGGCTGCCTAAGGGCGCGATCAGTAGCGTGCCTCGGCACGATTGCCCCAGGGGGGTCCCCCGCAGCTTTGCATTCACACTGCTCCAGCCCAAACGGGCTTTGGCCCCTTAGCCGGTTGTACATACGTCATCACGTCCTAATACTACACACGCATGGCTTGATGTTGTTTTTAAGGAGCGCCGTCTCTGCATATATTTCTCGACAACACTCTACCTGCATCAGCGAATGTGCGCACGAGCGGATCTGTGCGAGCAGGCAGCGCGAGGAAAGCGGATTTTGGACGGAGACACACAGCGGCATTTTTCCGGTACCGGTCCGGTTCCGCTCACACCACGAGTCTGAAGAGTGCAACAGCTTAACAAAATAAAGTGTCAACTTTCCGTGTTTTCAAAGTAGAAAGCGACATCTTGGTGGTTTAACGAGGCAGAGCGGCATCAGAACAACATCAAGCGCGTAAAGTACACGAAGAAGAACGTAGCGGGAGCGCGCAGCAAGGATTGTTGCGGCCGCGCGTCTTGCGGAGCAAGTCTACTGTGCTGCGCGGAGGCGCTCCTAATGTAAATGATTATTGATTTATGAATGAATTGATAGGTGGCTTATTTTTGGCATATTGTTTTATTTTTATTCTTATTTATGTAATATGACATACAGTTCTAAGCACAAGAGTGTACATTTAATGTTCTGAGATTCTGAATATGAATAAATATAATAATAAATAAGGAACTATAAGTGAAAAACTCTGGTAAGCACTGAAAGTTGTGTCTTTATTTACTCATTATGCTGTTTTATGTAAAATTTTAATCGAAAAGTAACTATTTAATCTATAAAATGAATGTAGTGAGCCAAGGTTCCGGCCACCCTCTTTATTGGTTTGCTCTTAATCAGGCTGGATCAGATGTAGCCTACCTGAGAGGGAGAGAACATAAGACATCATTAATTAAATGTTATTCATGCAGGCTATCATAAGAATATTATGGAAGTTTAACAGACAGTTTTGCTCTAATAAATGAATATATATTTTCTCTTTTTTAATTCTCACTTTTTGTCTCTCTTTCTCTAAATCCTCATTACAGATGGATGGATCAAAGAAGCGGGTGAAAAGTACAGTATGGCAGTATCTCACACAGCCAACCCCAGGAAAGGCAGTGCAATACCTCATGTTATTATGTTAATTATGTGTTCATGTTATTTTACAAAAAGTTAAGGCCATTTTTTCAGTGTAAACAAACAGTATACTGTATTCATTCTAATCCCAGGTGTGTTTCTCTAAATTTTGACACCAAAATGTTCATTTTTACTGCAAATAAATATCGGTTCTACATATCGGCTATCGGTTTCGCTTGGTTATTAATAATCGGTATCGGTATCAGCCCTGAAAAATCCATATCGGTCGATCCCTAATACTGACCATAACCCTCTGGTTTTTCTTCAGTCGCTGCGGTGCTTGAATCAGAGGTTAATGAGGTGGTCTTTGTTTTTTCAGGCATATGACCTTGATATTCGACACATTAAAAGGACAGCCAATACTGTTGCTGATGCACTGTCACGTGCGCCTCTGTAGTGCGTTTGTTGCACTGTGTTGATTATTAATGTCCTGTTGTCTTTTGGTGTTCTTGGTCTGTTCTTAATCCCTCTATAGGTTCCTAAATTGCTTCCCATGGTACCGGGGTTGCTGGACCGGGGTGGGAAAGAGGTGGGCGGGGCACCAGAGACTGCAGGTCATGGGTTTGTTTTCTTTATAAATTTATTCTGATTTGCATTTTGAGTAGTTATGTGTTTTGATTGTATTTTTGTTCTTTATAGAATAGGTAATATTGTTTGTGGAGTCGGCGGTCTCCTTTGGGACACCGACTTTATGGGGGGGGGGTGTCACGGCCCTGCTGGCCTTAACCTTTCATCCCTGCAGGAGGTGCTGGTGACGGTGATGAGGCTGATTGGGTGCACCTGGGCTCAGTCCTGTAGGAGGCTTTAAAACCCCGGCCCAGCTCAGTGCTCTGGCGCTTCGCCCTGCCTGCTGATGCACATTTTGGTTTGCTGTCTTTTGGTTTTACACCCATCATGACATCCACAAACTGCAGCCACTCACCCACATTTACACTACTGATTATACAGATAAACACACCTCATCGTTTGTCTATGTTAATTTAAACTCTTGTGTTAATAAATTATTTCATTTATTGGCACTCTTGCGTTTCGTTGTTGCTTTTGTCACTGCTTTTTGAGCCAGGCTGTGACAGGGGCTACTGGCACCGGGATGCCAGTGTCCCCCGCCGCAGTTTTTCTACAACCACCACAGTCCGCTCCAGCTCCTGGCACCGAGATGCCAGCACCCTGCGCCAGGAGGCAGGGACCTGCGTCATCCCAGTTCCAGCATTCCCAGCAGCCCTGGTCAGCTGGGGTCATCAGCTCCAGGATGCCAGCACCCGGGCTCCCCCCCAGCAGGCAACTCCTAGTTTCACTCTTTCCACAGCCAACCTTCCCGCTCACCACCCTAACACTTTCATTTCCCCTCCTTCCCCAGTTCCCACCAGCCTACGTAAGCAGATAATAGATGGTGATTACATCGACCTTGCACTCCTAATCTTGCCTTCCCTCCACCAGCCACCGACAAATAGATCCAATGAAGGTTACGAAGGGTGCCCCCACTCTAAAGTGAGAGCACCCACACGCTCTAGAGAACTTAACCCCACAGAGTTCGCTTACGCCTTCTCCCTTTTCAGAGATGTCTTGTGTTCCAAATTCCCCACGCGACGACACTAACTGGACGACTATTTGTCCACCATTCTGAAACTTGCCCTCCGCTTTGGCGGAAACGGTTTCTATCAATACCACATACACTTCGCCTCCGAAGCTGCAGCCCGCCACTCACAATTCAACGAGGCCACCTACTGGGGCACTCTTGACAATGAAATATACTGCCGCATCTTCGCCGCCCGCGCAGCTCTCCAATGCCCCCTTTGCGGCGGCCCATCTCACCCAGCCTCTTCTTGCTCCATCCCCACCCACAATGAGCCGTATCAAAGCCGAACGAGAGCGTCAGCATTCTCCCGCTTGTCGTCGGCACCTCCACCAGCACCCATATCTCCTAAACGGGTGTCATCCGCACCTTCCACCATCCCCATCACCAAAGGCATTGATAAAAAAGGCAGACCCATCTTCCACCAAGGAGGACGTTCCATCTGCAATAATTTCAACAGCACCGGATGCTCCATGTCCCAGTGCCACTTCCTCCAAGTCTGCTCCTTCTGCGGCGGGGGCCACGCCCGCCCAGCATGCCCGCACAACCCTACCTCGCCGAAACCAGGTGAGCACTTATCGACACCCATTAATATCACAGCTTTAGCAGAAGCACTTTGTAACCACTCCGATCCAGTTTTCGTTCACTTCCTGATTAAAGGATTCAAAGAGGGTTTCCATCCCGGACTTTCCACACAACCATCCATTCCTTTCAAGGTTAAAAACCTTCAGTCAGCTATAACCGATCCAGAATCAGTCGACCGCCTGCTCGCAATAGAAGTTAAGGAAGGCTTCATGATTGGACCATTCGTCCATCCCCCTTTTCCTAACTTTCGCATCAGCCCCCTCGGTATTGCAACCAGGAAATACTCCGGCAAGAAACGCATTATCATCGATCTTTCAGCACCCCACGGCAGTACCATCCCCAGCATCAACAGCTTGATCCCGAGTGAGGACTTTTCCCTTCACTATGCCACCATCAACCATGCCATCGCCCTCATTAAACTTGCCGGCAAAGGGTCATGGCTCTCAAAACCCGACATCACCAACGCCTTCAAAGTCCTCCCCATCCACCCCGACTTCTGGCGTTTCTTCGGTGTCCGTTGGTGCGATGCATACTACTTCGCCGTCAGGCTCACTTTCGGCTGCAAAAGCAGCCCCAAACTATTCGACACCCTGTCCGAAGCCCTCTGCTGTATCCTGTCCAACAACCACGGGATTCCTTACGTCATCCATCTCTTGGATGATTTTCTTATCATTTCCCCCCCATCGTCACCACCAGCCTCTGGCCTGGTCATTCTGACTTCAGTCTTTGCCGACCTCGGAGTTCCACTGTCCGCAGAGAAAACAGAGGGCCCCTCCACATTAGGGATCGACCGATATGGATTTTTCAGGGCCGATACCGATACCGATTATTAATAACCAAGCGAAACCGATAGCCGATATGTAGAACCGATATTTATTTGCAGTAAAAATGAACATTTTGGTGTCAAAATTTAGAGAAGCACACCTGGGATTAGAATGAATACAGTATACTGTTTGTTTACACATTGAAAAAATGGCCTTAACTTTTTGTAAAATAACATGAACACATAATTAACATAATAACATGAGGTATTGCACTGCCTTTCCTGGGGTTGGCTGTGTGAGATACTGCCATACTGTACTTTTCACCCGCTTCTTTGATCCATCCATCTGTAATGAGGATTTAGAGAAAGAGAGACAAAAAAGTGAGAATTAAAAAAGAGAAAATATATATTCATTTATTAGAGCAAAACTGTCTGTTAAACTTCCATAATATTCTTATGATAGCCTGCATGAATAACATTTAATTAATTATGTCTTATGTTCTCTCCCTCTCAGGTAGGCTACATCTGATCCAGCCTGATTAAGAGCAAACCAATAAAGAGGGTGGCCGGAACCTTGGCTCACTACTGTCACACTTTGGGCCTGCAGGGAGGACTCAGATGCAGGGCAGCGGCAGTAAAAAAAGGCTTTTATTTCTAAAATAAAAATGAACACACAAAAACCGCTCCAACGGGAGGAAAAACAGGCTCAGGAATTAAACTATAAACAAAATGAACAAAGAAGGCAAAAACACAAACTTAACTCGACAAAGGCAAATACTTCTGGAGGATCTTGGCATGACACGGACGAAGGACGAACTGGCACAAGACAAGGGGAGACGCAGACTTAAATACACAGAGGGATAACGAGCAACAGGTGACAACAATCAGGGATCAGGGATGACATCAGACCAGGGAACACATGAGGAAGGGCAAGTGACCTGAAACGAGAAGGGAGTTATTTTCAAAATAAAACAGGAAATGACAAGACAAAACCCCAAGACATTACCACACCGGCGTGACAGTACCCCCCCCTTAAGGGACAGATCCCAGATGTCCCTAGGGTCCATGATACGTAGGGCGGGTGGAGGGGGCCAGGAGGCAGGGCTCAGGAGGCCGGGCATGAGGGCGACCTAGCGGACGGGACCGCTCAGGAGGCCGGGCGTGAGGGCGACCTAGTGGGCGGGACCGCTCAGGAGGCCGGGCGTGAGGGCGACCTAGCTGACGTGGCCGCTCAGGAAGGCGACGTGGAGCAGGCGTAGGACGGCCCCCTGTCTGGACAGGAACGGGTGACGAGCGGACCTCCTGAAGGCTGCGTGGAGCAGGCGTCGGACGGCCCCCCGTCTGGACAGGAACGGGTGACGAGCGGACCTCCCGAGGGCTGCGTGGAGCAGGCGTCGGACGGCCCCCCGTCGGAACAGGAACAGGCAAAGAGCGGATTCCCGGAAGGCTGCGGGGAGCAGGCGTCGGACGGACCCCTATCTGGGCTGGTGCCGGACGATCCTCCCCCCGGACTGGTGTCTCCCGGGCCGCCGACTGAAGACCAATGGCCGGTGTCGACCGGGCCGCCGACTGAAGACCACTGGCAGGTTTAGACCGGGCCGCCGACTGAAGGCCAATGTCAGGTGTCGACCGGACCGCCGACTGAAGACCACTGGCAGGTGTCGACCGGACCGCCGACTGAAGACCACTGGCAGGTGTCGACCGGACCGCCGACTGAAGACCACTGGCAGGTGTCGACCGGACCGCCGACTGAAGGCCAGTGACCGAGACGTGGACTGGATGCTTGGCTGTGGCCTGGACTGGATGCTTGGCTGTGGCTGAGGCCTGGACTGGATGCTTGGCTGTGTCCTGGACTGGATGCTTGGCTGTGGCTGAGGCCTGGACTGGATGCTTGGCTGTGGCTGAGGCCTGGACTGGATGCTTGGCTGTGGCTGAGGCCTGGACTGGATGCTTGGCTGTGGCTGAGGCCTGGACTGGATGCTTGGCTGTGGCTGAGGCCTGGACTGGATGCTTGGCTGTGGCTGAGGCCTGGACTGGATGCTTGGCTGTGGCTAAGGCCTGGGCAGGGCTGGATGCTTGGCTGTGACTGAGGATGGCTGGAGCTCAGGGGTTAGGAGGAAGCCCCTGACCCAGGCAGGCAATGAGCCCCTGAGCCACGGGCTGGCGGAAACCAGCTCCCTGGCCCTCGCCAGGGCCGACTGCCTCTCCTCCTCTCCCTCAGCATGCCGGTGCTCGGCCTGGAGACACTGGAGTCGGTAGGTAGCCTCCCGGAGCTCATGCGTTGAGCCACATAAAAAAAAGGCTGCTAAGTCCATATTTCTTAGCTGCTGCTGCTGCTCTGCTGGGTCCTTACTGGGCCAGTTCGTTCTGTCACACTTTGGGCCTGGAGGGAGGACTCAGATGCAGGGCAGCGGCAGTAAAAAAAGGCTTTTATTTCTAAAATAAAAATGAACACACAAAAACCGCTCCAACGGGAGGAAAAACAGGCTCAGGAATTAAACTATAAACAAAATGAACAAAGAAGGCAAAAACACAAACTCAACTCGACAAAGGCAAATACTTCTGGAGGATCTTGGCATGACACGGACGAAGGACGAACTGGCACAAGACAAGGGGAGACGCAGACTTAAATACACAGAGGGATAACGAGCAACAGGTGACAACAATCAGGGATCAGGGATGACATCAGACCAGGGAACACATGAGGAAGGGCAAGTGACCTGAAACGAGAAGGGAGTTATTTTCAAAATAAAACAGGAAATGACAAGACAAAACCCCAAGACAAGACATTACCACACCGGCGTGACAACTACATTCATTTTATAGATTAAATAGTTACTTTTCGATTAAAATTTTACATAAAACAGCATAATGAGTAAATAAAGACACAACTTTCAGTGCTTACCAGAGTTTTTCACTTATAGTTCCTTATTTATTATTATATTTATTCATATTCAGAATCTCAGAACATTAAATGTACACTCTTGTGCTTAGAACTGTATGTCATATTACATAAATAAGAATAAAAATAAAACAATATGCCAAAAATAAGCCACCTATCAATTCATTCATAAATCAATAATCATTTACATTAGGAGCGCCTCCGCGCAGCACAGTAGACTTGCTCCGCAAGACGCGCGGCCGCAACAATCCTTGCTGCGCGCTCCCGCTACGTTCTTCTTCGTGTACTTTACGCGCTTGATGTTGTTCTGATGCCGCTCTGCCTCGTTAAACCACCAAGATGTCGCTTTCTACTAAAACACGGAAAGTTGACACTTTATTTTGTTAAGCTGTTGCACTCTTCAGACTCGTGGTGTGAGCGGAACCGGACTGGTACCGGAAAAATGCCGCTGTGTGTCTCCGTCCAAAATCCGCTTTCCTCGCGCTGCCTGCTCGCACAGATCCGCTCGTGCGCACATTCGCTGATGCAGGTAGAGTGTTGTCGAGAAATATATGCAGAGACGGCGCTCCTTAAAAACAACATCAAGCCATGCGTGTGTAGTATTAGGACGTGATGACGTATGTACAACCGGCTAAGGGGCCAAAGCCCGTTTGGGCTGGAGCAGTGTGAATGCAAAGCTGCGGGGGACCCCCCTGGGGCAATCGTGCCGAGGCACGCTACTGATCGCGCCCTTAGGCAGCCTATGTTAATAAAATAAGGATTGTTTTTTGATAAGCTGTGGAACTCTGAGTTAACCTATTTCTACCTGAATTTCTATGAACTATTAGGCTGTTGAGTAAACCTATAAGTTATATTTTACTTGATAAAATAAGACAATATATGCACTCATATGACGTTTTACAGTATCTGTAGCTATTAATGTGATGCTCCTCATTTTCCAGCCATATTTTTCCGGACCCTAATTTTGGATCATTTCCATCAACCGGCACCTTAATAAGTCACTCTCTCCTTGAATCCTTGAAAACCTTGAATACACTCTGGTTGAACAAAAATGTTGAATGCAAATATAATAATTGTAGAATTGCAGACTGCTTGCTGTGCCACCTGACTTAATCCAACTGCACCAATACACCATCCCACGCGTCTCGTCTGTCTAGGGTTTTTACGGTGGGTACCACCGGGCCTGAAAAAAATTCTAGGGGAAACACTGATATCGGTTATCGGTGAAAAAAATGACCGATGCCGATGATCGCAAAAATGCTGAATATTGGCCGATATCATCGGCCCGGCCGATAATTGGTCGATCCCTACTCCACATCCCTAGAGTTTCTTGGCATCACCCTCGACACAAATAAGTTCCAGGCTTCTCTCCCGGTCGAAAAGCTCAACCGAATCAGCCTCCTGATCTCCAATTTCCTTTACGCCCCGTGCTGCACCTAACGTCAACTGCTGTCCCTTCTGGGCCACCTTAACTTCGCCCTACGCATCATCCCTCAAGGGCGAGCCTTCATATCCCACTTGCTATCTGTCGCTTCTTCCGTTCCATCACTCTTGACCTCCATCTCCCTGGATAGCCCAAGCCGTGCCGAACTCCGCCTGTGGCTCGACCTCCTCACCAACTGGAACGGTATCACCTTCTTCTACGACGACCAACTTACGCACCCACATGACATCCACCTGTACACCGATGCCGCTCCTTCATGTGGGTTTTGGGGGTTTCTACAATGGAAGATGGTTCGCAGCAGCATGGCCCCCAGAGCTCGCAAACGAATGCCAGGTCGCTTCTTCTGCGCTCTTCGAGATCGAGAGCGGCGTCCCAGAACATTTCATTCGCATCATGGGCCGCTGGTCCTCCCAAACGTACCACCGCTACATCCGTTTGGATCTCAAAGATCTCAGGTCCGCTCAATCCCTGCTAAAATAATTGGAGGTTTTTGGGGGTCCGTCGCCGCCCGGGAGCGGCAGCTGATTCTCCACAGAAGCCCCACAACGCTCCATATCCAAGAATCGAGATCTTCGACACGTCGTTTTCTGTTCAATAACAACTGAAATATTTTTCATTGGGGTTTTCAGTGATCGACAAACACAAGGTAACACACATTTGAGAAGTGAAACAAAAATTATATATGATACTCAGTCATCTGATACAGAGGGGGCTAAATACTTTGAACCACATTTCACTGCAGTTACAGCTAAAAGTATTCTGGGGTGTGTCTCTACCAGGTTTGCACATCTACACACTGCATTTCTTGTCCATTCTTCTTTGCAAATCAGCTCCAGTTGGGTCGGATTGGAGAGCATCTGTGAACAGCAGTTTTCAAATCTTGCCAAAGATACTCAGTAGGATTCAGGATTCACATTTAGCTCCATCTATTCTCCCATCAACTCTGAAGAAAAAGCCCCCCGCAACACGATGCTGCCACCACCATGAACCTGGACACACCATCCACAGTGTGAAACATGGTGGTGGCAGCATCTGCTGTTCACAGATGTTTTGTTTTGCAAAGAAGAATGGACAAAAAATGCAGTGTGTATATCAATCAATCTTTATTTATAAAGCACTTTTCATACACTGAGTGCGCAGCACAAAGTGCTTTACACAAAAATAAAAACAATAAAGTAGACACCTCCCACCCTCCATACACACACCCACGCACCCACATACACACACATGCACAATACCAGCAACAGGGAGACATGGCAAGGCACTGAGAATTGAGGAAGCGCCGTCATTGGGGCCATCCACGCTGGGAGGAGTCACAGACCGTGCCACGGGGGGCGCCAGTGCCAAGGCCCTCCGACCCTGACAGACAACAGCTGGTCAGGCCGAAGGGACCCGAGGACAGCACCCCCAGCAGCAGCCCGGACTCAGCTCCCAGCGTGGAGGACCCCCCTGAGGAAACTCTGGAGTAAAACCTTAAAAACTAAAGACATTAGATAGGATAAAAACCATGACAAAAGATAAATAAATGAAGTGAACGGTTAAAAGGATAAGAATAGGTAAGATAAGAAAGAAAATATAAAATTGTACCATAGGTAAATAAAACAAATTAAATTATTTAAGATTAATATCGTCTAAAAAAATAGGCTAGAGGAACGACATAAAATATGACTACATAAGAATGGAATAAAAATTAGTTAAAAGCCTGATTAAAAAGGTGTGTCTTTAACCTGCCTTTAAAAATGTCAACAGTCTCTGCAGACCTGAGGTTCTCCGGCAGGCTGTTCCACAGGTGGGGGCCGTAGTGGCTGAAAGCTGCCTCACCATGGGTTTTGGTTTTTGGTTTTGGTATCGATAAAAGGCCGGTGCCAGAGGACCTCAAGGTCCGCGAGGGTTGATATGGTAAAAGCAGTTCAGATAAGTAAGAGGGTGCAAGGCCATTAAGACATTTAAAAACCAGTAAAAGAACCTTTAAAGCGATCCTGAAGCGTACGGGGAGCCAATGCAGCGATTTTAAAACTGGTGTAATGTGCTCCCGCCCTCTGGTCCTCGTCAGCACGCGTGCGGCTGAATTCTGTAGAAGTTGGAGATTTACAGTACTCTTTTTGGGAAGACCAGAGAGCAGGGCATTACAATAATCTAAACGACAGGAAATAAAAGCATGCATCAGCACCTCCGTACTGGCCTGGGAGAGAAACGGGCGGACTCTGGCTATGTTCTTAAGATGATAAAAAACTATTTTTGTCATATTTCTGATATGTGGGATAAAATTCAGCTCAGAATCAAAAATCACGCCCAGATTTTTTACTGATTGTGTTGGTTTAAGATCTTGTAGTTTTGGTAAAAGTTTCTCTCTCTGGCTTTCAGGACCTATAACTAAAACCTCGGTTTTGTCCTGGTTGAGCTGTAGGAAATTCTCTGCCATCCATGACTTGATGTCTTGAATACAGTTAAAAAGGGCATCAATTGGCCCTGTGTCATCAGGAGACACAGCGATGTACAGTTGTGTATCATCAGCGTAGCTATGGAAGCTGATGCCGTGCCTCCTGATGACATCCCCAAGAGGAAGCATGTAAAGATTAAAAAGAAGTGGACCTAAAATTGACCCTTGGGGAACCCCACATCCAATTTCATGGGTTGCTTTTATATGTGCAAAGCTGGTAGAGACACACCCCAGAATACTTTTAGCTGTAACTGCAGTGAAAGGTAATTCAAAAAAGTATTTAGCCCCCTCTGTATCAGAGGACTGAGTATCATATAATTTTTGTTTCACTTCTCAAATGTGTGTTACCTTGTGTTTGTCGATCACTGAAAACCCCAATAAAAAATATTTAAGTTTGTGGTTGCAACGTGACAAGGGGCATATAAGTTCAAGGGGTATGAATACTTTCGCAAGGCACTTTAATAAGTGTGAATAACAAAGATTCATCCACATGAGACTTATTTAATAAGCAAAAAAAGTGTTTGTCGTAGTGCCTTTAACAATGAAATCATGCGGCATGTGCAGTCTTCTTATGCGAGTTATAACTTTTAAGAATTGTGCTTTGTGAAATGAGTAACATTATCTAACGTTGCACTGTCACTCATTCCAAGGATATAATGTTTTCACCATGCCCTTTGTTATATAAAGATGAATGTTTCCTTCCAACTTTTTAAAACAACAGCTGGGGTTGTTTCTAAATGAATTTATGTTTTGGTTTATGCTCAAAGGTGAATTACTTACAGGTTGCACATCCATGAATGCTCTTCTTGATTCATCAATGCTGGCCCGGACCAGTCGTCTGCCTTTTTTATACACTGGCGGAGGGAGCATGGTTGGCAGCAGCGCCAGGGCTACTTCCCCCTTGGCATCTGTAGGAGAACAATTATGGGTGTCAATATAGACTTGAATAGCTATAATACAAGAAAAAAAAGTCAAAATGCCTTCCAAATTGGCAGCAATTGCCGTCCATATCCATCTATAATTAAAACCAAATCCCATCAAGCTAACTTTCATGTAACAATCCTCTTTGAGCATCCCCCTATCCCTTCTTCCTTTCTTCTGCAGTTTACATAGGTGACTTTAGTGTTTGAGTGTTTTTGTAAGTTAAGTTCAAATTTTAAGTGTCATTAGGTTCAAATTAGAAAAAGGCTCCCGCACACCGTTAACTGCACAGCTTTTATTTTCAACGTTTCAGTCGTTAGACCTTCATCAGGATAGTTTAAGAGAAGTGTTCACATCATACATATATATATATATATATATATATATATATATATATATATATATATATATATATATATATATAAAGGATGTACATCGAGGAGAGCCAATGGGATCAGTTCAGCTGATAGGTCTCACCTGTCAGGTGGAAACAAAATTAATTAGGCTCTGAAGGAGTTCACAATGGTCCAGGGCAGGAGATATTAGGTTAAAATATTACAAAAATATATTGGAAGTGTTTCTTAAAGTTGTCAGAGTCCAGTGGCTACTTCTATGCACACATACATTAAAATTCAAAATAGAAAAATACAAAGCAGAGAAATACAAAAATATAACTACGTACAAAATTACAATATATTATATATATAATATTACAAAAAATCCAATATATTTTTGTAATATTTCAACCTAATATTTCCTGCCCTGGACCATTATGAACTCCTTCAGAGCCAAATTGATTTAGTTTCTACAAGACAGCCGACCTATCAGTTGAACTGATCCCATTGGCTGTCCTCGATGTACATCCTTTATATATATATGTATGTATGATGTGAACACTTCTCTTAAACTATCCTGATGAAGGTCTAACGACCGAAACGTTGAAAATAAAAGCTGTGCAGTTAACGGTGTGCGGGAGCCTTTTTCTAATTTTGATTCAGTCTGGGTGGCACCTTGCTCCGACGCACCTGTGACACGAGGTGTGCTGAGATTGTTTCTCTTCTTTTAAGTGTCATTAGGTTACAAGAAAATCATGGTATAAAATCAGATATTTGCACAACATATAAAATTACCCCGAGCTCTCTGTTCATCCACATGGGTGAGTTTCCCTTCGCGTTTGGCAAGACTTATTATCTTGTCTGCATAAAGAGGAACCCACTTCTCAAACAGCTTTGGGGCAGCCTCACCGTGAAGGATAGCAAAGTCCTGTGCAATCTAAAAGATGGAGACAAATTGAGAAACAAGGTCATTTAAACAATATGTCAATATGCTCACATATTCCTTGCCCATAACAAAAAAGTACATTTTCCTGACCAAAAAGTAATCAACTTTTAAATAGAGGACAAAAAATATTGACGAATTTGGGCTGATTAAAAAAAAAAAACTACAATGGCTGAGCTTGAATATTTAAAAAGATGCTTAGTTAATAAAAAGTAAATTTGGAGGCAATGCCAAGCTTTAGCATTTTTGAATTTTAACTTTAGACTTGTGACAATGCATTAGATAATGTGCACAGGAATAAATATGTACTAGCTCGTCTACTTCAGAGGAGTTGTAGGCTTCTTCGTATATACTTTTAATGAATAAATGGCAGTTTGAATACATACAAAAAAAAACACGTGTGAAGAAAATGATACAAGGTGTTTACAATATTTTATAAATAACTATGTGAAAAGCTTAGTGCACATAAGTGTCGCTCCCCCTGTGTTTTGACATACCATGCCTGGGGTCAGAAGTCTGGGGAACTCAGCCAGAACCTCATCGATAGTCTTTGAATGGTCGGCCCGTATCCAGGCCGCGCTGAAGGTGCAAGTATCTCTCATGTATGCATCCACCTGGGCGAGGGGCTGGGTGTTATTTTTCAGCCACTCCGCACACTGCACCGCTCGCTCCTCCGAAATGGCGGGGGCTGTAAAATATAAAATTCACACTGTTGTTTTTTATTTATTTATTTATTTATTTCGGGCATGTCAGTTAAATCAGCATCATCACATATCTTTGTTCAAATAGTAAAATACACATGGCCGAAAGGGAAAGCGGGAGAAGCCAAGGCTTATCTAGTCCCCCCATTACCCACAGGATAAAATCTACATCATAGTCTTTTCTTATCTTTTGCATTTTCCATTTGACATAACATTTTCTTTTACTTATGACATTTAACATAACATGTTACAGCAGTAGGTGGTACAGAGAGCTGAAGTCCAGTGCATACAGATTACGTGTGTGTCTGCACATGTGTCCATATTTGTTCGTCATGAGTGAACAACAGTCTCATATGTAACAAAGTCTGAAGGGGGTCCAATCGACAGAGAACAAAAAAGTCCAGTGTAGCTATTATTTGTTGGGATGGTGTGGGAGCCCTTTTTTTCTGCCATTTTTATTTTATTCATCAATCTCCTCTGCAGCTTTCGCCGCCGTTAACTTCGCCATTTCCTCCCGATTAGTGGCCACTTCAACTCGCATCAGTGCCGTGAACTCGCGAACTGCGGAGATGTCAGAGCGCATCCCGACCACAGCAGACCGAGTGGTGGCGTTGTCCGCCCTCACACTGGTCAAGTCCACATCCCAAGGCGATCGTTCCAATTGCCATGAACGCGAACACGTACACGTCCTCGACGTCCTCCAAATCCAGAGCGGCAAGGCAGATGACTCTACACTTTCCCCAACCATTCATGATGTAGCCGGACATGAAGTTCAACATTTATAACATTTATATTACATTATACAATGCGGTCCCCGGTGATGTTAAGTGTTTCCCCTACATAGACTTTACTTGGGTGGCTGCCCAAGAAGATTAAAAACTGTCCAATAAGATTGTTTCCCAGAAAAACACAATAGAATATTATCTCTAAAGCATTAGCTGAATCCTGCACAGACAGGACGATGCAGCATTACAGGCCGCATAATCAATGTGATGCCACAGAGAATACCTTCACACTTCGACACACATCTCACATGAAAATCAGGCACGGACATTGTATTACCTGGTATTACTGTCGTCCTTGGCACAGAGGGAGACAAAGACATTTGTGGCCTGGGCCCGTCCAGAAACCCAGTGGCTGGGTACTTAGAGCGCCCCTGGGTGTACCACGTATCCTTACAAGATAAAAAATACCCATTTAAGTCCATGAGCCTAAACGTCTACTTGACCCTGAACATTTCATTTAAATTACAAAAATCTTAATCTTTTAGGATGCATTTGGTTTAACGCCACACAAAATACTCACAAAACCACTGGCACTTGCATCTTTTAAGCAGGGGAAAGAATTTATTAAAGCTGAAGCCATGGCAGTTTTTGTCACAGCTGATGGTCTGAAAATGGCAAACACATACAAATAATATCATTAGTTGTCACACTGTGAAAAACTAACTAAATGAATGATTTGCTTTATTTGTCACTTATACATGTAGTGAAATTCCATGTTAAGAAGACACATAGCATTATTTAAAATGGTTAATGGTCTATTATATTGAGCTTCACTTTTTTGTAATCAACTTTCTGAAAAAAATTATTTCATTGGTATAGGGGTTTACCATTTCTGAAACTATACCTAAAGCATTGCATTCAGATTCTCTCCCTCACACTCTTTCTCTCTCTCTATCTCTCTATCTCACACACACACATACACACGATAAAATATTGCGGTCTTTCGCCAGGAGCTGATTTCCTGTGTATGTTGCGTCAGACAGCTTGGAGAACAAGTTAAAAGTTGGACTTAATCTAAAAATCCTGCCATTTATTCTGAACCAGAGCAGGGACATATCAGGTGCCCTTTTTAAAAGTCTATGGTATTATTTGGTCAGGAATCAAACACATGAACTCTTAAGGTCAGGACAGAAACTTAAAAAACAACAACCTTCATTAGATTTTACTCACGTTTCTCCGCACTTTTCAATCAGGTGGGACACCAAAATTCTGACCATGGCACGCCTCTGTTTAATCGTTATCAACTGGTCCGTTTCCAGGCTCTGAACAATGGCCCTGCCCTCAAGAACGTCGGAAAGGACAGTGCGGATATCCTAAAGAATACGGACAAAAAAGGCAAATAAACTACATGTATTGCTATTGTCCAGCTTCAGTGCTAGAGAGGACACAAACACAAAGGTCATTTATTTAGAGATTACTTACAAATGTGGGAACTGTCTGCAGCACGATTGTGCTTGAAGGTGCAGTCATCTCAGGGGTTGCAGTTGCAGTCATCTCTGTGGGTGCAGGTGCAGTCATTTCTTGGAGGTCATTTGATGAAGCTGGCAATTGGGGTCCTGAGGGTGTGGCTTGTGAGCACACCATTTGCCCAACCTGTGCAGGGCAATTCTTCGCAGCTTTAAACTGACTTTATGAGTTGATAAAGCTTTAACACTTCAACTTCTATGCAGCCTACCACATCCCTGATCAAATCTAGTAAAAGGATTCTGCAGTAATAAGCAAAAGGTGTGGTCCTGCAGGGCGTCAATAGAAGTCTGCCCTGGAGGCTGGCCCGGAGTTAAATATAAGCAGTATTAAAGCATCAGGGCAGATCTGAAACCACCCCCCAACTGACCCCACCCCCTAGAATACTCTGTAGCGAAGAGAAATGTATAAACAGTCAGAATGTTCTTTGTACGGTTTTACAGCATGTAATGGGTGATGGTCAACCAGTTCGCTTGGATCAACAGCTGCCAAAGTTTGCGTCTGGATCACACTGTAGGCATGAAAATGTCTTTCAAAACCTTGTGTTTCCCACCTCTGTACAACAAACTTGGTTGTTGGAGTGTTTGTCATCTGACCGAGAAGTATGATGGACTTTATGAGGCCAAACTGGGGTTCACCATCAGGGTCATAAGAGAGGAACACTGTCATGCCTGGTCTGTATTTTGTGCCCTTGAAGGTCACCCAAGATGGCGCAAGAATCTCACTGAAGGCAGGGAAATCTGAAAGATCTTTTTGGATTTCTTTAAATCCATCAATGGTTGAAAGAAAGATGCTTGGTCCTGAGCCAACCTCTGTATTGTGACTCAACACAGTGCCAGAGCGCAAGTTATAACAAAGTTGCATCTGATGGCGATACGCCATTGTCTTACAAATATTGCGAAAATTGCATGTGATGTGACTGACACGTTTGAAGAAGTTGTGTTTTGCTTCAAATCGCATTGACCAAAAATGCACCAAGGGTCCTAGTTTTCTGATAGCTTTTGGATAATGAACAATGAAGTGGTGCTTGGGACGCAAGTGTAAATTTGGAAAAAGTTCAAGGAAGAGGGAGTGATGCTCCTCAATGATCTTGGCCAAAAACAGTGTTCCAGCGACAGTAATAGAGGGAGAGAAAATGAACTCCATGCACAGCAGCAAGAGCAGGAGAAGTTCCCATTCCTTGTTTCCCTCGGGGATCAGGGGTCCGTTTCACAAAGCAGGTTTAGTAAAAACCTTGAGTTAGTTAACCCTGAGATGAGGGAAACTCTGGTTTTTCGGTTTCACAAAGCCAGTTCAGCATAAATCTGAGTCAGTTACCCGGGTAACATACTCCGTGAACCTAACCTGCTCGCTAGCAGGTTTGCTTCAACAAACCCTGAGTTTCTCCCTACATGTCTCCGCCTTTTTCCGGAATCTGAACCAACTCCGAAAAATTGTGCCGTCCTTTCATCGTCAACCTAATCAATACGGAAATAAAAGTGATTCTAGCAGCTTTGCGTCGGGAGAGGATTTTGATTACGTTTCCTTTCAATCACATTAGATATTATCTAAACAATATTCTCCGACATTTTCAACATTTCATATCGCGGACATAATCCGCAACCAGATTCTTTGCCAAGCTAGCTTTTTTGCGAACGGGAGATTTATGAAATGTTTAAGTACATTCCTGTGTTGAAATACCTGCTTATATTTACTGTTTAATATGTGAAATATGATTAAAATCATATGCCTTAGTCAACGTATTTGCGCAATATTCTTATGCTTAATTTTCAACTGAAGCCACTTTCTTTCTGTGACTGGGGGGATTACACCCAATGAAAATGATAATTTATTCATTGCACTACTTTGTGAACTACGGGAATTGAACCACTGTCGCCTGCATCATAGGCAGCGTTGCTAACCGTTACCCCACAGTGTCGCTCTGCAAAGCTGAAAATGAACACTTATTACCTTTAGATCAATTGACTGTTTCATTCAGTTATACACATTAGATCGGGCAGTAAATGTCTGCCACGCCAACTATCGCTACTTTGCTGCAGTTACGTTGCTCCGCTTTCTCAGGATATGCTCATTTTCTACATAAACACTCGGTAATATCTAATAATACCCTCCCAGTTGCCATGGTGAATCGTAGTATCGGAGCTCTATTGATGATGGCTTTGTAGAGTCGGCAGGCACGCGCGTAACTCAGAGTTTACATACTCAGAGTTGACTGAACTAATTCAAAACCACTGATCTGAAACCGAAAACTCAGAGTTGCCCATCTCAGAGTTGATCAACTCAGAGTTCAGGGTTAGGTTCAGAGTTTGTTGAACCTGCTTTGTGAAACGGGCCCCAGGTCACCAATCATGGTTGGCAGTAGCCTAATAAGGCACCACATTTGAGCTGCTGACAGTCGCATAGATGCTTCAGGGTTTCTCAAGTCATTTTTGGTAATGACAGAGGGCTTGTTAGCCTTGTCACAAAAGCCGTAATCGAAGCTTGTGATCCTGTAGTTTATCTGGTCAAGTGTGACATGTTTTTGCTCAATCAGAGTGTTCAAGACGAGTTTTATCTCGTAAGGCCCTACTCCTTCTAAAATGTCATGCATAATGTCTGGTGCAACATTGTCAGTGATATGATAAAAAGAGAGGTTGTTTAACTCGCTGTTTCTCTTCAACCCTGTGTCTGAAATGCTTGCAAGTTGCAGATCTACCTGATGGGTGTGAACATTACGCAGTTGTGCTGGACCTTCCAATGTCTGCTGCGCTGAGACTTGTTTATGCACTTTGCACCCCCGCACATATGGTTAGCTGTGAAACTTTCAGAGTAACCAAGGATGGCATTTAAGCCCAAATTGTCCCCGACTACTTGCAGAACAGAGAACTTCACAACACCTTGAAATGTAGGGGTCTGAAGAGGGAGGCCTTCTTTCTCTAGCAACTGCAGCTCTTCAACAATGGGGCGCAGAACAACATCAAGGCCATATGTTTTGGCATCATCTGACTTGTATACTGCAAGCAGGAAGTGTGACCTTAAACTGGAGAGCAGATCTGGTGGTAGGCTCTTGATTTGAAAGTAAATAAAGCCTAGCTTGTGTGTTCCAGTCTTCGATCCAAGGGGGTTGACTGTTTCACAGTCATCATTGTAAAGAAGAAGTGGGATAGAAGTCTCTTTCAGGAAGAGTGGATGCGTTTTGCAGTACTCCCCATCAAAGACATCCTTAAGAACTTTTCTGTAAGACGCCAGGCATTTCAAGGACCTTTTCCAAAAGAAGTTTAAGAGGAATACGTTGAAAAGAGTCAAGAACCGCAAATTGTTTGACAGTGCCAGTGGCAGAGTCCCTTTTCTGGACATAAGAATCCCCAGGAAAAGTTTCCTCGACAGGTACAATGAACCCTCCAGATTTCACAAAATATTGCATTTGTTTATATTCAGTTTCCAGATCTCGGAAGGGCTCAGCACAGTCTTGGAACTCCACCATGAGTTGTTGTACCTCTGGCCTTTGATCATGTCCTAAACGACTGAAAATTGCCATGGTCTTTGAATGTAGTCCACCCACAATGTCAGAAACTAAACTAGAGGTCTGTTCAACAAAGAAATTAATGCCAGACCAGGTTTGTGAAGAAACAGACCTCAAATGAGCCAGGAACGTAGCTACTCGATCTGTGGCTCAATCTCATCCCATATCTCAACTTCCTCTGCCGGCTGGTCTTCAGCATTAATGAATTCTGGCTGGACTGGATCTTGAGCAAGTACAGGAAGCACCTCCTCAACATTTTCATGCTGCTGTAAGTGTCTTCTAAATGATCGTATGTAGCTAAATGTTCTACCACAGCCAAGTTCACAACACTGAAAGTAGTTTGCAGCATGATTAACATGATGTACTGCACGTAAATGAATAAAAAGACTTTTCACATCCCCAGGAATTCGAGCTTTACATCTAAAGCAAACGTATCCCATGACTTGTATATACCCTAAACTAAAAAGACAAGCAGTCAAAAGAGTAAAGTTGTATGTTGATCGCTTTGTCTTGATTAAAATTTAGGATGTGGTGACTATGTATGCAACTGCATAACTTACAAATTCATTGTTTCTTAATGAACTTGAGCCTGTCGCCTATTCTGGGAATCAAGGTGGTGATGGTTGGAAGATCAAGGTAGCCAAAGCTCTCTTCATCAATTGCCTCCTCTGGAACACAGAAAAAAAAAAAAATCACCACACCAAAATCTTTTTACACTGCATGAAAAGTGGGATTTTCATCAGTTAGCGGCCCTGTAAATTGCCGTGGAAGTTCAGGTTTACGACTGCAAACGGCAATTTGCAGGGAAACACCGAAAACTGACGTAAATTGCCGGGAATTGACGTGGGCCTAGCTTGGCAGTTGTCCCCCCATGACCCCCCTCCCCGTAATCCTAGGGGAGGCTTTAACATGTAAATGAAAATGCTGTGAGCTATACAAATGCAAATCAGGGTAGCAGGGGGAGTTTCACCCCAGGTGACATTTTTCTGAAAGGTGTTAACTTCATTTCATCTTCATTCAAAGATATAACTTCATTTCATCTTCATTCAAAGATACACAAAACTATTTGCTTCAACAATTACTTTTAATCAGGCTTTGCCACAAAGGTAAAATGTACATTCATGCAAACAACATCACAGTCTCCTAGAGCTCAACCACTGTGCATAGTGGCATGACTACAGTGACCCTTTCTTTGGTCTTGCTTAAATGCACAGTGGATGTGTTAACCACACATCTCCCAGCAATGCGCTCAACAGGCAGAAATGATGCTGGGTATGACGTGTCTGTTCCCTGCAAGCTCCAAACTTCTATTGGCTTTCCATAAAAATGTCTGTCCGGATGGGGATGAAGCCAGGAAACTTGCGCAATAACATGTTTAAATGCAGTACCTTTTGACACAACATTAACAACTATAAACTGCTTTATAATGGCTGGTCGTAGTTCTGCTAGAGGGTCAAGGATGGGTTCCTCAAAACTATTAGTGTTTCCACACCACTTAGCCTATACATATGCTGACCTTTCTGCTCTAGACCCATCAAAGTTACATTCAGATATGTTACCCGTTTGCATGTCATGGCAAAACAGTCAACGTCAGTGACACAAGGGTACATTTGATGATACATTGTCAACATTGTCTGTCAGGCTCATCCAAGATTGTCTGGTGGAATGGACACAAAGGCACCACTGTACAGTTTTCTAAGAGAAGTCTTTCTGCTGACACCAACACACTGTGCTTCACATAAAGCATATCAGCTGTGTCATTGCATGACAAAGTCCCAACCATTTGTCTTCCTAAAATACTGGCAAATTCAGCACCATATTCACATGTCCATGGCATATGAAGCTGTTGGCTCTGCTGAAACTGCCTCATAATCTGGACTTCAATTGCCCTATTGTTGTTATTAAACTTTCCCAGTATTCCATTAAAAGGCTAAAATGAAAAACACCAAAAATAATAAACAGGTCCGTAATCCAACATGCACTCTTTCAAATGAAGATGCAGATGCATGTTTGGGGTGCAGTGCAATGGGCCAAACAGTTCGACAAATTTTGAGATAAATGTCTGCAGGTATCCATCTGCTAGTTCCAGTCTATTGATAGATATGACTCTGGAGCAGAGTATGATACAAGCCTGCACAAAGTCAAACCACATGTCATAGTGTCTGTTGTTGATAAGCCCCTTCAGACAAAACAGTGAGTAAATGGTTGTCCAGTTTTTCCACTGATCTGCTGTAAATCCTGTAAATCCAGATGAAATCCGTAAGGGAATTCTTCCAACCTCATAAGGTACTTTGATTTTTTCCACTCTAGCTTGAAGTTCATCAAGGCTTTTTGTTGTGAAAATTCCTAGTTCTGTCCACAGTCTGAATACATGTCTTGCCGTACCAAGGAGAAGGTTGTGCATTGGATCTATGACGACGAATCTGATGGCTTCATGGTAACTCAAGCGGAAAAGTTCTGACCATCTAGCTCCATATTTGCGTTCAATTCTTTTCTGTTCTGCCTTAGTCCTTGCCCGTTTGGATAGTCCAGCATAGTGTTTGTGATCCTTTGACGTGCGTGGCTCCCATGAAGACCGCTCAAAGCCTGAGTAGTCCATTTTTTCACCAAAGTCTTTCTTGCTGAACGTCTTCAAACACTTGTGGCATCCTGCAAATAAGTAAAATGCAAAACGTTACACACACATATTTATATTTGAACATTCAATGAAACAGACCAACTACTATCCATTAAAAAATGAACAATGTAAACATCTACATATTGGTTTTACTGATTCAATGATCAATTTCAATGTTTATTAATTATAGCAAAGAATGTTTGAATATTTCAATTACCTCTGTATGCTCCATGTCCAACAAAGCCTCCACATTTTCGAGTTGCTGGGATATCTGATGAAAGACAAAGCAGCGCTGCTCTGTAAACCTGATGTCCTAAGAAAGAGCTGTCTTCCAGAATCATGCCATGCCAAAGTTCTTGAAGCTCATCAACTAAGGGGTCTAAGAAAGCATTTATGTTTAGTGATGGCTCTTTTGGTCCAGGTATTAGTCCAACTAGAATCATATTTTCTTCCTTAAAACGGTCTTCACAAGGTAGATTCAAAATTACCAAGTAGATGGCTCCAACTGAATAAGGTGCATTTTTGAAAGGTTGGAACCAGTCCACATTCAGCATCAATGCCAAATTATTTGGCTCTGCTAAAAAAGGCTCTCCATTCACATACTGGTAGTCCTGCCATAACAAGTTCTTCCAGAGACTGCACAACACTCTTGTAACAGTAAGAACGTATTGGATTAACATACTCTTTGCCGCTAGAAGATTTTGCCTTTCTTAACAAGGCAGAGCCACATTTCTTCCTTAATGCAGACCTCTGCTGTGGGTGATTGTAGAATGGGATGTGACCACAAGTCTTGCAAACCTTTGTGCCATCCCGTCTGAGCTCGTAGGTTTCAGTAAGCATGTTCAGTAAGCATACATTTTGGACAAACCACATACTGTAAGAAGTTGTCACGGAGGATACCAGTCCATTTCCTCAAGGAGAATAAAGTCTTTGGAATGTTGCTTGCAAAGGCAGTGACGGAATTAGCACAGAGAACATTTCCAATTATCCACATGAAGTGTTTGATGCACAGAAGAAGTGATGTGAGGGCATTGTCAGAAATCTTGAAGGTTGATTGCCATGACAAAAGCATCATGGCCAGAAGTTTCAGCAACAAGTCTTCTGGTTTTTCACTTCTGGACTGATCACTTCCATGCCCCTCGCCATCTTCACTCTGCTCCTCAGCAAGGCTTTCCCCCTCTTCAGTCACGTACTCATCCTATGCAAATGTAAAGTACACATTTAAAACGCATGCAATGCCCATACTCATCACTCAAACGACTGTACTCAGTGCATGAATATGGCCTTTTGACAGTGAAAAGACCATCATTGATATGGCCATTTGAGTATGAAAAGAATTTGAGTATGAAAAGACCATCATTGATATGGCCATTTGAGTATGAAAAGACCATCATTAATATGGCCATTTGAGTATGAAAAGATTTTAAAGCTGTAGTGAAGATCATGTGCATCTCAAACAGTTAGCTTTAGTGCAATGAACCTGTTAAAAGTACTCTGTGGGAACATTCAGGGGATTGTTGGAAGTGTTTATAATTCAATTGTTTATTTTGGTTGCTTTCATAGTTCCCTAACAGAAATTTAGACTGTACACTGAGAGTAACAGTAGTAGTACTGAGAGTAGAATACAATAATGTGGGTGAAACATGTTGGGTTTTCCCGTTTGAGCTCTGGATTAGCATGTATGGAACTCTATACTTGAATAGTCAAAGGTAATTTCATGCTTACCACATAACAGGAGATGTCTTCATCATCTTGCACTGACTCTGAATCGCTGGAGTCCAGGAAAAGATGAATGCTTTGGTCATCTGCTGTTTCGTCTGGAAACAACCCGTGCAGAAGATACAGTCATGCATTATAATGCGATATTCATATTTTATTATTAATTATTATTACAATAACCACAACAGTGAAAAGCAACCACATATATTAGACAATCTAAAGGGGAGACCGGGTACAGTTACAATATCTGCAGCCCACAGCTGTACAGGTGTAACAGGTAAATTGTGGTGCTTACCGTTGTCTGAACTGTCAGTCACTGGGTGAATTTCTTCAGATTCTTCCATCACTTCTTTTTCTGGGTCCTCGGAGTCACTTCCATCAATCTCTCCAAGTCCAGCCAAGTTATCTTCGAGGTCTTTACACATCGGCGGTACATGACTCCCGTCTGTTGGGTCATGACTGGATAGCAGCAGGCTCTGTACGTTATCTGACTTAGCCCTTTTGGATTTTTTCTCCCAAACTCCATTTTTGAAAAAGCGCTTTTTGTGGTCAAAATACTGTGTATGACAGAGTTCAATGTTGCAATGTTCACAGAAGCGCCGAGGTCTTTTCTTCAGTATTGGGACTTCCATCTTTCAACTAACGTCACACCGTGTTTCTATCACAGAGCTTCATGGCCACACCGTGCCTGTTTATATCATAGATCTCGTCTCGCGAGTTCTTCCGTGTAACAATGACCTCGCATGTGATTGGACGAGCACGTACGAGGTCACGGGGACCTCGTCCAATCACGTGCGAGGTCGGCATCTTGTCCAATCACGTGCGAGCATGTTTTTATACCTGTACTCAGAACTTTCACTCCACTTCTGTGTTTTAACTGCGTTGGTTTCTTGATCTATAATGGCTGGACGGCGTCTCGCATTCAACTCCCCCTCCCCTTCAACCCCTCTGCATGGACGCGATCAACCACTTTCAGCGAGTCCGCAGACCGGCGAGAAGAAACTGCTGAATGCTATCAGTGGCCTGTCTCGTCAGCTCGCTGTGCTTGCTGCCGATGTGAATGAGCAGTTCGCCGCACTAAACTCCAGGTTGGCTGCTTTGGAGACGAAACAGTGTGTGGAAGAGACTAACGTTAACTCGAAGAAGAGAAGACGGGTGAACAATGCCAAGATTGCGGTAAGAATATGTTCGGTGACTGCTAGCTAAGCTAAAATTAGCAAAGCAAGCCCAAGCTAAAAGTAGCTTAAAAGCTAATAGTCCAAGCTAAAAGTAGCATAGTAGCCTTGTAAAAGAACAAGAGAGAGGAACCAGTGTAACGTTAAGTTGCTTTGTTAAGTGTATGTTGTTGGTCTTTTACAGGAAGCAGTACGCCGTCTTCACAACTCGGAGACGAATTGTAGGCGCTACGAACCGGAGCAAGGGTACGATTTAAAGAATATGCTTTCATTCTGCTGTATAAGGAAATAGATGCGTTAACAGTAGATACCGATCTTAACTGTTCATTTTGTTTTCACAGACGAACCTCGCCTCATAACGAAGCTGTGACCGCTTACTTGCTCGGAGCTTTGTCCGCAAGTCCGGATTTCTATGACGCCGATAGTGACGCCATTGTGTGTAAGTAACTTTTACTGTTTTCTTCTTCCTTGTTTTAATTTTACTGTGACTTAAGTTTTCTTATTCATACCACTCATTTAATTGTTTTCCAGCTGCCTGTAAGACATACTATGAAACGGTACGCAGGAGCTTCAGACACACACAGCCTGATCTCGCATCGCAGGCGGAAGCTGTGAAGAGGTCAGCTCGGAGTCGTTCCAGGAGAAAGAGGGTAAGACTTATTAGATCCGTTTTTGGTCAATGTGACCAAACCTACCTAAACCTATTTTCAGGTGCATTAATAGATGTGTTGTGTCCATGCGCAGTGCATCGCGCAGTACTGATTGTCTTGTATTGATTGTTTTACAGCGAGACGGAGTGTGCTTGCTGGCGATGAGGTGGACCGTTGGAAGTATGCCACCACAGACATGATGTCTGATGAGGAGGACGGCGTCGTTGGCGGGGTGTCTGGATGGATTGTGTGACCTCCATCCTCTCGTAGCCAGGAGCTCACCGAGCTTAGAGATTAGAGAAGACTCCCAAGTACAGGGCCACGCACCGCAGGCGGCTGTAAAATTGACCAAATTCGGACAGAATGTCGACAGGTTAATTTGTTTGTTGTGTGGACAAATTTGTACAGTTGTGTTGTCAATAAAGCTCTTTCTTTGAATACTTCCTCCTGGCAATTTTTCCTTTCCTCAATAAATTCATTCATATTTATATTTATAAATATATAAATAAATAAAAATAAATATCTGTGTGTATATATATATGTGTATATATATATATATATATATATATATATATATATATATATATATATATATATATATATATATATATATGTATATATACAGTGATAGATCTGCTAACCAATCACTAGTGATTATTCTTGTTTAAAAGACCCAGTGTGACCAATAGTAACACATCTGCCAACAGGGGTGGGGTTTACATTTATAATGACTCATCAGGTTGACCAATAGTGATAGATCTGCCAACGTGGGTTGGCTTTACATTTATAATGACCAGATCTGCCAACCAATCACGAGCGATTATACTTGTTTAAAACTAGTGGTTTCATCCAATCCTGAGTGAGGATATTCAAGACATCTCTGGCCAGGCGCGGTTTCGCTGCTATTCATATGCTAATTAGAGCCTTCGCTGTGGTTCGTTTCCGACAATTTTCGGCACAGACGAACGCGGCGTTCGCAGCCTGTAAATTGTCGTTAACTCCCGAAAATTTGGGAGATTTCCGGGCGTTTACAGGGACGAAAATCCGACTTTTCATGCAGTGTTAGTGCTTGTGTGTTCCTTGCTATTCATGACTTGCACCTGGTTTCATTATATAATCTGAACCTGTTATGATATGGCCAGGTGTTACAGAAATTCAGTTTTATTGTACACAATTCACTGCAGTAGAACTATTGTAAAATGTTCAAAATTGTTGTAAACATCCCAGATTTAGCTTTAAGATATTTTTTTCATCTGTAGTCCTAATTTTGAAATTTAACCAAACCATAAAAACAGACATTATGCACACAGAGGCAAAGAAAAAAAATTGAGGAGCTGACAACTGAATTTCACACTGAGGTTAATAGAGGTTAATAGAGTATCTATCTGGTACACTCAAACTATTTTCTTCCTTAAAATTAATATGGGAAAATAATGGTCCTTTAGCAGACAGTAGCTTAAGGCTCAGTGAATAATTATCCCAATTTATTTATAATAGTAGTGGCTACCAAGTTAGTACCAATAAAATAATGTGACATGGAAACAACTTAAATTGACTAACCACTAAACCTGTCAATGAGCCCTGGAAGCTGCCACTCAATCAATTTGGATCTCACAAAATCGTCCATGAGGTGGGAGAATCAAACTGCAAAACCAACACAAAGAATTCAAATAAAACAAACGTATCATAAATAACTCATTCAGTAACATTAAATCAAAGGTATTTTCACTGTTGTAACAATTAACTTCTCTACAGTTTTAAACTTCGACTTGAGCAAATAAGAAAGTTACCGGTTCCCCCTCGGCAAACTCAAGCTGGCTAATACAGCGCGGACTGGCTGGCTAGCTGACGTTGTCCTCCTAACTTTAACTTTAAAACAAAATACTCGAGTTACTTCGAAACTGCTACAACCAGAAACTGCTACAACCAGCTAACATGCTAACTTGAGTTTGTGCATGCTAATAACGTTAGCTAACAGCTTGCTGACTTACCAATAGATAGTAACGTTGCTCATTGGTGCGTCATTAACTCACATCTAAACCTCATATTCCCTAAAGCCCTGGCCGCAAAGGCTTCCATGTATTAAAACCATATACGTTTACGTTGGCCCACTGTGGGTGTGCATAACTGTTAACATACGTTACCCACAACAAGCTATCGCTATCGTTAACTACAAATGACAGAGCTCACAATCACTGCTACACACGCTCATATTACGTTGAACCATTCGTATGACCAACGGTTACTACAATAAGCTTTATATACATATTATTCATATAAATTAAACAATGTGGTGAAACAATAGTGCACACGTAACAAACCTTGCTTTGTATAGAGCTGAGTCTCTCAGTATGTCTGTTCATGGAAAAATTGCCGGGACCATGGGGCAAACGTTACTGTTGGTCGCGCATGCACGAACGTCAACCCAACATGTTGGGTAGTCTGAAATGACCCAACACAGTATAATGGAAATTACAACCCAACAGCTAATAACTCAACTGCCAACGACAATAACCCAGCAAATTTGGTTCTTAGATTACCCAACTTAATGAAAACAACCCAATTAAACTAACCAACAGTCTCAACTCAGCTGTTGGGTTGAAAAAATAACCCAACAATTCTTTGTGTGTAGAATAGTGCTCATTGTTCTTGCAATTAATGTTGTTACACAAGACAGCTTCAAGTGATATATCAATATATATAGGACCCTAGTTTCGTACACCAGGCGCAGTTGGGCGCAGGCGTCAGAGAAGGCATGGAGTGGGATTAACACAGCCGATTCAGATCTTCAACAATCAAATTAGCTCCTCTCCTCACCTTTAATGCGTTAGGGGAGGTTCAGTGCAAGATCCGTCACTTGACAACCCAATGACAGAAGCAGTGCCGGTGCTCCCACCACGCGCATCACGCGCTGTGCGTAGGGCACCAAGTGCTGAGGGGGCACCAAAAATATTATGAAAAATCATCACAGTCATAATAATTATAATGCCGATATTATATCACTATAGAAATTGTAGGCACATTTTAGGCATGTCTATCACAAAACAGGGTCAGGGCACACAGCAGTAGACATAATGGTGGCGAGAACCCGGTGCCTGCACAAGCCGCCAGGCCATTCATCATCATCATCACTGTCTTCATCATCTGCGCTCCACAGCTGCACCGGATTCCCCGTCCAACACCAGAACGGCGGGACACCGGGACCTTGCGCACCGCTCAGACCAGCTGCAGCCCCAAGACCGGTTCCAGCTTGCGGCAAAGTTGTTATGGTGTCTATAACGATTGTGATGACCCCTGCTGTTGAGGCAGCAGGCTCCTGATGTGACTTGGGTTTGTGGGAGGAGTTTTGGTCAATCATGGGCACCTGGGCCCAGTGTTCCTGAGATTATAAAACGACCCATGATTCATTCATTCTCTTGCTCTCCTCTCCAGCAGATGTCCTACGGGTGATGTGGCAGCTACAGTTTTCTTAAGTTCCATTATGCTCAGTTTATGCACTTTACAACACACATCCATTACATTTTACACACATGCACATCCTACACTACTGATAGACTGATGGTCACATCCCATTTGTTCATTATTTTCCTTTGTTGCACATTGCGTTGCTTTATGTTAAATAAATATACTTTGCTAAACCTTCTTAAATTCAGTGTGTCTCCCGTCTTGTCGTGGCCCAAAGAGCCAGGTTGTGACAAATGGGGGCTCGTCCGTTCGTGGTTTTCAGTAACATGTTTATGGGTTGTAAATTTGTTTGACACGTGTTTGTGTTTACGCGTGGATCAGCTGATGAGGGCCTGGTGCGCATGTAGGTCGGTGGTGAATGCCGTTGTGTTTCCTTGTTGCCTGAAATTTTGGGGGGGGGTCGCGCTGAAGGGAGAAGGTTTCGCGTCCGTCGAAGCATTTGGATGCGTTTTGGGTTTTTTTTCCCTGTCGGTTGTGCGTAGTCCAAAGAGAAGGTAAGTGTTGCCGCCCTGATGCGCTGTATTTGGAGTTTCCCTGTTAAGCTGTAGGGGCGTTTCCCCTTTGGGTCACGTCGGTTTTTTTCTTTGTGTAGTGTTGTGGCAATGTGGTTAGTGTCACCTGTCTACGGACAGGTGTCTCGGGAGCACGTCCGTGGGATCTTGCGTGGCGGCCTGCTCGCAGGTGGCTTCTCAGACCCGCTGGTTTCCAGTGCGTAATTACCCGCCGCACGCCGCATGAAGACTAGGGGTGAGTTTAGTAAGATTTTGGGTTAGGCAGTTAGGGGGAAATACTCCTCGAGGTAAGTTTGCCTCGTTTGTATGCGTTTGAGGGGGTAATACTGTGCATTCTGTTTGGTCTGTCTATTATTATGGCTTCTTTGTCGGAGTTTTTTGATGCGCCCTCGGAGGTGTTTGTTAATGGCTGTACTAAAGAACAGCTAATGCGAATAGCCGAACATTATGAGATTAATGTGGCAGATAAAAAACCCAAGGCTGAGGTTAAAAGTATTATTTTGTCCGCCTTAGTGGAGAGTGGGGTTTTGAAGAAGGGAGAGTTTTTGTCGGACGTGGCAGCGGTGCCAATGTCCGTACCAGTGTCCGTGGCAGGGCTGACTTTTGCGCAGCAGAAGGAACTGATGATGATACAGTTTGAGCAGGAGAAAGTACGGTTAAAAGTAGAAATAGAGCGGCAGCAAATAGAAAAGATGAAACTGGACTTGCAGCAGTATAAACTGAGTTTAATCCGTGATGGTAAGCTTTCACAGAACATGGCAGAGGAAAGTTTTTTTGAGTCGGGGCAGGTTAGGTTTGATGTTGGGGCTAATTTGCGCTTAATGCCTAGGTTTAACGACAGGGATCCGGATATATTTTTCACTTTATTTGAGCGGATTGCAGATGCAAAAAATTGGCCTGATGCAGACAAGACTTTGATGCTCCAGTGCGTCCTTACGGGTAGGGCCCAGGAGGCGTATTCAGCGCTGAGTGCGAGTGATTGTACGAGTTATGTTAAAGTCAAATCTGCTGTCTTGAAAGCATACGAGTTGGTCCCCGAGGCTTATCGTCAAAGGGTTAGGAACTGGGGGAAAGGTGACGAACAAACAAATGTTGAATTTGCTCGTGATTTGCTATGCCATTTTAACCGCTGGTGTTCCGCTGCGAGTGTCGAGAGTTTTGAGGGGCTTTGTGAGTTGATGGTGCTGGAACAATTTAAAAATTCTATTCCTCAGCGCATTGCAATTTATGTAAGTGAGCAGAAAGCAACCACCGTACATAGAGCGGCTGAGCTGGCTGACGATTTTGTGTTAACGCACAGGAGTGGGTTTGGTGAAGTGTACGCGGCCAGTGAGTTAAGACGTAGAAGTAATAACCACGGTAGCTCGGGTTACGGTGTTCAGTCCTCAGTAGCGGGTCCCGCGCATACATTTAAAGCCTCACGGGTGAGAGATGATGATGGCAGAGGGGGCTTATGTCATTATTGTCGGAGCGCGGGCCACTGGAAGGATCAATGTCCGGTGTTGCAGAGTGTGAATAAACATAAATCTTATCCATCTGCTCCTGCTCCAGCCTTGTCCTGTTCCAGTGTTCAGGGGCCAGGTCCTGAATGTGTTGGTCCAGAGAGTGGTGGTGATTTTGAGCCTTTCATTGCTGACGCTGTCGTTTCTCTGGTGGGTAGTGAGGAGCGTGTGCCTATAAAAGTTTTGAGAGATACAGGCGCTAAGCATTCATTCATTTTGGGATCAGTATTGCCTTTTTCGCCTGCAACAGAAACGGGGGATTTTATTCTGATGCGAGGTATGGAGATGGGATTGGTACCTGTACCGCTGCACAACATGGTGCTTGATTGTGATCTGGTGCAAGGTGTTGTTGCCATTGGTGTGCGTCCAGCATTGCCAGTGGATGGAGTGGAGTTGATTCTGGGAAATGATCTGGCTGGTAGCGCGGTGTGGGCTCGTGTGCCGCCGTCTCCTGTAGTTACATCTAAGCTGTTGGTAACAGTTGGGCCAGATGAGTGTGGTCAGAAATATCCAGCTGCGTTTCCAGCCTGCGCCATGACCCGCGCACAGCGTGCTAGGGATGCGTCAGACTTGGTCCTTAGTGGAGAGCAAAAGGAGATGAAAGTTGTGATTCCTCTACCTCATCTTCCCCCATCCATCCCTCGAGCGGAGTGGGTTAAATGTCAGCAGGTTGATCAGTCTCTGTCCAGTTTGGTGACCAGTGCTTTGCCGGAGAGTGAAATGGGAAATGTGGCTCGTGGCTATTTTTTCCAGGATGAGTTGCTTGTGAGGAAATGGGTGCCTTGTGAGGGTGACTATGTTGGTGAGCCTGTGTTTCAGGTTGTTGTGCCAGAAAAATTCCATGACACAGTATTAAAGACTGCACATGATGAATCAGGTCATTTGGGTGTGAGAAAAACTTATGACCGGGTTTTGCGATATTTTTTTTGGCCAAAGTTAAAGTGTGATGTTGCTAATTATATAAAATCGTGTCATACATGTCAACTTACAGGTAAGCCCAGTCACTCAATCAAGCCAGCGCCTCTTTGTCCCATTCCAGCAATCAGTCAACCATTTGAACATTTGATTATAGACTGTGTGGGGCCGTTACCAACCTCAAAGTCTGGTTGCTCTTACCTGCTAACTGTAATGTGTCAGGTGACAAGATACCCTGCAGCATATCCTGTGCGTTCTATTTCTGCGAGATCAATAGTCAAGGCGTTGACACAGTTTATTTCCATCTTCGGCATTCCACGTGTGATTCAGAGTGACCAAGGCTCTAATTTTACATCTCACTTGTTTTCACAGGTGTTGAAGCAGTTGAAGGTGAAGCACAACCGTGCGTCTGCGTATCATGCCCAGAGTCAGGGAGCGTTGGAGCGCTTTCACCAAACATTAAAGTCCCTGTTGCGTGCTTTTTGCACGGAGATGGGGGGAGATTGGGAGGAAGGCCTACCTTGGTTAATGTTGTCAGCCCGAGAGGTTGTGCAGGAGAGCACTAGGTTTAGTCCTAATGACCTTGTTTTTGGCCATACAGTGCGGGGTCCCTTGGCAGTCCTGCGGGATGGCTTGGGTGATACTGATCCACCTAAGAATCTGATTGATTATGTGAACGGTTTCCGTCATCGTTTGTATACAGCTGCTGAAAAAGCGCGTGAAAATCTGGAAGTGGCTCAGTCTAAAATGAAAACTGTGTATGACCGTCGGGCAGAGCGTCGCCAGTTTACTCCTGGGGATCAGGTTTTGGCCATCACTCCGGTTGTAAGTTCACCATTTCAGGCAAAGTTCTCAGGCCCGTACACTGTGGAGCGACAAGTTTCAGAGCAAAATTATTTCATTTCCACTCCGATGCGTAGGAAGTCTTCTCGCCTCTGTCATGTCAACCTGTTGAAGCCGTATTATTCTCGTGACGAAACTGTTGCACCTGGGTCCAGTGCGCAGAGTTTAGATATCAGTCCTGTACTCACTGTGGGTTCTGTGCCCTCAGCTTTGATGGCTCCGGGTATGGTGAGCATGGAGGGGGATGTTCGAGCACCTGATGATCCTGTGATGTGTGGTAGGCTAAAAAATTCAGAGATGTTGTGTAACTGGGAGAGTTTATTTGTTCACTTGTCTGAAGTTCAAAGCAGTGAGCTGAAAGAGGTAATCAGGGAGTATCCAGTCCTGTTTAGTGATACACCATCACGTACACACTTGATAGAACATGATATTGATGTTGGAGACAGTACACCAATTAAACAGCGTTTCTATAGGTGTGCACCACACAGACAGAAAGTAATGGAATCTGAGGTCAAGTATATGCCGGACCATCACATTGCAGTTCCATCGTCATCCAGTTGGGCGTCACCCTGTCTGTTGGTTGATAAGTCGGACAAGTCGCCTAGGTTCTGTACTGACTATCCAAAGGTAAACAAGGTCACTAAGTCAGATTCTTATCTGTTGCCGCGAATGGAGGACTGCATAGACCAGGTCGGTGCAGCACAATTTGTGTTTAGAGAGTTCACTGCACTGCCCAAACCACCGTCTGATGCGATGGACTTTGTTCTTGCAGGGCCATAATTTAGAGGTCAGACACATTAAGGGCAAGGACAATTTAATGGCCGATGCTTTTTCTCGTGCACCTGTGGGTTGAATGGTAGTCTGTTATCCTTCCTACTGTTCTCATCTCCCTATTAAAATGTTTCATTTTCAGGTACCTGGTTGTAGTGGGATGTGTGTAAGGTAGTAGCGTAGTTGTTGGTTTTGGGTTTGTGGTGATCCCTGTCGGGACTCCATCTTAAGGGGGAGGGTGTGATGACCCCTGCTGTTAAGGCAGCAGGCTCCTGATGTGACTTGGGTTTGTGGGAGGAGTTTTGGTCAATCATGGGCACCTGGGCCCAGTGTTCCTGAGATTATAAAACGACCCATGATTCATTCATTCTCTCGCTCTCCTCTCCAGCAGATGTCCTACGGGTGATGTGGCAGCTACAGTTTTCTTAAGTTCCATTATGCTCAGTTTATGCACTTTACAACACACATCCATTACATTTTACACACATGCACATCCTACACTACTGATAGACTGATGGTCACATCCCATTTGTTCATTATTTTCCTTTGTTGCACATTGCGTTGCTTTATGTTAAATAAATATACTTTGCTAAACCTTCTTAAATTCAGTGTGTCTCCCGTCTTGTCGTGGCCCAAAGAGCCAGGTTGTGACAACAATGCATTTTAAAAGCACTGTATTTGATAAACAAACATTTGCAGTCAGCAACACAACATGGAAATTGGGCATTAGCTTCATGTCTATGTAGCATTTGGTGGTCTATGTAACATTTTACTGATGTTAATGAAAGGCTACAGAAGCGGCATAGAAAAACATTCACCATTTTGCGTTACACCAACAACTGTAGACAATAAAACACACTTGAAACTATGAGGCTACTGCCAACCATGATTGGTGACCTGGGGCCCGTTTCACAAAGCAGGTTCAACAAACTCTGACCCTGAACTCTGAGTTGACCAACTCTGAGATGGGCAACTCTGAGTTTTCGGTTTCAGAACAGCGGTTTTGAATTAGTTCAGTCAACTCTGAGTATGTAAACTCTGAGTTACGCGCGTGCCTGCCGACTCTACAAAGCCATCATCAATGAAGCTCCGATACTACGATTCACCATGGCAACCGGGAGAGCGTTATTAGATATTACCGAGTGTTTATGTCGAAAACGAGCTCATCCTGAGAAAGCGGAGCAACGTAACTGCAGCAAAGTAGCGATAGTTGGCATGGCAGACATTTACTGCCCGATATAATGTGTATAACTGAATGAAACAGTCGATTGATCTAAAGGTAATTACTCTTTATTTTCAGACTTGCACAGCGACACTGTGGTGTAATGGCTAGCAATGACGCCCCCGGTGCAGGGGACAGAGGTTCAACTCCCTTAGTTCACAAAGTAGCGCACTGAATGAATTATCATTTTCATTGGGTGTAATCCCCCCAGGCACAGAAAGAAAGTGGCGTCTATTATTGGCGACATCGCCCCGCACACTTTCGTGCAGGTTCTGCAAGAAGAAAGACTGGAAGGTATGCTCTTCCTCCAGTCCTGGGGAGGTATGGCCTTGAGCATAGGCGGCCCTGAAGCGCCAATAGTACTCCTGCTCCTCGTGTACAACGGCGAGGGCACCAATCGTAGCAGCGGCGGGATCCCAGTACCGGCTATACTCCTTCCGGAGTGCTGCACAAAGTCTGGGGTATCGGTCCTGGGTTCTGGGTGCGAGTGTTTCTATGAAACTGCGGACATGTCTGGTTGTGGTCTTCCAGACTAGTCTGAGCTTCTCCCGTGAGGAGGCATGGGGGAGGTCAATCAGGAGTCTGTCTAACTCTCTCAAATATTCGTCAATATTATGGTACGAGTTGTCGGGATCAAAATGTTGAATATCTTTAGCTATGCTCTCAAGCTCTTCAAAGCGGAAGCGCTGTGGCGTCCTTCCTGGTGAAGGCGAGACTAAGCTAGGTTGAGGAGGCGCGTCGCAAATTACAGGTTTGTTCCAAAGATAGGAAGACTTTGGAGGAGAACTTGTGTAAGTTCCGCTGCTGGTTTCTTCGCTGTCTGTGTCGGAGCAATGGGAAGCTGCGTAGCCGTTACCGCTGTCTCTCGGTGGAGCTTGTCTTAAGGACTTTGTGTCCACTGGTAACTGTTCCCATCTTCTGCATGGCGGGGGAGTCGTATTTTCACTACAAAAAGAGTTGGAGTCGGAGAAGCCTGAATCACACTGACTGGGCGAGTCTGCTGAGGGAGGACATTCTGGTTTAGACTTCGACCACCTGTTCTTGTAGGACACAAACTGGGACTCTGTGGTGTGCAGGCCCTCTAAATAATGCCTGGCTCTCATGTCTGCTGCTTGAGCGTCATGGAGGTGGCGAGCATTTTGCTCCTCTAGTGCTACCACTTTTTCCTCTAGGGCAGCTTTACTCTGGACCAAGAGACAGGTTTGTTTGTAGAAAGTCAGTAGCAAGCATTTTAATAATGGACCCTTGGATGATGTTACTTCATCAGATCTGCTGTTCAGTAACGAGTCGATCTCCTCTTGGCACTCACTGAGATTTAGTTTCTGCAAAAACTCAGAGTAGCCTGTCTGAAGGCTCTGTGCCACAGATGGGATGAACTGTTTGCAGGGGGTCTCCATTGTGTCTGGAGAGAAAGGAGGGGGGTTATGCAAATCAACTGATAAGGTGACTGGCGGTTCTCTTTTAGAGAGGTCAGCTTCACCCTCTAATGATTCTATACAGCAACTCAGACTTACTGTAGGCTGCTTACTTAATTCTTTGCCAAAGGCACGCTTAACTGAAATGCACGGCAGGAACAGTTATGGAATTAATTTGAAATTTTGACTCGAGCTAGAACCCGTGGTGGAAATAGCAAGGTAAAATTTCAACATTCACAGAGTTGGTACACTCTGTGGCTCTATTCTCTGCTCTACTTCTAGTAAAGGGAGAATACGGTGGCTTCACTTGTTTGGTGTTTATCGCAAAAAGAATGTATTTGTTGTTATACGGATGTGGGTGCACAGGTGAGCTGCGTCGACCTGTGACTTACAATGGAAATGTTAGTACTCTTTTACAGCCTGTGGACTGTCAATGAGGTGTCTCTAGCACCTCTGGTGAGTAATAACAGTGTTATAACGCGTCTTAGTATCCCTAACCCTGCGTTTGTGAGTATTGTTGTTTAAACAATAAATGGCTAATCACAACATGCATACACAACCCTCAACTGTATTTGCTTGGCAAATAGTAACATGGAGCAAACAAATCGATCCTTGAACATCGATTTCTAAACAATGATATTAATAACAACAATTCCTATTATTGTTATTATTACTATAATTCTCAGGTTATTGTGCATAAATCTCTGGATAAAGCTGGTTTAAGAAGGCCTCACACGGGGCACCAATTATGTTGGGGGTGTAGCAGGAGCAGATTTGGTTATCAACAGCTAATTATTAATGTCAATATGATTATCAATATTAATAATTATATTTAATATATTATCATGATATAATCATGAATAAATGGGGCACCACCCTGGGATCAGGGAAAAGATAACCTAAAACTGTATTCAGTCTCAATATAAAGGTTTTATACTCACATGCCAATCATCGTGATCATTGGCATAGAAGCATAAAAACAATCTAACAATTAAAAAGGCGTGAAATTCGAGCACTAGCCTTCACAACCTGCTGTTACCCAGTGACATATACACAACAAGCACAAGAGACCGCTAGTTATAATATAAGATTTATCAAAATCAGTAATAATGATCACAATCAATAACACTGCAATTAACAAAGCCTTATTACCTAACTACCTAACACACAAAACTAAGCTAAACAGAAGGAGAGACACACGTGGAGAGAGAGAGAGAGAGAGAGAGAGAGGGAGAGATGGAGCTATTCCTCACAGCGTTCAGGGGCGGAGCCACTGACGTCAGATGGCGTAGCAAGAGAGGGAGAGAGATGGCCGAGTGCAGCCACCGGATGTAGCTATGTCCTTAGCGTCCGCCGGGAACAGCTGGCGTAGGACACGTGTGTGCGGCGTATGTGTGTGTGTGTGTGTGTTTGCGGGACACAAACAAAGAGAGAGTGCCACCACCTGCTCCCTTCACCACCCTGATCAACTCCTCCCTCACCTCAGGTGTCATTCCAGCGGCTTTTAAGACAGCTACCGTGAAGCCTCTCCTTAAAAAACCCACCCTAGACGCTACTGACATCCAAAGCTACAGACCTGTATCTCTTCTTTCATTCCTCTCTAAAACCTTGGAACGTGCCGCCTACAACCAACTGTCATCCTATCTCTCGCAGAACAACCTCCTTGACCCTAATCAATCAGGATTCAGGACTGCTCACTCCACTGAGACGGCCCTCCTCACAGTGACCGAGTCCCTGCGAGACGCCAGAGCCTCATCCCACTCCTCCGTTCTTATTCTCCTCAACCTATCTGCTGCATTCAACACAGTCAACCACCAAATCCTCCTCTCCACTCTGGCTGAACTTGGCATAACTGACTCTGCTCTCACCTGGTTTACGTCATACCTGACAAATTGCACCTTTCAGGTCGCATGGAATGGCTCTATGTCCAAACCCTGTTCTCTGGACACGGGTGTCCCTCAAGGCTCAGTATTAGGACCGCTTCTGTTCTCACTATACACCAGATCACTAGGTTCTGTTATTACATCGCATGGATTCTCCTACCATTGCTAAACAGATGACACCCAGCTGTTCCTCTCTTTTCCCCCAACCTCTGACACTCACATTGCAACTCGCATCTCAGACTGTCTGGCTCACATCTCTGTCTGGACAACTGCACATCACCTCAAGCTTAACCTGAATAAAACTGAACTCCTCTTCATCCCAGGGAAAGACTGCCCTCGCATGGACCTGTTGGTCACTGTCGAGGGCATCACAGTATTGCCGTCGTCAACTGCGAGGAACCTGGGTGTAATCCTTTATGACCAACTATCCTGCACCCCCAACATCACTGCTGTGGCCCGATCCTGAAGATTTGCCCCTGGCCAGGAGAGAGTTGCCTTGACTACTGCAACTCTCTCCTGGCCAGACTCATGGCCTCTGCGATTAAACCATTGCAGCGTATCCAGAACGCTGCAGCACGCCTTATCTTCAATCTACCCAAATTCTCCCATGTGACCCCCCTCCTCCGTGACCTCCACTGGCTCCCTGTTGCAGCACGCATCCAATTTAAGACGATGGCACTGGCCTTCAGGGCCATCAATGGAACGGCACCCATCTACCTTCAAACACTGGTCAAACCTCATGCCCCGAAGCGAGCACTTCGCTCCTCTACTTCAGCTGGCCGGCTGGTATCGCTGAAATAAAACAAATGTCGCTCAGCAAAGTCCAGACTCTTCTCTGTTCTGGCGCCTCAGTGGTGGAACGAACTCCCGACTAATGTCAGGACAGCTGAGTCATTTGCCATTTTCCGAAAAAGGCTCAAGACTCGCCTGTTCAGACTTCACCTCGACTAGCATGACCCCCCCCCCCCCAAAAAAAAAAAACACCCTTACCTATAGCACTCTGATCGTAGCACTGTTGCTCTTGAACTACTAGTTTACTCAGATGAGGACCTAACACTTGTTCTACTTTTAGCTCTTACTTTATCGGCAATGATTCGTTGTGGTTTCCTTGTTTCCTTCTTTTGACAAATGTACTTATTGTAAGTCGCTTTGGACAAAAGCGTCTGCTAAATGACCTAAATGTAAATGTAAATGTCAATGTATTTATTTTTAGACATGGACCAAAAAAAAGTCTGGCTGAATGGTTGGATGGCGGTCACAGGACAGTGTCGTGGACGCTACCCGTGCTGCGGCCGCCTCTTGTGGCGCAAGTTGAGACACAAGCGATTGACATTCAAAGCCGTCCGTCTCTCACGTGCGGTCGTGGAGTGCCTGCGGTCACATGGCAGCGTCGCAGCCGCCTACCTGTGCTGCGCCCGCCTCTCCACCTCCACCTCCACCATGTTCCGTGTTGTCCCTTGTTTATAACTCATACCAGCTAGCCAGCTACGGCGTTTCGCCGGCAGCTTCAGCTCTCGCGTTGTTTTAGAGACGCTGGTGTAATGCCGCCCATAGATATGATGCCGCCAACCGCTTCAAAGTCTCACGATACCCGATCCATGACTCTATAACCGATTCATCTAGGAATTCATTGATAATTCGTATCGATTGAGGAGGCTGCTACCGATGCAGCCGTATCTCTCACTTGTTGAACCGAATATCCGGTCGCATCGGTTTATCGTTTACAACCCTAGTGTTTAGATAGAACTTTGTGTGTGTGTTCAGATAGAACTTTGTGTGTGTGTTTAGATAGAACACCATTATCCCATTTTCATGTCACTCAATATTCCATGTTGTAAATTGTTTTCTTGTCTGTATACAACATCTATTGCATGCCATGTCCTCTGTTGCTCATCCTGAGGATTCTTCTATCAAAAATGGGCTATTCAAAGAAAAAAAACTTCATTCCTGAAATTGCCACTTTGCCTGTTTCTCAGTATTTGTACCCATCACCTATTCGATCTCCTGCTTGCAAACCTGCTTCCAAGACCTATAAAGCCTAATTTAACTATAATTTAACTATAGCCCTGATCAGAGCCGTTTCTTGCTATAAGCGGACTATGCGAGCGCATAGGGCCCCCGCGCCACCAGGGGGCCCCCTCAAGTTTCAAGGCCAGCTGCAATTCCTGTGGAAGGACCCGAAGGAAACGGTGCGAAAAGTACCTGGCACCTGGCCCGCTGATTGGTCAGATGTGCTGTCTACCAAGCCGCGTTGCTATGACGACCAGTACTACTAAACTAGGAGGGGGAGGGGAATTGCGCCGAGCCGTAGGTTCAGGTCATTCACGGCATGGCGTCCAAACGAGCGTATTCGTCTGGCGCCGAAAATAGAAAAAAGAAGAAACTAGAAGAAGAAAAACGCTCGCAGAATAGAATAGCTTAACCCTCTGAGACCCATTGTAGCGTATACGGTACAAATGATCATGTTGTATTTAGAGCGTCATAACTCCGTAATGGTTTGCGCTAGAAACATGCAGTTTATTTCCTCTTAAACGAGAGAAACGGGGCTAAACAACGGTACCCTGCTTGCCCATGTGAGCAACAATGTTGTAAAGATGTGACAAGATGTGTCCTCGTTTCCGTGGCGCATTTCTCCGTTGTGTTTATGTATATCGATCATTATTTTCATCCGCCAACTTGCTAGTGTCCTCAGTTTATAGGTCTCTAATGTGAAGTGTGCAAAACAACACTAATACATATTAGGCCTATTGTAGATTATTATGGACTATTGAAGCAGTGTATTATTGCTCTGAGTGGATTATTATTAACTCTACTGAGCTAGTTGTGTCTTTCTTTACCACATTTATTAGAATATTTATTGTGACAATATAATTTGAACAAATGTACCTTCCTACAGTTTAGTTATGTTTTTGATGTATTTGTTTTATTCAAAAGAATCATAATAACGCAAATTAAAGTCAATATAAAGTAAACAATACTATATAGGACTGTTAGGTCTGCCCAGGGAACAAAAGTTAAGACCAGATCATCAGTTAGACAAGTAGTCCACTTTGTAATACTGTGTGAAATATAAACTAACATATTCCTTCAATATCACATAGTGCTCCTCAGTCATTTGTCTTTGTTTTATAACTCTTTGAAACTGCTTAAAAGTGATTATGAATTTCTCCATTAGTGTAACATATTATATCAATTATACATTGATATAATATCAATGTATAATTACATTAATTACATCAATTATATAGTATGAATATTTGCTAAGGATCTATTTTGCTTGGTAACCTGAGGAGTTTTGTCTTTGCAGGAGCAATACTCAAATATTTTGGAGCCACCGACCAGGAAGCAGCGGGGCCATCTTCAGCACCACCTCACGAAGGAGCAGCAGGGCCATCTTCAGAACCACTTGACCAGGGAGCAGCAGGGCCATCTTCAGAACCACCTGACCAGGGAGCAGCAGGGCCATCTTCAGAACCACCTGACCAGGGAGCAGCAGGGCCATCGTCTTCTCCTGCAGGCTTACAAGGTCAGCTGCCAGTTTTTGGTCAACCAATTGATCCAGCTGACTGGCCATCAGTCCTCTCAGATTCATCCAGGGCAGATTTAGTGGGTAGAGGACCATTTCAGGTTAGCCCAAATTTCACATTTCCCAAGACAGAAGGTGGTAGAAGTTTGCATCATCATTATTTCTACAGAACATTAATTCTAAAAGAAAAGAGAAAACGGACCTGGCTTAGCTACTCCAAAAAAATGATTCCCTGTTCTGCTTTTGCTGCAAGTTATTCTCAAAGAAAGAATACAAATGAATGCAGAGGGACTGTCAAATTGGACAAATTCATGAAAAAGTCATGAAAGCAGTCCAGAGCACACAACACACATGGCAACCTGGAAAGATTTTGAACTGCGTCTAAGAACAGGAAAGACCATAGACCAAGCTGAAAGGACACTTTTGGAGGCTGAGAAGAGACGCTGGAGAGATGTCCTGACTCGCTTAATCGCCATCATACAATCTCTAGCTGAGAGAAATCTTGCATTGAGAGGTTCAACAAACACATTACACCAGCAAAATAATGGAAATTTCTTAAAAGAGGTGGAGCTTCTCGCTAAATATGATCCTGTCATGAAGCAGCACATTGAGCGTGTGGAGAGTAGACAGTTCAGTCATTCCAGCTATCTTGGAAATGTAATCCAAAATGAACTGATTGCTGCAATCAGTGGGAAAATGTTGGACACAATGGTGACTGAGATTAAACAGTCCAAATATTATTCAATCATTTTGGATTGTACTCCTGATGTGAGCCACCAAGAGCAGATGCCAGTGATCATAAGGACTGTCAAAATGGATGAAACACCAGAAATCAAGGAACACTTCCTAGGATTTCTTGTGGCTTCTGAAACAACAGGTCTTGGTTTGTCAACTTTAATTCTGAACAAGCTCAGGGAGCTTAATATTCCATTTGATGATTGCAGAGGACAGTCATATGATAATGGTGCCAACATGAAGGGGAGAAACAGAGGAGTTCAAGCCAGGCTGCTTGAGAAGAATCCTCGTGCACTTTACGTTCCATGTGGGGCACATTCATTAAACTTGGTGGTGGCTGATGCAGCAAAAGCGTCAACAGATGCCATCAACTACTTTGGCAATGTACAAAAACTGTACACCAATTTCTCAGCAGCCCCACAAAGATGGGCAACCCTCAAAGAACACGTGACTGTTGCACTGAAGTCTTGGAGTGACACACGGTGGGAAAGCCGTATCAACAGCATTGAGGCTGTGCGATACCAGGCCTCTAACATAAGGGAGGCATTTTTGGAGGTCAGGGACAAAGTGACAGATCCTCTGACCAAGGTCGAAGCCCAAATTTTGGCAGAAGAGGTTGGGTCATACTGCTTCCTCATTTGCACAGTGGTATGGTATGACATTCTGAACCATGTGAACCATGTTAGCAAGCTCTTGCAGTCTGCCACAATGCAGCTTGATGTAGCAGTTGACCTCCTCACAAAAGCACAAAAATCCCTGAGTAGTTACAGGGAGACTGGCTTTGCTTCAGCTCAGGCCTCTGCTAAAGACATGTGTGAGGAAATGAATGTGGAGGCTGTGCTGAAACAGAAGAGACTAAGAAGCACAAAAAAACACTTTGCCTATGAAGCCCCAGAGGATCCTATTGCAGATGCCATGAAGAAGCTAGAAACTGCATTCTTCAATGTGGTTGTTGACACAGCCATTGGATCACTAAAGGATAGGTTTGAAACACTGGGTGAAGTGAGAGCCAGATTTGGAGTGCTGCTCAATTTTAAAAAACTGGATGCTGTGGAATTGTGCAACCAGTGTGACAACCTCTGCAGCACATTAAGCACTGGAGAGGAAGGTGACATTGATGGAAAGGAGCTGGCTGTGGAAATACGCAACTTGCCGAGCTTGCCATCTGATGACATGACTGCACTACAGCTTCTCTCTTTCATAGACAAAAAACATTTAAAGGAACTGTATCCCAATCTGTGGATTGCACTGCGCATTGCCTGCACTCTTCCTGTGACTGTGGCCTTAGCAGAGAGGAGCTTCTCAAAGCTGAAGCTCATCAAGACCTACCTAAGGTCTTCCATGGGACAGGATCGCCTCACTGGTCTTGCCATAATCAGCATAAATTATGAGATTGGCAAGCAGCTCTCATATGCTGACATAATAGATGACTTTGCTTCCACAAAAGTAAGGAAGCAGAAATTTTGAAGAGGGGCTTAGGGTAGAAATGCTTAAAACACAAGACTCAGATGATACTGATAATCATCACAGAGTGGTGTGATTGTGTTATATAGTTCTGTATGGTTCCTTTAAAATATTGTTTTTATTGTTGGTTTGTTATCATTGTTGCATTTTTATTGTATGCTGGTTTATTGTGTTGGTCCTGAAGGACTTGTGTTACATTTCAAAGGTTCCTTACTACCTCAACATTATTATTCTTGTTAGCTTTTTGTTTTTATTGTTTGCATATTGATATGGATGCTGGCTCAGTGTTTTTCTAAGTAATAGCCTATTTTATTTTCTGTACAACTTTAATTATTTATTTATTATAGTTTTGGGTTTGTTTTTTTAATGTATATTCTTTATATATATATATATTTTTTTATGTGTATATATTTTATATATATATGTTATATGTTTAATGTTAACTTAAAATAAAAAAAAATTGAGGAACACTCATCAGTTTCATTTATTGACCTATCAAGGATCTCTATTGTTTAGCTTGTATTATCATTTTCTATTAGTTCAACTTACTAGGGTGGGTCAACATAATCTTTGATTTTAATTTGTTAGAGGTTTTCACGACTCTAGCCTGTTTTCCTCTTAAAATGTAATGGATTGTTGCATCTTTATTGATCACCTAAAAGGGTTAGGAATCTATTCATCGTAGTTTGACAAAATAGGGGCCCCCGAACAGCATCTTGCATAGGGCCCCCAAACAGACAGAAACGGCCCTGGCCCTGATAGTTGACCTGCCTGTGTGTGCATTACCTTTTGTGTCATTGCCCTTTCTTTTAGGAGGACTGTCCATATTTTAGACATTACAATGTGGCTGTAGCAGCTACCTCTGCCAGCCATGCAGTCACTGACCTGTACAACCTGGTTACTGACAGTCTGTCTGCGAATGTCTCACTGATCCCTTCAATATGATGTGATTATCGTCTTAAAGGCGGCGTAAAATATGGCCGACCCATCCAGAGCTCAGGTCATTTTGACCCTCAATCAGAGACCTGTAATTGCTGTTTTTCTGGTCATCAGTCAGGCGATCAATAAAATATTCTTGAATATCTAAAACAACACGTGTTGTATTTTTTACTCACGTTACCTGTCCATATGATTAAATGTTACTGATGGCTAATGTCAAGACACATAACGTATACTATATACACTGTGTTTAATGATACAGTCTCTAATCTCCCTATTACTCTTTCCTGCTTATCACTCAAACAAATTATTAATTCCTAAATCGAATATCGGTCTTCATTTAAGATACCTTCATCAGTTACTTGAGGCCACAAACATAATCATCAATCCAGGTATTCATGATGCTGTCATAGAGAGTCAGTTTACAATGACTAACACGTCACCGCAGCAATGGCGCTGCCGCAAGATGGTGGGATACACAAATCGCTTGCCGAATTCATCTATAACCCTGACATGAGGGCTCTTAAGTGCTCTTCAGCCCTTTTCTGTTGTCTAAAGTGTAATAGCCTGTGAGAGACTGAATATCCGCCTCTCACTTATATGAACTTGATACGTACGGTTTGCCACTTTACTGCAGGTGCGGGAGAGCGAGAGTTAATTTATGCACGCACGCACACATGCACACACACACAGCCCGGGCCTCTGCAGCAGCCAGAAGGATCACTACCCTCGCAGCCACAACCAGATGCCCCCGCACGACCACGACCAGCACCACGGCAACCGGCCCCGCCATTTGGTCCAAACCGGGACGGAGATGACGGCGCCCCAATGGCATGGAGACGAGCTGCTGTGCCCAGGTATGAAGAGGGTGAAGATATTGAACAGTACTTAAAGGAAAACACCACCGCATTTCCATACTGAACTATGTTCTGCTCTGATGTTAGACGAGGTGATACATACCTCCCTCTCCTCTGTGCGTGCACTCAATGGCTCTTGCGCGCACTCCGCGCAGCGCTAATTTGCTAGCATGTAGCTTGTCCCAGTATATTCCTTAGGATCCAAAGGGGGGTGAAGTTAGAAGCGACCAAGCACTTCCACGTTGTCCCTATTTAAATACGGTTACGTGAGTAGTTACACGACCCAAGTTTGGTTACACAAAATGAAACATGCCAATTTTTCTAAGCGGATAACAAGGATAACTATATAGTATGGCGGAATAACAACTGGAAGCACTTCGACGTTGGCGCAGTAATATCATCACTCAAAACATGACGGGACTATATGCCTTCTGCTTGTTTTCACAACCCTGTACGATGCACGTTATAACCACGATGTTTGATTGTTCACAAACTATCTTACTACAACCTGATGCTTCCTCAACTGTGCACAAACTACTACAGGTAGTGCAGGCGGCGGCGTGCAGGTCACGTAGGTTCTATTGACGGTTATTGAAGTAAGAGGGGGAGCGGAGTGATGATATTACTGCGCCGACGTCGAAGTGCTTCCAGTTGTTATTCCGCCATACTATATAGTTATCCTTGTTATCCGCTTAGAAAAATTGGCATGTTTCATTTTGTGTAACCAAACTTGGGTCGTGTAACTACTCACGTAACCGTATTTAAATAGGGACAACGTGGAAGTGCTTGGTCGCTTCTAACTTCACCCCCCTTTGGATCCTAAGGACAAGCTACATGCTAGCAAATTAGCGCTGCGCGGAGTGCGCGCAAGAGCCATTCAGTGCACGCACAGAGGAGAGGGAGGTATGTATCACCTCCTCTAAGATCAGAGCAGAACATAGTTCAGTATGGAAATGCGGTGGTGTTTTCCTTTAACCACTTTTGAGCGACTCGCCACTGCCTATCACTGGCCTAGGGAAGACTGGGCTGTGTACCTGGTGCCGTATCTTAATGGCAAGGCCCGCAGTGCCTATGTGGCAATGGACATTAACCACAGCCTAGATTATGCCAAGGTGAAAGAGGCGATCCTCGAAAAGTTTGAAATTAATGAAGAAGTCTACAGGAGGCGGTTCCGGGAACCAGATATCCGTGCAGGAGAATCTCCAAAAGAACTCTACCAGCGACTGAAGGACTTGTTCCGGAAGTGGATTAGACCTGAGGTGAAGACAGTCGAAGACGTAACCGAGATACTCATCCTGGAACAGTACTTCCGCACCCTATCCCCTGAAGTCCGAGTCTGGGTGAAGGAACACAAGCCGCAGACTGGCCATGAGGCGGCTCTACTGGTGGAGAACTTTGTTGCTGCACGAAGAGGCCCGAAGACCTTCCGCGGTGAGCCGGCATACCGTATCCCAGTCAGGGGTAAGTCAGATGGGTCTAGTGGTGGGAGTGGTCCTAGACATAGTGAACGCAATAGGGGGAGTGAGAAAGGCCCTAATGTGTCCTATAAACAGTCGAATCCCCAGAAAGATCAACCGTCTAGGCGCATTGTATGCTATCACTGTAACAAATGTAGAAGAAAATGTGTTACCTTACATTTCTTATTTGTATCCCATATAATGTTCCTTTCTCTCGGGAACATCAAATGTCCTGCTGAGCTGCATTCATTGTATGTAACCCTTGCCATGTTGATGAAAAGACCCTTTGATCTGTCCCCCCTTCCTGGACTGTCTCCGAAACACCTTCATCTCACATACTTGATCAAGGCCTTCATGAATGGCCCCTGTTGTGACACTATGTAGAAAGAACCCAGCTGTTCCGAGGGAAGTCACACCTTTATGTTGTCTCAGGACGTCTCTTCCTCTTGGGAGAGACGCGTATTGAATCTATGTAAATCCACTGTTTAGACCTGCCTCTTTGGTTCTGTGTATAAAGTTATCCCTCACCTCACATATTTTAGAATGGACTGTGTGGCAACGCGACATTGTCCTTTCTCCACTGTCAGTGATTAAACCTCATTTGAACCAGCCACAGAATTGGACCTGAAGAGTTTCTTCCACAATATTGCGTTGTCGGCAGCTCGCTAACCCTGGGCTAGAGGACGTCTGGACTGGAGGGAGTGATTTTGAATATTAGCAATCGGCGCCAAATTCAAAGGGTAAAGGAAGCCTCTTGTAAAATTCCTAACTTTTGCTGATATTCACAATACCCTGTCTCAGGTCCGGATCTTCCATAGACCCAGGTAACGCGATTTAAATTTCTAAATAGCAGCGGTTGACTGCAGGCTGTTCTGGTGAGTTTTAAGCAAAAAGGCCTTTTGTAGTATATGACAGTTTGCATAGTAGAATTCTCTGATTGAGGATTTTTGAGAGATTATTATATGAGGTGGATGACATTGAAGTAGGGGTAGCCAGACCGCCGCTCATGTCATCGTAATCCCTACTTGGTAGTATAATGACGGTTTATATAGTGAAATTCTCTGTAATTGAGGATTTTTCTATATGAGGGATTGTTATGCGAGGTGGATGACATTGAAGTAGGGGTAGCCAGACCGCCGCTCATGTCATCGTAAATCCTATTGGTAGTGTAATGACAGTTTGCATAGTAGAATTCTCTGTAAATGAGGATTTTTCTGTGTGAGGGATTATTATATGAGGTCGATGATATTGGAGTAGGGGTAGCCAGACCGCCGCTCATATTATCCTAAATCCTATTGATAGTATAATGACGGTTTATAAAGTGAAATTATCTGTGATTGAGGATTTTTCTATATGAGAGATTGTTATGCGAGGTGGATGACATTGAAGTAGGGGTAGCCAGACCGCCGCTCATGTCATCGTAATCCCTACTTGGAAATGTAATGACGATTTGCATGGTGAAACTCTCTGTGATCTTATAGATTTCAGTGTTTCTCTTTGTAAAAGATTGTTATATTGAATGAATGAGGTGTGTATAACCGGTTTGACAGTTGTATGAGCTCATTGTAACGTCTTGTTTGTCAATGTTGTGTATTTGTGTTTTGCTGTGATTTAAGGCCCGCCGAGGCCATAAATATGTTGTTTTCTTACTGTGAGAAATTATTGCCGGAATTGAGTAGTTGTTCAGGAGGTTACAATTGATCACAACATTCCAGCTCTAATTCCTTATCCGTTAGTCAATAACCTTTTGATCACTGTGATTCACGACTGCTGCGATAAACCATGTGGCTAAGAGCACTTTATTTTCATGTAAATACAAATTTTTCTTCACTGTGTAGTATCTCTTCTTTAGCTAGTTGGGTTGTGTGACTGTTTTAATTAATTTTCCCCAACCTACTTTAGTTTTCTTTTTAAATACGTTATATTCTATTTTTTTTATTTCTTGTTACTCAAGACTGTTGGTAACTTGCCCTTTATCCCTTCTCTAACTAGTTGGTTTGTCCCTCTGTTTTAATTAGTTTCCCCCACCCTGCCCTTTGTTATTTACTCTTTTGTTCCTTACTGTAGTTAAATTGTTGTTTTTTTAGTATTCTGGCTTCTCTTTAGCCTGTTGAATTGTTAATTTTTTTTTTAACTCACTTCACCCTACTTCTACTATTTTTTTGTAAATATTTCATTTTTTCAATTTTATGATTTCTTGTTTCTCATAACTAATACTGTACCTTATCCTTCTAGTATTATCATTTCTTTTGAGCCGGTTGTTTCTGTATCAATTAATTTGCCCCGTTTTATTTTTTATGAAAATAATATTGTTCTCAATTTTTAGTACTATTATTATTTTCTCGTTAATCATTTTATAATTTTTTCGTTTCAATTGTATTTTTTTTTTATTATTTTCGACAGGTTTTTGCCTGGAATGCTCTATACAAATCTGGCACCCTATTGAACGGATTTAAACTGAGAGAGCGTCCACAGACACCAGGATGAATGCATTAGCGTTCATAGGGCAGAAATACTGTACGTTCAGTTCACGTTCTTCCCAAAATATGAATAGGTTCAAGAACTATCGTTCAATGGACAGGTTCAGGCACAACACTGTTTAGAATCGCTTCTCTAACTAGTTGGTTGTCTGTCTGTTTTAATGCATTTTCCGCAACCTGACGGTTGCGCTTTTAGTCTTTTTGTAAATACATTATTTTTCTATTTTATTACTTCAGGTTTCACATACTATCAGTACTGTGTCCTTTTAAGTGTTATTGTTTATCTTAACTAGTTTGTTTTTTGTCTATATTAATTAATTTTTACCTTTAGTAAATTGTTTGTTGTTGTTTTGTTTTTTTAAATGTATTATTTTCATTTTTAAATTTCTCATTAATAATTATGTTGGTTTTCATTTTTATTTCATCTTATTTTTATTAGTGTTTCATTATTATTTTCGCTTGTACATTTTTATTTTTATTTTTTCTCTCTTTAAAAAAAAAAAAGAGGGATAAATTAACTGAATTATATGACTTGCCATCAATCCTGAAGACTTGTCCTCCGTTGAATTGTCCTCTGAGGTTTTAAACACAGTAGGCGTCTCCGGCATCACTAAACAAAACCCAGTAAGTACTCCAATTACAGTGGAATTAGGACCCCTATCAAGAGAACATGCCTTTCTAATGGCTACTGATACCCCTCTGAACTTACTGGGTCGTGATTTATTATGTCAATTTGGCTGCACCATTAATGCACCCCTTATGGGGTATACCTTGATGTACCTGATACTAATGTTAATACTGTGTTTTCTATGCTACAACAGGTTTCCCGATCAGTGACCTATGCTTAATGACTGTGTTAACCCTATTTTTCCTGTAGTTCCAGATCCAACCACTATCCTCTCCTCCTGTTCTGTTCATCCCAGATCCCAGTTTTTTTTTTTTTTATTTCAGTCTCGCTGTAGAAACTACCTCCTCCATGGTACTGGGATCTCCACTAAACACTATTTGCCACCCACTCTGTCTCCCATGTTGTCTTCCACTCTGAAAAGCAACATTTTTCCTCCTCTAGACAGACTTGTTATGAGTTCACCCTTCTTTCCTAACCTTACTATTGAGTGCTGATCACCTCTTAAATCTATTTCCCTCCTTCCTTCCCTAATTGATGGCAAGCCATATAGTTCTGAAAGCTGATCTTAGTTGATCATTTTGCTCACCCCGTCCCAATCCACTAGACAAACCACTTGCAAAACCTGAGTTATTTTTGTCTGTAGATGGTAGCTCATACCGCTCTCCCACTGGAGCACTTGACTAGAACCCTATGAATTCCGTTTTAATTTTTAAGATTCCATTTATTTTTCCAGAATTTCGTGCTCTCCATTTTAATTTTCTAAATTCTGATTTCCATTTTTATTTTCCTAAATTCCATGCTTTCTGTTTTCCATTTTTCAGACTTCTGTGTTTTCCGTTTAAATGTTTCTAAATTTTGTTTTCCGTTCTCATTTTTCAAAATTCTGTTTTCCGTTTTTGTTTTTGAAATTCTGTTTTCCGTTTTCATTTATAGAAATTCAGTATTTTACAATTTTATAGCATTTTTTCATCAAATAGTGTCTAATCGTGTAGGTGATAGATCAAAATAAAGACATTTCTATCAGCCCCCTGCCCCTGACTTTCGCTGTGTCTAAAATCAGCGTATCTGTCAATCCACTCGCTGCTATTTATGTTTCACTTTTCAGACATGCTGGATGAGGCGGTGTTCCCGTTGATAACACAACGTTTAACCCCCCCCCCCCCCCTTTCCCTTTTCTTTCAGCTTAGATATGGTAACAAACTCTTATAATGTTCGAGAAAACATTGATTTTCAGATTTTGACAAATTCAACGAAATTCAATGTTCGAGAAAACATTGATTTTCAGATTTTGACAAATTCCACGAAATTCCACATTTTACAGGTATTCTTGTCAGATTCTGCGTTTTAGTCTATGTGCATTGTGGGAATCAGAGAGCCCTACACTTGACTCAGGTTATGCAATTGGTCCCCTATTTGAGATCCTAGAATCTCACCCACCCCCTCCCACCCCCCATGTTCAGCCCCCCAAGCTGAGTTCTTTGCTTTAACGTGGCTACGTTACAAGCTGCCCCCGACACCTGTGAGCGCTCTCCCTGGTTGTGTATTAGCCACACATTTCCTGCTTCCTCAACTTGTTTGTGCGACACAAGGGGCCCTAGTTTTGTAGACCAGGCGCAGTCAGCTCTCAGCGCACCTGCGCCGCGCCAACGGGGTGTGTCCGCCTGGACTTTGCAAGTTTCGTGCACCGCGCAGGCTCGCGCAGGCACACCTCCCGTCTCGCCCACCGGCGCAAGTGGGATAGAGGGAGGAGAAGAAGGCGTGAGTGGGAGACGAGTGGGAGACGAGGAGGAGACGAGGCGTGGACTGGGATTAATACAGCCGATTCAGATCTTCACCAATCAAATGAGCTCCTCTCCTCTCCTTTAATGCGTTAGGGGAGGTTCAGTGCAAGTTCTGTCACTTGACAACCCGATGACAGAAGCAGTGCCGCCGCTCCCACCACGCACATCACGCGCTGTGCGCGCGTATCATAATAATAACAATGCCGATATTATAAAAAACAGGAGAGAGAGAGGGAGATGTTTTGGTCCGAGAGGCTGAGTTTCCGTTACGCGTGCCATCCGCCTTTGATCTGACGTCAGATGTGACGGGACAATCTATATAGATATAAATTCACGTGTTGATTCAATTAGTTGCATTAAATAGTGTTTGTTGTGATTATTTATTGCATTTAAATGTGCCTGGAACTGTGGAAACCTGCCTGTGAGGTCTCGGTGACGTGTGCGCACTGTGCGCCGTCAGCCAAACTTCCGATCCGCCAGCTGTGATTCGCATTGAATGAATGGACTTTATTTACGCCTTGCGCCGAAAGTAGACCAGGTCGGAGCTGGCGAGCTTTCAGCGCAGTCTCGGCGAGGCTTTTTGCCACGAAACTTCCGCTACGCCAAGCTGAATCTGTGACGCCTCCCCCTGCTGCGCCGCCACACCCATCTTGGCGCAGGCGATCCACCAAACTGCCAAACTGACCGTGCGCAAGGCTGCGCGGGTCGAAACTTGCACTGCGCCGGCTGCGCCACCCTGCGCCGCCCTGCGCTGCGCCACGAAACTAGGGCCCATGGTGTGACTCACAGGAGCAAATGGGGAATGGTTGCTGCAATAAGCAGATTTACGTTGCTCCTGTTACGTCCCTAAATTCAAACAATTTTGTCGACACAAACCAAGAAGCGCATTCCCCCCGTGGGGACTCTTTTGTAAATATGCTGATTGACTTTGTACAAAGTCATATGTTCAAATGTTATTGTTATTGGGTTTTTTTAATCATATGTTTTCAACATAGACTGAAGTTTTTGCAAACAGAAAAGCAGACACCACAACAGTGACTACTCTGCTCCTCAGAGACATTGTCTGCCTGTTTGGGATCCCATGCTGCATTAACAGCGACGACGGCACCCATTTCAACTCCTCTATCACACGAGAACTCTGCAAAGAACTGTGTTCTTCTGTCTAAGCTCTGCACTAACAGGTGATCGCAGCTCACACGCCTCCCACTGACGGGAACTATCACAACCTTCAGCCTGGTGATTTCAACCCTGAAGCAGTTCAAGCAAAGGAACGCTCTCCAGCCCAGGTGGACCGGCCCATCTCAAATACTACTGACCAACAACACTGTCATGAAGTGTGTGACACCCCACATGGATCCACTCTTCACACCAGTGACGATCAACAGCCCAGCAGGATGCCAACATGGACCAGTGAAGATCAACAGCCCAGCAGGAGAACAACCCGGAACAGTGCTGTTCTGACCAGATGCTGATGAACGACACAAACATGGCTGCTGCTTGTGACCGGATTATCACTTCTGTGGCTCCTTCGTCAGAAACGGGAAACTGGACCAAATACAATCTCCACACACGACCAAATGATTTCCACAAACACCTATATCAACCTGACTAGGATGGTAGCTTATCACAGCTCAAATTCTACCAATTGTTACGTATGTGGATTCATCCCACATAGCACAAATGAAGGCCTCCCTCTGATGGCTCTGCCCATTTCTGACTGCGACACGTGCCATTTACTTCACCTAAATACACACACATCTTACACCCATGAACTGTGCCCAGTTACACCTGAACTGAGACCTTTACCTTGCAAAACATCCACAAGCAAGTGTCAGACATGCACTGATGTCCCTGCTGCCATCCCTCTTAGAGTAGTTCCACGACCATTAAAGTGGTGTATTAAAGGTACCGGAGTTGGTCATGACATGGGACATTCGAACTGTGACTCGTTGTTTTATCCAATACCAAGAAGTTCTCCCAGAATATGGACTTCGGACTACAGCCCTTCACCTACAGCTTGTTCGACACTTGACATGAACTTTTCTAGGTTAGCCACAGCGGCTTCTTTTTGTTCCGTCCCAGCTGGAAAAGGGATGTACTGGATATGTGGACAAAAAGCATATGAATATCTTCCTAAGGGTTGGAGCGGAGTGTGTGGCCTGGGCTACGTAGTCCCAGCAATGCGAGTTGTGGATTAATTGCCTACAATTCCCTCAGGATTAAGGTCAACACGATCTAAACGAGATGTGTTAATCACCCACTCACAGACATATTGGAGCCGTCTATTCGGCATGCTTATTCCCAGTTATGGTGTATTGTCTTCCCTGAATCAGATAAGAGATCTTTCCAAACGTATAGAGGATTTAGCTAATACCACCTCCCTAGGTTTGTCTCTCTTATCAAAAGAGCTGGCTGCAACCCGTCTAGTTGCCTTACAGAATAGAGCAGCTTTAGACTATCTTTTAGCATCCCAGGGTGGTACTTGTGCAGTGATTGGTGTTGAATGTTGTACTTATGTGCCAGATTATAATGATAGCCTTTCTGATGTCATTGCACATGTTTAACACATTGCTGATGAAGTGCACACCAGCGATATTAGTAGCCCTTTTGAATGGTTGGAAACACTCATTGGTCGTTGGGGTACAAATATAGTTCAATATGTTTTTGTTGGTTTAATCTGTTTTATATTTTTTCTTGTTATTTTTTCTTGTATCAGAGCAATGTGTAAAATTATTACAGCTAAGGTGACTACTAAAATGATGATTCAACTACTCACAACGTACCTAAAGAATTATTTCCTGATGTTTTCAATGAATTGTGTAGAATTGATGTATTATAATTTTCTTACTTCACTTGATTACATTTTCTTGTGTATTTACTGTTGTCCTATAGGACAAAAGGGGGAATTGTAGAAGAAAATGTGTTCCCTTACATTTCTTATTTGTATCCCATATAATGTTCCTTTCTCTCGGGAACATCAAATGTCCTGCTGAGCTGCATTCATTGTATGTAACCCTTGCCATGTTGATGAAAAGACCCTTTGATCTGTCCCCCTTCCTGGACCATCTCCGAAACACCTTCATCTCACATACTTGATCAAGGCCTTCATGAATGGCCCCTGTTGTGACACTATGAGGGATAACCCTCACCTCACATATTTTAGAATGGACTGTGTGGCAACGCGACATTGTCCTTTCTCCACTGTCAGTGATTAAACCTCATTTGAACCAGCCACAGAATTGGACCTGAAGAGTTTCTTCCACACAAAGAAGGTCCCATTAAGCCAGATTGCCCTGATAGAAAACCCAAAGAAAGCCACTGTTGTATCCCCGGGTCACAGGAACAGAGTGTTATGGGTAGGTTACAGACTGTCCCAGTGTTAGTGGGTGGGAAACTGACTAGTGCCCTCATCGATACTGGTAGCGCCCAAACCCTAGTCAAGCCCCATCTGGTGGATAGAAAGGAGTATGTGCCTGGCCAAAACCTGAAAGTGATATGTGTCAATGGAGATGAACATGTATATCCTGTAGCCAAAGTGTATGTGGAAGTGCAGAATCAGGCCTATCAGCTTACGGTTGGTGTAGTTGACGGTCTCAGCCATCAAGTGGTACTTGGACAGGATATTGTTATCTTACCTGAGTTAGTGCAGAGCCATAAACCTGTGAACGTAGTCATCACTAGATCTCAGTCTAAATCCCGAGCTGTGGAGCCCCAAGAGGGTAGTGAGACAGGAGCCCTGAGAGAGATGCCTTTTTTTGACGGTGATGTGTTACCCCCTCTTAAGCTAAACGCTAAGAAAAGCCATAGGCAAAGGCGTAGAGAGAAGTATGTGGGGACGCTAAGAAAACTGCAAGAGGGGGAGGGCACTCAGATAGAGGGTGGTCCTTGGGATGATTTGACTGTGGATATTGAGCAGCTTCAACGCCAAGATGCTACATTACAAGAAGCCCGTAGTAAGCTTAGTCAGGTTGAAGATGGGCCTACGGGTGTTTCTACTTCTTTAGCTGGGGAAACATATGTAATAAAGGAGGGTGTATTGTGTCACCAGTCAGAAGGGAATTCAGCAGAACAGTTAGTGGTTCCCGAAGTGCTAAGGGAAAGGGTGCTGGCGCTAGGTCATAGCATCCCCTGGGCAGGACATCTCGGTACCTCTAAAACCTTTGAAAGAGTTGCGGCTAGGTTTTATTGGCCAGGCATGTACAAAGATATCCAGGAGTATTGCAAGTCCTGCAGTATTTGTCAGCTTACTAGCAAGCACAAGACCAGTCCATTTCCCCTACAACCACTTCCTATTATTGAGGTTCCCTTCACACGGATAGCAATGGATGTAGTTGGGCCTCTGGAGAGAACACAGAGAGGGCATAGGTATATCCTGGTAGTCTGTGATTATGCTACTCGTTATCCCGAAGCTTTACCCCTCCGTAAGGTTACTGCCACAACCATCTCGCAAGCTATCCTCCAACTGTTCTCTAGGGTAGGGATACCCCAAGAAATTATCACCGATCAGGGAACAGCCTTTTTGTCTAAAAAGTTAAAGCAGGTGTATAGCTTACTGGGTATTAAGGGAATACGGACCACACCTTACCACCCCCAAACTGACGGTATGGTTGAACGCTACAACCAGACCCTTAAGAGTATGCTCCGGAAGTATGTGGCAGCCAATGGCAAAGATTGGGATCGCTGGCTGCCATATTTGCTGTTTGCTTTCCAGGAGGTGCCCCAGGCATCTACTGGCTTCTCCCCATTTTAACTGCTGTATGGGAGACCAGTGAGGGGGCCCCTGGATTTACTCAGAGAAGCCTGGGAGGGGCCACAAGCACCACAGACCACCAGCATCCTGGCCCATGTCCTTCAAATACGGGAGAAGATGGAGGAGATGACAGAGTTGGTCCGGAGTAAACTGGCGCAGGTGCAACATCGCCAGAAAGTCTGGTATGACAAGAAGGCCAGGCAGCGGTCTCTTCAGCCGGGGCAGAGAGTCCTTCTGCTCCTCCCCACATCCGAGAACAAGTTGCTCGCTTAGTGGCAGGGGCCGTTCACTGTCACTCGGAAAGTGGGGCCTGCCACATATGAGATCGACATGCCCGGGCGAAGGAAGAAACAGCAGGTCTTCCACATCAACCTGCTGAAAGAGTGGCGGGAGCAGGATCCTGAGGGCAGCCTACAGCTCATGTTGCAAGCCGTTGGAGAAGAGGAGGACCATTCTGAGCAGTATTTCCCGACTGCTCAGCCACCCACACCACTGGACCTGGCCCACCTTACTTCACAGCAGCAGAGGGAGCTGGAGGACATAATTCCCCCAGGCCTCTGCCAGGAAAAACCAGGGTACACCACTGTGGTGGAACACACCATCCCGCTGAACCACACCACTCCTGTGCGTCAGAGGATGTACCGGATCCCAGAGCGTCTACTTCCTCTACTTAAAGAGGAGGTGGAAGAAATGCTGTCGCTGGGGGTCATCGAGAGATCGCGCAGTGAGTGGAGCAATCCAGTTGTTCTTGTACCTAAAAAGGATGGGAAGATCCAATTCTGCATTGACTTCAGGAGGGTGAATGCACAATCACACTTCGATGCCTATCCGATGCCCAGGCTGGAGGATCTGGTTGAACGCCTGGGAGAGGCACGCTTCATCACGACCCTGGATCTGTGCAAGGGCTATTGGCAGGTGCCCCTTGCCGAGCAGGACCGGCCTTACACTGCCTTCAGAACTCCACAAGGACTGTTTCAGTTCCGTGTGATACCATTTGGCCTGCAGGGGGCGCCTGCAATGTTTCAACGGCTTATGGACTGTGTTCTGGAGGGCACAGATTCCTACGCTGCAGCCTACCTGGATGACATTGTGATCTACAGCGCCACCTGGCTGGAGCATCTGAGTCATCTGGCTGATGTCCTGCAACGCATCCAGAAGGCTGGTCTCATTGTACACCCTAATAAGTGTGACTCTGCCAAGCCTGAGGTCCGCTACCTGGGCCATGTGCTGGGTAGGGGTCTGATTAGGCCCCAGCAGGACAAGGTACAAGCCATCCAGGACTGTTCCCCGCCACAGACCAAGAAGGATGTGCGGTCCTTTCTGGGTCTGGTTGGATGGTACCGGAGGTTTGTGCCCAACTTTGCCACCCGAGCTGCACCTCTGTCGGACTTGACCCAGAAGGCGGGGTCAAGTCGAGTGCAGTGGGGTGCAGAACAAGAGCGGGCCTTCACTGACTTGAAGGGGGCCCTGTGTCAGGATCCAGTATTACAGAGCCCTGACTTCAACAAGTCCTTTACAGTTCAGACCGACGCGTCTGGCATCAGTTTGGGTGCAGTGCTTCTCCAGGGGGAAGGGACTGATCAGAGGCCTGTGGCTTATATTAGCCGCAAGCTATTCCCCAGGGAGACACGGTATGCTGTCATTGAACTTGAATGTTTAGCCATTAAGTGGGCTTTGGACACTTTTAAATATTACCTGCTAGGCAGAGACTTTGTGCTTGAAACTGATCACCGAGCCCTTCAGTGGCTTGGCCGTATGAAGGACTCTAATGCACGTATCACCAGGTGGTTCCTGGCTCTCCAGCCCTACCGGTTCTTGGTCAATTATCGGGCCGGGAAGCAAAACGTTGTCGCTGACTTTCTGTCTCGCCACCCTGTTGGTGAGACATCAGAAGGGGAAGGAAATGTGAGAGACTGAATATCCGCCTCTCACTTATATGAACTTGATACGTACGGTTTGCCACTTTACTGCAGGTGCGGGAGAGAGAGAGTTAATTTATGCACGTACGCACACACGCACACACACACTTACAGCTCTGCGGCATCTCTCCTCCTGGTTCGCGTTTACGTGAACACTTGGGATTTCATTGACTCGTCGTGTTATATAAATATTGTGCTTGTGTGGGATACGGGGAAATGTTTGATGTGGGGAGTTTACCGTTTGTTTAGCGCGTAAGCGCGCAACCGGCTCTTTGTCTGGTGTGCCGCGATCGCGAGTTTAGTGTGTGTATAAAATATGACTGTCCTAAAACTTTGTATAACTCCGATTTGGCCAAATATAATTGTCTACAGTGTGGTACCCACTGTTTCAACTTCCAGTAATCATTTACATGTCTATATTGTCCATAAGCCGGTTAACCTTCACTCACGCTTACTTCCTGATGTTCTGGCTTCCTCGCAGCTATCCCGTTGCGGAAGCGCGCGCCGCATAGGGGTGGGTCTTTTACCTGGTCCAACAAGGGGAGGAAGCGGGGCATTATGTTGTAGGGGTGTTTGGTCTCATAATCTGTATGTTTAATGATAGTCATGTATATGAGTATTGTACATATTGTGTGTAATGGGATTGGTTTATTTAAAAGGGTTATGGTAATATATATGTTCACTAAAGGTAACCATGCGAATATGGAGCAATATGTTTAGTGCTTCCCCTACATGGTGGTTTAGCCCTATTAGGCAATTTGGGCCAATCTGTCTTCATGGGGAGGCCTACTTAAGGAGGGTACACTGCAAAAACAGCCCTTCTAGAAAGAAGTCAAATATTCTCATATTCAATCAAATTATCTTGTATCAAGCAAAAAAATCTGCCAATGGGGTAAGCTTTTTTTGCTTGACAAGCAATTCTTAAAATAAGCCCAAATTTCTTAGCTCCGAAAGACTAAAATGAGACTTTAAACTAGACAGAAAATCTTAAACTAATCCAAATTCTTCTTAAACAAGCAATGAAAAAAACACTAATTCAAGATTAAATTACTCAAAATTAGAATTTAAGTCTCTTTACTAATTTAAGAAATTACACCTTAATCTGGGATTGATAATGAGCATAAAAGTAGTTAAAATAAGACATAATTTCTTAAAACAGCATAACAAATATAAAAGTGATGTCTTAAATCAAGATACCAAAACTTTCTCAGTTAATTTTTTTTTTTTATCATTCTAGCTCAAAATTAGCTGGAATATCTGATCAAGAAAAAGTAAGGCATACTTTCTTAAAATGAGATATTTTTTCTAATGCAAAACTTGCTGGACAAGATTAATATTCTTTTTGGACAAAAAATAAGACTTATTTTCTTGATACAAGGCTTTTTTTACTTTCTTGAAATTCCATTTTTGCAGTGTAGATCAGTCGCCCAAAAAGGGAGGGCTAGGGGAGAGAAGGTCAGCTCTCCTGCTGTGAGGTAGAGTGCTTTGCCCAAAAACGTCTGGAACGCTATGTGTTGTGCCCTTAAAAAGGGGAATAGTGAGAGAGATGTGAAGAAATCCATAAACGCTGCTCTCGCATTCACTCGTCTCTGTATTGAGTGAGGGAGAGAAGCGCGCTCCCCCTACTGGATCCCCGAGGCATTACCAACAGAGCCACGAACAATTTAGTGGTGATTATAATAACAGTGACCATTACAAATACACATCTGGAACCACATTGAGATTGCATGTGCTGAAACTAGTACAATATTGACTAACCATTGATTAATATTCTTGTCCGTTACATACTCCCCCTCAAAATAGATGTTGTCCCCAACATCCTAACCCTTGACCTTTAGTACAAATAAGGGGTTAACCTGTAAACATCAATAAACATACAATGTACCATTGCAGATTAATGCCTCTGCTACCTTATGTCTTTTCTACTGCAGTGTTACAGACTGGAACTCTTTTCATACATTCTTTCAGACATAGGTAAATACCCAATGTCGTTCAATGTCCTTGTTGTCTCATTAACAGTTCCGTTCGTGCAGCATGCTCAAGTCAACTACACTCTCCTTTAATATAGGTCCATGAGTGTGATGTTAGACAACGGTGGGTGTAACAACAGTCAATAAATGTAGCTCATGTTCAACAGTCCATTTTGTCTGTGGTTCAGTGGTGCAACGTTTCTACCTTCCAAGTCCATAGTACTGCTGGAAGTGGTGTGGTGGCGCAATAAGTGTCCATGGCACCTTAAAGTTTGTACGTTGAGGTGGTGTGCTTAGGCTGTAGCAGGCTGGAGAGCCAAGCCTATCATAAGTGAAGACCTTGGGCCGTCTCTGTTGTCGCCTAGGCCGCTGAAGTTCCTCCCTGCAGGAATCACTTGGTGCAGGTGATGGAACAGCTATCTCCACCGGTAGGTCCTCAACATAACTGTCCTCTCTCCCAGGCAAGTGCTCTACTTGATTTGTCATTCCTTGTGCTGCTGGCTCAGGTGACATGTTTTCCTCAGAACATTCGAGCTCCACAGGTGTACACACAGGATTCACTGTCTCAGGTGGGCATGGTTTGGATTGCTGCTGAAGTGGGGCTAGATAATACTCATCATCATCATCATCCTCTTCTTCAGGTTGCTCCACTTCCTCATTTCCCCTCACCCTTTTTTCCTTTGCTCTCAGCTGTACTGGAGCTTCCAGTGGCAGGTGGTCACATGGGAGGAGAAGGTTACGATGTAAAATCCTTGATCTGCCTTTTCCTTTCTCCGGTCTGAGTTCGTAGACAGGAATGTCTTTACTCACTTGACGCACCACTGTGTGAACAGTGTCCTCCCAGTAGTTTCTCAGTTTTCCTGGACCACCACGAGGTGTCATGTTCCTGATTAAAACACGATCACCAGGCTGTAATACTGAGCTCTTCACCTTACTGTCATACTGTCTTTTACTTCTCAGAGCGGCCTTGTGAGCATTCTCTCTTGTGATCTTGTATGCTTCTTCCATGCCCTGCTTCCACTTGTCCATGTAGTCATGATGGTTGCTGTCTCCTTGTTCTGGGGTCAAGTTGAACAACATATCGATGGGCAACCGTGGAGAGCGCCCATACAATAAATTGAAGGGTGAGAAGCCAGTTACATCACTACAAGTACAATTGTATGCGTAAACCAGTTTGTTTAGTGAGTCTTTCCAGTTAGTCTTTTGACTCTCTGTGAGGGTCTTTAACATTTGGAGTAGTGTTCGGTTAAACCGCTCTACCTGTCCGTTCCCCTGGGGGTGGTAGGGAGTAGTTCTCGACCCAGCAACTCCACAGTACTTTTTCAATTGTGCAAACAGTATGTTTTCAAATTCACCACCCTGATCATGGTGTATTCTCGCTGGGAAGCCAAATTTCAATGCATAGTCGTTAAAGATTTTGTCTGCCGCTGTCTTGCCTGACTTTGAAGTTGTGGCATACGCCTGGACAAAACGTGTAAAGTGGTCAACAATTACAAGAATGTATTCATACCCACCCTTACATTTGTCAAGGTGTAAGAAATCAACTGAGACTAGCTCAAACGGCTGAGTGGTGACAATGTTCGTCAGTGGTGTCCTCGTCTCACGGCTTGGCTTCTTGTGCTTGAGGCACACACATTTCCTCATGACATAGTCCTCTATCTCTTGTTGCATGTGGGGCCAGTAAAACCGGTCTCGCACCAAAGATGTGGTCCTATCTACACCTTGGTGGCCCATTTCATTGTGGAGTTCCCTCAACACTGTAGTTTTATGTTTCTCTGGAAGCACCAACTGTTTTCTGGTTGCAGTTTTTCTGTGCAGTACTCCACTCTCATTTATCTCCAATTTCTCCCACTCTCTAAGGAGACATACCATCGGTGAGCTGAGTTGTTTGAGTTCTGGACCTGATGGGCGTTTTCCTGCCAGTTTATATTGAATGACTGGTCCAATAGTGGAATCATTTCTTTGGTCATGTTTGATTTGGTCTGTTGTTAGTGGAATGAGGACTGTCTCTGTAGCCACAGCTGCACATTTCACTGAGACACCCATGGACCATGACACACTAGATTCATCCTGATTTTCCACTGCTTGCGTCGTTGCTCCAATCACATCATGTGATATTTCCTCTGAACACTCTTCCATGAATGTTTCCATATCCAATGGCATTCTGGACAGACTATCTGCATCAATGTTTTCCTTACCAGGACGGTATTTGATTGTGAAGTGGAAATCCGCCAGTTCTGCTACCCATCGGCTCCCTGTTGCATTCAGCTTAGCAGTGGACAATACATAGGTAAGAGGGTTATTGTCACTGTAGACGGTGAAGGATGGTGCATAGTAAAGGTAGTCACGAAATTTTTCTGTAATTGCCCATTTGAGGGCGAGGAACTCTAACTTGCCTGAATGCAAATTGTAATTTTTCTCTGCTGCTGTTAGAGTACGGGAGCCATAAGCAATCACACGAAGCTTTCCATTCTGCTTTTGGTACAATACGGCACCCAGTCCCTGGTTGGAAGCATCAGTATGAATGATAAATGACTGTGAAAACTCTGGGAATCCTAGAATAGGAGGCTGGAGGAGACAGTCTATCAACTGTTCCAGGATTGACTGATGCATGTCCGTCCACTCGATCCTTGTATTTGATGGTACTCCTCTGCTGTTCTGTTTTGTTGGCCACATCCTTTTTTTGGTTTTCAGAGTTTCAGTTTCCACGGGTGCTTTAAGCAGGTCATATAAGGGGCTTGCAATACGTGAAAAGTCTTTAATATACTGCCTGTAATAGCTTAACAGTCCCAATATTGCTCTTATCTCACCAACAGTACCTGGATGTTTGTTTTTCAGGGCCCTTACTGCAGCAGTGTCGGCAGGGTCCACCCTGTTTCCCTCAGCAGACACAATTCTCCCAAGATACCTAACTTCTGCTTTAAACAGGTCACACTTTCTGGGTTTTAGTTTAATGCCATGCTCCCTCAACCGCTGCAGCACCCTCCTAACATCACTGACGTGATCCTCAAATGTCCTGCTAAACACAAGAACATCATCAAGGTAAGGCACACATATTTCATCCCTCAAGCCCTCCAAGCACTCTTCCATGCAGCGTTGGAATGCGGCCGGTGCATTCATAAGCCCAAATGGGATTCGGACCCACTCATATAGGCCCCAGGGGGTCACAAAAGCAGTTAGATGTTTACTGTCCTTGGTCATGAATCCCTGGTGGTATGCCTTACCCTGGTCCAGCAGTGAAAAGAGGGTATTTCCTCCCAGGTTGTCCATAATGTCCTGTACTCTGGGGATGGGATGGCGATCTGAGTGAGTTTTCCTGTTGAGCTCCCTGTAGTCGATGCATAAGCGTAGAGTGCCGTCTTTTTTTCTTACACAAACAACTGGAGAGGAGTAGGAAGACATAGACTTTTCAACCCATCCTTGTGCTATCAAGTCCTGCAAGTAGCCTTTCATCTCCTTGTATAACGGTTTTGGAACAGAGCGATATGCTCTTGAAACTGGCTCAGCATCTTTTAGTGGAATGTTCATTTGCAGGTTTTTTATACAGCCTATGTCGTCATCAGACCTGGAGAATGAGTCGGACTCTTCTCTTAGCATTTGTCTCACTTTTTGTCTCTGGTGTTCATTAAGGTGAGTCAAATCAACAGGCGGGTCCCACTGTTCCTGGATAGGCGTGCTTTCACTGGAACTCTTGACCTTGACATGGTGCATGGTCGCAGCAGGTAGGTTGTCTGTTTTAAATATGTCTGCAGGATACACTGACCTGACTGACTGCACAGTTCCAACAACAGTCCTTCCTGCCAGTGAAATGTCATGACTGGTACGATTTTGCACACTAACAATAATTCTTGGGGCCATGCCTGCCTCCACTGACACAAGAGTTTCACAAAACTCTAGCCCTTCTGGCCACTGGGGGTTCTCATGGGGCTCAAAAATCATAATCTTATCTTCCCTGAGGGGTGGGGCCTGTACTCGACACTCAACTTGGATGGAGCTACGTCTAGGCACACTGACCCTCTCATTTACAGTCCTTACATAATGATCACATGTCTGTTCTACACTCACAGCATTAATAAAGGTTTTTGCTTTATTTTTCCTAAGGTGAGGAAAAGCCAGTTTTACTGCCTTTACAAGCTTGTCTTTGTCACTATGTTTTACCTGAGCTTGCAGACTGTCGAACACAAGATGTTCAATGACATTAAAGCCAATAATGGGACACTGCTGTTGGTTACCTTTTAGCACTAGCATGGGTATTAGCAACTCATCATCACTAGCAGTAAGTTTAAAGGACACTTCAAGCCAACCAATGTATGGCATTTCTGTTCCATTTGCTGCTTCAATTTGTAAGGGGTCAAGTGGGTCAATTAGCTCTGCTACATCCCTTAGTGGAATATCAGGTAAGTAGTTTCCTTTCCATGCTTCATCTATAGCACAAATTTGTGAACCCGTATCCCAAAGTGCCTGAGTTTTCTGTTTGTGCAGAAAACACTTGATAAGACACTTCTTCCCTACTAGCTCTCTTACAGTAGGTATTCTCCCAGGACCACTACTTTCTTTACACTTGGATTTCTCACCTGACTGTATTGCTTGTTTCTTAATACCTGAACATGTGTATGGCTTACAATGTTTTTTGTGTGCAGGCCAATGAGTTCCCTGGCATTCTTTTGAGCAGTATAACGTGCTTTTACAAACCGAACAACGTTTTAGTCTACCACTTACTTCCTCTTTTTCACACCCTACACAACATTGGGACCGATCTATGTTGCTGGTTGCTCCATGTCCCATGTCCCATGGGAGCAACCCCACTTAGTTTAAAGGGCTCCCCTGAGTAGATTCCACTTGCCTCTGTGCCCTACAACCTGCTCTGAAATGTTCACCGCTTCCACACCTAAAACAATGCTGACAGTACTCTTCACCTTTCTGAATGCAAGAGAAGCACCTAGGACAGGGGCGTGGTGCTGGGTAATAACGCTGTGGTGCAAACCTTTGTTGAAACTGAGCAGTATCCCTCATCCCCGTAGAGCTGAATCCTGGTCGGTACCCCTGTACTGCTGCTGGTGATCGCTGGTGGTACAATGGCCTGGCATTTAACTCAGTTTGATAAGGTGAGGGTTGTGCGGGTGAAAACACTGGATATGGGGCAGGCACATGAGGTGGTTCTTGGATCGGTGGGAGGTACTGTGGGGTAACAGCAGTGGGCCTTTGGATGGTTTCTCGGATTTGGGAGACCTCAGCTCTTAAATCTTTCAACAGCACCATGTCAGAGCGCATTTCTTTTATTTCGGACAGCAGATCAGGGGGCAAAGTGGCAGTGTTTTGCTTGGTGGTTATCCTCTTTTCCACTGGAACCTCACTGGACTGGACTGTGTTCACATTTGCTGATCGTGATGGGACAGCATGTTTCTTTTTGTCCTGTCTCTCCTTTTCATTGGCACATGCAGTGTTCAGTTTCTCCAGCAGGAGCTCATCTGACGTGTTTGTCTGAAGAAGGTAAGGCTGCAAGTCACTTTTAATATTGTCGTTCTGTAGGCCAGTTAGGACAGTATGCATGAAGAGACTCTGAACTAAAGCTGGATCATATTTTAAGTTTGACTCAGCTTCCTGAGAGGCAAACAGAATTTTCTGTCTCATGTCCATTGCCCTTATCAGGAAGTTTTGAGGGGTCTCTTTGCAGCTCTGGACCTCCGAAGTGAGTTGTTTATATAGCTCTGTGGCCCCTCTCTCCTGGTAATGTGACCTGAGGATTCTGCGAAGAGCAGGCAGCGTAAGTTGTCCTTTCCCTTCAAGGTAACTACGTAACTGCAAGCCTGGTGTGATAGCGCGGATTACAGCATCAATGATCTCTGACTCTGGATAGTCTTTGCTTAGCCCATTTTCAATTTGTCTAGCCAGACTAGAAAATGTTAGCCTATCTTTTTGCCCTGGCTCGCCTATTTGGCCTGCTATCTTTAAATCTTTACGCCACATAGAGTTATCAGGGGGTGCAGGGGCCATATTCCTCACTGGAGTTCTGGGACTGGCAGGGGGATTCATGCTTGTGTACCTTAGGTCATACATTGCATTTTCTTTTTCTTGTAATGACAGCCTTAGTGCCTCTACCTCCTTCTGGAGGTTTGACTGTTTTTCAGTTTGATCTATGATTTCCCATGCACTTGGATTTGGTGCCATTTGAGTTTTGTCTATGACGTCCTGAACATTGAGAAGGTCTGCCATGCCTCCATCCTCTAGATCGGATAATTCCACCCGTTCAAGATATCTCATGACATGTGAAATTAATTGACTGCGGGTTTCACTGGTCACATCTTTCTTTCCTAGTCCTGAAACCTGAAGTGCATTTTATACAGTAGTCAGTTGTCCTACAGTGAGTTCGTACAATGCTCCTTTGATCCCGAGCTGCAACTTCTCCAATTCGGACTCCATTTTATCAGAGGAGTAGGCAAAAGCAGTTAGATAGGGGGTTCTCTGACGTAATTGGCTTTATACTGCTCCCTAGTGGTTATTTTGCTCACTTCAGGATACAAGTTTCCAATGTCTGTCTGAAGGCCACCTCGACGCCCTGCCTGGCTCCTTTCTCTGATGACTGGGTTGTTTGGGGGGATGATGACCAGAGGATTCCACTTATAGCTCAGTGATGTTCCTCAAGCCGAACATCCCAGCGGTGCCTCCAAATGTTGTGCCCTTAAAAAGGGGAATAGTGAGAGAGATGTGAAGAAATCCACAAACGCTGCTCTCGCATTCACTCGTCTCTGTATTGAGTGAGGGAGAGAAGCGCGCTCCCCCTACTGGATCCCCGAGGCATTACCAACAGAGCCACGAACAATTTAGTGGTGATTATAATAACAGTGACCATTACAAATACACATCTGGAACCACATTGAGATTGCATGTGCTGAAACTAGTACAATATTGACTAACCATTGATTAATATTCTTGTCCGTTACATATGCTCCCTTTGAAAGCTGTATTTATTTTTGTTTGAAAAGTGGTTTTGTTTCTTTATTATTACTGAAAATACAAATGACGTCTGACTGGGAAAATAAAATCTCATCATTTTTGAAACGTCAAATTCCTCTCCTCCATATCCTTTCCACCTCCAACACCTCGCCCACATCCGGTATTGTGGGCTGGCTGCGCTAGCCGTTCACATAGCCCCAAAAGTTTCTGTTTGGATAGTCCTGTTTCCCTAATCTTATGGCTGACACCTTGCTGGCTCCTTCTCAGTTTCATAAGCTAGTGGAACAAAAGATGGAGGAAGAGTGGAAAAAGTGTACTGCAACAAGATGGCAGGAAGGCAGCTAATGGGACCTAGTAATTGTAATAAATCCTGTGTTAAAAACTGAACTGAGACATGCAGCAACTTAAAACCACTTATTATATCACTACCATGATCTTAAAAGTTCAAAATATTCATGACATCCATATGAATACCATTAGGTAGATTTCTTATGTGACAGTGTGGATAAACCATCAAACTCCCGACTAAAAAAAAACAGCTTAGACCAGCTTAGGCTGGTTGATCGTTTTAGCTGGTTTAACAAGCTAGTTGATGGTTTAAGCTGGTCTTAGCTGGTGGGTTTAGATGGTTTTAGCTGGTAAAACTGTCTGGTTGATGGTTTTAGATGGACTTAGCTGGTAAAATAGGGTGGTGGATGGTTTTAGCTGGTTCAATAGGCTGGTTCGTGGTTTTAGCTGGTCTTAGTGGTTTTAGCTGGTTGATGGTTTTGGATGGTCTTAGCAGGTGGTGGATGGTTTTAGCTGGTTCAATAGGCTGGTTGATGGTTTTAGCTGGTCTTAGTGGTTTTAGCTGGTTGATGGTTTTAGATGGTCTTAGCAGGTGAAGGATGGTTTTAGCTGGTTCAATAGGCTGGTTGATGGTTTTAGCTGGTCTTAGTGGTTTTAGCTGGTTGATGTTTTTAGATGGTCTTAGCTGGTTGATGGTGTAGAAGCTGGTTGATGGTTTTAGATGGTTTTCAATGTACACTTATGAGCAGGAAATAAATTATGTGTGCATGGTTGGGGGTGGGGGATGAGAGTCAGTTAGTGTGTTGTGTTTAAATTGGAACGTGCAATGTGTCATTGCTGCTGTAGTAAGTGGTCAGATCGGGCATGGTGAAATTACTTTAGCATACGGAGAGATAAGTTTTGTTTTTACCGAAAGTAAACCTCTCGTCCAGCAAATGGGCTTCGCGCTGTATTCCTCCGCTCGCAGATCAGCTGTTGGCCAGTTACGCTAATGACTAGGGATACAGGGGTTCTGCGGTTGAGGAAATGTAGTGCCAAAATAAAGCGCGATCTGACGGCGATGTAAAGTGGTGTGAATTTTACCTATACAACGTACACTTAGGCTGACGTAAACATTTTTAGGTGAGCCTTGTTTAAGGTAGTTAATTTGGCTTTTTCTCTGGACCCCGTTCACTGCAGTGTCATGACTGAACGTGACCTCACTCTGAGCTGAGCGTGATCTCCGTCTGTGCCGAGCGCCATCTAACTCAGAGTCGAGCTACTACACGCACGTAAACGAGCTGACGAACCGGGGTATGTAACATGATGAAATCCACGTACATTAATGATTAATCCTCGGCAGTATCTTGATACATATTCTGTTTATTAAGGGAACATCGCGTGAGTGTGTCTGAGAGAGAGAGAATGAGAGAGAAAACTCTGGTAAGAACCATGCTAAATCCAAAGTGGCTAAGCCTTGAGGTTAGCTGTTGATATTAGCATGATATGAGAAAATTCCTTTCATTGAAGTATGTTCATGAAGCCAGTCAAAGTCCCCGATATGTCTCCTAGTGCTTTAAACCCACCGTGGTACCTGCAGTATCATTGTGAACCTGGAAAAGTAACTGAAAAAAGATCGCTAGCTGGAGCATATAAGAGAGAAAGAAATGGCATATGATGCATATTTGTGTTGATATAATCAACAGAATGTTTTTTACTGCACTAAAGTTGTTAAATATTCATGTTGGTTAAAAAGAATAATTTCATACTGGTAATTTACAGTTAAAAATATATATATAATCTATGGTTAAAGATATGTAGGTGATGTAATAGGTAATTGTCATGGTAAAATACTTATCCTGTACTGTAAAAAATGTACAGACTCATTTTCAATGCTTTGAATGCTGTATATCCTGCATCTGGGTATAGATATGGAATATATAGAGTGAAAAAGAGTGAAAAGTGGAAGTAAAAAGATGTCATGATTTGAATAGAGAGTAATGGTTATTGTTCTGCACTCTATGTGGTTTTTTGTTTTGCCGGATTAGGATTTGATTCAGATTCCGAACGGAGGAGCGACTCAAGACGGAACGGTGCACAGTCTGGCCAACTGTGGGATCCACTCTGAGGAACTTTAGACATCATCTCACTTCACTCGTCATACAGATAAGAATATAACACAAAAATCTACCCGGGTAGTATGAACAGAACTGAAACTGAACTCTGACCTTCTACAAAGAAGGAGGGACACTCTCTTTTGAAGTTTTTTATTTTATTATTTTTGAACTTTTTGAAAGAGCTCTATTTCTTATTATGTGTGTCTTTTATTTTCATACACTGCAAAATATTACTTACCTGTGAACTTCATGCTATCGTGTTTGAATAACTAAAAACAGCTCTCCGAATATAGAGAGATTGTAGGTGTCATAGTGTCTTTTTTTTCGAACAGGCTAAAGGCGCTACCCCACTTCAAAAAATCCGAACCAGTCAAGACAGACTGACCAAGCTTGATAAGCTAAGACCAGCTTGACCAGCCGACCAGCTAAGACCAGCCTGACCAGCCCAAACAGCTTGACCAGCTAAGACCAGCTGACCAGCTAAGACCAGCTGACAAAAACCTAGCTAAAACCAGCTTGACCAGCTGACCAAAACCTAGCTAAAACCATCAAACCAGCTAAAACCAGTTTGATCAGCTAAGACCAGCTAGGACCAGCTTACCAAAACCTAGCTCAAACCAGCTTAACCAGCTAAGACCAGCTGACCAAAACCTAGCTAAAACCAGCTTGACCAGCTAAGACCAGCTGACCAAAACCTAGCTTAAACCATCAAACCAGCTAAAACCAGTGTAACCAGCCTAAGCTGGTCTAAGCTGTTTTATTTAGTAGGGCTGGTCTAGGACGGTTAATTAACAGTCTTCAGTCAGCAGGCTGTGTGTTGTAGAAAGCTTAAGTTTTACCAAAATCATTTTTGTTTCTTTGGTGTGTTTAGTAGTTTTTTTTAACATTCTTGATTTCTTATATAACTGCACTGGAATAAAAACTAGAAAATTCCCCCGCCGGGAAATTTTGAAAGGGCCACGGAGGCTACTGCCGGAGTGTATATACATTACGATGAGATTCTTCGAGATTTCAAACGAGACGGAGTTGTTTTAGAGGCAAATACAGAGACTGCTTGCTGACTGAGCTGTCAGAGTAGTCCGTTTTGAGTATTATGATGTACTTCAAAAACTGTCCACCAATCAGAGCACACCACTCGTGTCTCCATTTTAAAGTTTAAATGGAGTTTCTAGGTGAAAGTATGACTGAGCAAAAGACGTTTGACTAAAAAATCTACATTTCCCACCGACTGCTCCTTCCTGTCCACCAATCAGAGCCCACCACTCGTATCTCCATTTTAAAGTTTAAATGGAGTTTCTAGGTGAAAGTCTGCCCGAGCAGAAGACGTTTGACTAAAGAAACTACATTTCCCACTACTAAATGTAGTTTTTAGTACATTCCTGTCCACCAATCAGAGCACACCACTCGTGTCTCCATTTTAAATTTTAAATGGAGTTTCTAGGTGAAAGTATGACTGAGCTGAAGACGTTTGACTAAAAAAACTACATTTCCCACTGACTGCTCCTTCCTGTCCACCAATCAGAGCCCACCACTCGTGTCTCCATTTTAAAGTTTAAATGGAGTTTCTAGGTGAAAGTCTGCCCGAGCAGAAGACGTTTGACTAAAAAAACTACATTTCCCACTACTAAATGTAGTTTTTAGTACATTCCTGTCCACCAATCAGAGCACACCACTCGTCTCTCCATTTTAAAGTTTAAATGGAGTTTCTAGGTGAAAGTCTGCCCAAGCAGAAGACGTTTGACTAAAAAAAACTACATTTCCCACTACTAAATGTAGTTTTTAGTACATTCCTGTCCACCAATCAGAGCACACCACTAGTGTCTCCATTTTAAAGTTTAAATGGAGTTTCTAGGTGAAAGTCTGCCCGAGCAGAAGACGTTTGACTAAAGAAACTACATTTCCCACTACTAAATGTAGTTTTTAGTACATTCCTGTCCACCAATCAGAGCACACCACTCGTGTCTCCATTTTAAATTTTAAATGGAGTTTCTAGGTGAAAGTATGACTGAGCTGAAGACGTTTGACTAAAAAAACTACATTTCCCACTGACTGCTCCTTCCTGTCCACCAATCAGAGCCCACCACTCGTGTCTCCATTTTAAAGTTTAAATGGAGTTTCTAGGTGAAAGTCTGCCCGAGCAGAAGACGTTTGACTAAAAAAACTACATTTCCCACTACTAAATGTAGTTTTTAGTACATTCCTGTCCACCAATCAGAGCACACCACTCGTCTCTCCATTTTAAAGTTTAAATGGAGTTTCTAGGTGAAAGTCTGCCCAAGCAGAAGACGTTTGACTAAAAAAAACTACATTTCCCACTACTAAATGTAGTTTTTAGTACATTCCTGTCCACCAATCAGAGCACACCACTAGTGTCTCCATTTTAAAGTTTAAATGGAGTTTCTAGGTGAAAGTCTGCCCGAGCTGAAGACGTTTGACTAAAAAAACTACATTTCCCACTACTAAATGTAGTTTTTAGTACATTCCTGTCCACCAATCAGAGCACACCACTCGTCTCTCCATTTTAAAGTTTAAATGGAGTTTCTAGGTGAAAGTCTGCCCGAGCAGAAGATGTTTGACTAAAAAAACTACATTTCCCACTACTAAATATAGTTTTTAGTACATTCCTGTCCACCAATCAGAGCACACCACTCGTGTCTCCGTTTTAAAGTTTAAATGGAGTTTCTAGGTGAAAGTATGGCTGAGCTGAAGACGTTTGACTAAAAAAAACTACATTTCCCACTACTAAATGTAGTTTTTAGTACATTCCTGTCCACCAATCAGAGCACACCACTCGTGTCTCCATTTTAAAGTTTAAATGGAGTTTCCAGGTGAAAGTATGGCTGAGCTGAAGACGTTTGACAAAAAAAAACTACATTTCCCACTACTAAATGTAGTTTTTTAGTACATTCCTGTCCACCAATCAGAGCACACCTGCTGTCAGTTATGAAGATTAGAGCTCCAGAGTGCTGTCACCATAGCAACGGCCCTTGGTGCGTGTGTGTAACTGTCTTTAAGCCTCTCTCTGCCTCTCACTATCGCTCCATTCCGGCTTTGCGGGCGCTCCGAACAAATGCTTGCCACGCTCACATCGAAACTCCTATCGCCAAGATTTTCGCACCGTTAGTGCCACGAGACTCTGATGAAGACACTGATGACTTTTATTTTTTCCTAGTGTCAGAAATGTGGACGCTAGGGCGAGTTAGAAATGGAGTTGCTTTCAGGTTTCTTTGAAAATCTGCTTCTCGATTTACATTGGAGCGGATGAGGAGAAAAACAGACTTGGCCGCGCTTAGAGGTTGCTAGTTCAAATTCTGTAAATCTCACAGACTTTTTGAGCACATTGTGAGAGACAGGACAAGTTTGTCTACAAAATTGGAAAATATCACGTCTGTAGAGTGAAGATCGTGGCCGGGAGGAGTTTGGAAAGGAAAAAACTCTGAGAAGCCCTCACACTCTAAGCGATGATGTCATCCACTCTAGCCCAGAAGGTTCCGCGCAATACACACCCATTATAAACTCATGATTTCTCCCAAAACGATCATGGTCGTTGAACAGTGATTGGTCAAAAACTATATGACCTATTGAAACGTGGATTGACACACCAGGACACAAGACTTGTGTCTACGTTTTAAAGTTTAAATGGGGTTTCTAGGTGAAAGTATGCCTGAGTAGCAGGCGTTTGAAAAGCTACAATTTCTGCTTTTTTTTTTTCGCTCGTCCCATTCAAGTCAATGGGAAAATTTTGTTGGTTTTTCGTGGCCCTAACAAGGAAGATCATGCATGGGTTGCTGTCTATATTATGGAAGTAGGAGCTAATAGCAATTTTCCCCCACAGACAGCAAACTGGTGAGGATGGCAGATTTGTGAATGATGATCACAAAGAGATAAACCATATCTGAATTATTCATACAGTATATATAGTGAGAGAGGAGGGAAACAGCGCCAGTGTATGTGTTGAGGGTTCACAGCTGAGGAGAGCACTGAAAGTGGGGGAGGGGTGAAACTTAACAAGCTGTTGAGTTTTTCAAATTATCTCCAAAGTCATAATTGTAAGATGTTTATTTGATATAAAACATGTAATATTCTCAGTTAAAAACAAACAGCATAAAGTAAAGAGCAAAGTTCTGCAGGGATCTTTCTCTCCACTCAAGCTCAATATTACTTGGTCCCTGCAGGTTCAAGGTCGATCAGGTCAGACGAGCAGACAGAGCTGTGTGGATGGGAGAGGGGCGGCACCACACCGACAAAGTTCTCTCAGCAGTTAATGCTGCATTCATGGAAATGGGAATTTTTACCACTTCACTAAAAGCAGGTGAATAACATTGAACCTGTCAATAGTACCACTGAACTTGCTCTGTTTTGTTTATAGGAGCATGCTGTTGACTTTTGTAGTGTTCTGATGAACATTTTCAACTATTTTGATCATAAAAATACTTGTGTGTATAATTCCGTCCCCAGCAAAAAAAGGGTATTTTTTGCTTTCACTCACCAAATCCCTTGCATTTAATAGATGTGTTGGACTAGTCAAGCACAGGTATATATTTAGTGGCATTTTTACATGTAAAAATAATTGTGGGCACCACACCAGAGGGGTATTCCATCAAACTCGCTAAGCGCAAAGCCGGGCTAATTTCGATAAGCCTTGCTACCTTTAGCGAGAGTTTCGTTCCATCAACGTGACTTGAGGCACTAAGTAACCATGAGAATTTATCTGACCAAACTAGCCTGCCCCAGGGCAGGCTAACCATCAGGCTTACTTTAGCGGGGGTTTCAGAGAAGTCCGTCTGTCGGAAACAACTGTACCAGCAGGTTCCGCCAAGTCTAGTCCTTGTGATTTCATCACGTGAAAGACCAAAAATGACCAAAATTACATATATGAAGTACAAACAGACTATATTTTCATCAAGCGTCTAAAAATACATGCTTGCAATTAAAAAAATATGAATAAATCGTTTATTTTGTTTAAGACCGACTGGCCATATGATTATTTAAAGCCCCCAGTTGGGTGAGTGGTGATGCACCTGCCCTCGAATGTGGGCATCGCAGGTTCACATCCCGGCGAGGACATTTCATGTGTGTGTTTTTTTTTTTTTTTGCCTGTCTTTAGATCAGAAAATTAGACCAACATTTTACCTCAACTATAAACCTTACCTATAAATATGTCATACAATTTCCCGAGAACCCAAATATAACTTGCAAAAACATGATAGGCATAAAGATGTTATTAATAGCATGTTATAGATCCCAATGACAAAGGCATTGCTGCATGCAATTTTCAGCCACAGAAATTCCTTTCAGGTGAGTTCATTAATAGGTCCATTGAATTGTTGAGATAAATGAGTTGGTCAATGTAGATGCATTTACTAGGCCTATCTAAAAAAGAGAGAGAGAGAGAGAGTTCCGGCCAAAGAAAGAAGTTTCACAAACGGGAATAGTCGGGAATTGAACCCTGGCCGGCCGCATGCAAAGCCGGCGCGTTACCTCTACACTATCCTCACATTCGATAAATGGTTGTCAGTGTTATATTAGAACATGTTACTCTTAACGGTACTTCCGTATTTAATCGCTTGGCAATTCTTGCCCAAGCAACCTCGCGATTTTTATTTATCACTACAGTATTCCCTTTTTTGGTTATGATGGGTTTGTACTCCTCGTACAGTTCCATCAATCATTTTTGCTCTGGTCTTTTCTGCCATTTTCTCGATGATTCGACATTCACGGTTCTGGTCTGGCTTCATATCCCGTGAACGGCGTAACACATGACAACGTTAACCTGGCTTGAATTAGCCTCAACAAGGCGCGGCTAAAATGCGTTAATGGAATGGGTTTAGCCGCAAGTGGAAGTTGGCGTTAGTTCTAACCAGGCTTAACCAGGTAAGCGCCGCTTTAATTAGCGAGTTTGGTGGAATACCCCCCAGGAAAACTACAGTACTTTCTCTTGTATTTGTCAGGGATCCATGCATTGTAGCAATCACACAAGTCTAAATGAAAATAATAAAATAAATGTCATGAGCTGGCAAAACCAAGATCAGAGCAAATGAGCAAACAGGGAGGGAGCAGCAAAGAGCTCAGTAGGCTACCACTGAAGACCACAATGGGAAACAGATCCATTCTATGACAACAACCTCATGACGACGACAACAACAACAACCTTATGACAACAACCTTACAACTCTCAGCTGCAGCATCAATAACGAAGGGTCGGGTGGTCACCGTTTTCTTGATATTTGACCTCCAACAACTGTTCTTTTTTAATAACTCGCCAACACTTTGGGCTGGAAGGCTGAAATTACAGTATGCTCATTAGAATATCAGGGGCATACAATGTGAGAAGTTTTAGACCTGTGCGACAAGTGTCAAAGGTCACCTTTCCCTGTGAAATCTGAGGATTTTAGCCTTAATTTCTGGAATAAATGACCAAGACTTTGATGCAGGAAGCTGAATGTTTAGTATATTGTCCAGAGTGTGTAGGAGATTGTTTGTGCACAGTTTCAGAGCTCTGGGACATTCAGAAGGGTCATAAATGTCCAAAAAGCAATGCTCATATTTCTGACCTCAAATGAAAAGCTTTTCTTTTATAAATTCCACATGTTTTGGCCTAACATGCTGAAAGTTTAATATTTTTATCAGGGGACTATGACCATCCACTATGTGCAGTTTCATACCTGTGCGACATTCAAGTGTCACAGGTCACCTTTCCCTGTGAAATCAGAGGATTACTTCCATCAATTATTAATTTTAATCAAACAGGGTTTTTTAAGATAGACAGTTAAAAACTAATGTCAGAACATGTATATCTCTAACACAAGTTTCTAAAAAAGAAAAATTAGATGTGACACTAATGGCAGTAGATGCCGAAAAAGAGAGCTACTTGTATGAGGTGTTAGACGCATACAACTTTCCAAAGGAAATAATAAAACTGATTAAAACGGTATACAAGTCCCCGATGGCATGTCTACTCTAATGGTATGATGATGAAGGAATAAAAGTTGAAGTTGAAGTTGGTATTCTTTCAGATGCAATTCAGATAACTAGAGGCACAAGACAGGGATGTCCCCTATCCCCATCACTATTTGCCTTGGCTGTAGAGCCGTTGGCTCAGAAAATACGCCAATCAGACAAGATAAGTGGGATTAATGTTGGAGGGGAATGTTATAAACTTGGTTTGTATGCTGATGATTTGATGTTGTATCTGACTAACATAGAAACATCCATTCCACATCTGATGACAATTACTGAGCAGTATTCAAAAATATCTGGTTACAAAATGAATATAGAAAAGACAGAACTTTTATCAATTACCAGACTGATCTCATGAAGTGGCATATGTATGACTAACTCGTGTGCCAATTATGGCGTGTTATCACTACGCACAATCCAGTCCCTCCAGGATTTCGCAGGCTTTTTTTGTGATTGTTGTGGCCTAAAATGCCTGATTTTGCGTCAGCTTTTTCGTAAAGTTGCGGGGAAAGTTGCGATGTTTTGAGGCTTTAATTTTTTCAATAGCATTCCAGGAGCAAGGGAATTTACAAAACTAGTTGCAACTGTTTTTAGTGTTCTATGTAACCGTACCCAAAAAAGCTCAGAATTTCAACAATTTTTTACAAAATATGCTTTATTTGCATATGATTAAAGTTTAAAGTGCACAGAACATTGATATCACCTTACTGTCAGTGACAATAACAAATCTGTTTAAGTACCCGCAAAAAATTAGCTTAAAATAAATAAAATTATTATACAGGAATATTGAAAAATTCCATCAATAAAAAATGCAAAAAGAAAGGTAGACCTACATATCCTTCAAGTTTATAACTTCACATTATACACAGCAAGTACCTCTGAACTTCTCACAGCATTGTTTTTACGACACACAATATGAAGTGTAAATCAAAATTAGTTATATCTCAGAGCTGGTCTAGATCTGCTCATAAAACCCCAAATATGTATTAATACTGACAGATATCCATAACAAATAAAGCTGAACGCTGTATTTTTCTGAGAACTCATAGCTTAACTCATGACACCCTAATTCATGAACAATCAGAAATGATGAGGGCAAGTCAGCAACTGTAAAAAAAAAAAAAAAAAAAGTCTCTCCTGCAGCCCATCCCAAAACACATCTAGATCAACCACTCCACACACTGAAGCTTTGACTGCTGCTGGACCCAGGCGGTCTAAGTAGGCGTCAAACTCATCCTTAGGGACAGCACTGAAGCCTGGGATGTGTTTGTAGTTGGAAACACTGTCATTCATGAATGAAGTGTGACGAGGGTCAAACACCCTGACTTCTTGAAGGAAGTTGATGGCAGGTTGTCCATACGTCATGTACTTGGTGAGTTTTTCCTCTGCATTGTTGTTTGCTTGTTCCACTTTGTTGAGGATGTGTGTTTTGATGGCAAAGGAGACGTCAAGCCCTTCAAAGTACTCGGCCCAGGCTTCATCCTGCAGCTGTTTGTTTGCAGCAAACTTCATCTGGAGATCCTCAAGATAGTCAAAGATCTTGGTGGTTATAGGGCATCTGCTCTGGAAGATGTCCAGAAGCTAAACAATAACTTTACACTTGTCTGCCATGATGCTGATCTGGACCTGCAGACTTTGAGCCATGTCTGGACTTTGTAGCATTTCATGGAGTCTCTCCACAGACTGTGGTGCACTTTTGCCACAAATCTGTGGATAGAATAACAAATTAAATTAGTCAAGTGTTTTCAATGCAATTAACTAAATCACATATCATGGCAATGTACATGGCATCTGTAAGAAATAAATTGTTTGTGTGTATTTGGGCGCAAGTTAGTGTGAGTAGGGGTCAAGTAGAATGTTAGGTATTTATACATGTAGAGTAATTCAGATACTTTGTAAAGATGAGTGGAATAGGTCTTACTTGTATTTCCATTTCTATGAACTCCTTGTAGAGGACGAAGTGTTCTGAATGGTAGTGCACTGCGCTGAACCAGGAGTTCCACCGTGTAGCACATGGATTTGGAGCCATGGTTGCCTTCCTTCCTGCTGGGAGTTTTTCTGTCATGAACTCAAGGTACCTTCTTTTGCGGGAGCCAGCATGGTAGAACATCTGTGAGAAGCTCAGCATGAACACATTCAGCTGGTCAAAAGATCTGCGGAAGGCATTGCCAATCAAGTTCATTATGTGTGCCATGCACGTAACATGTAGTGAGTTTGGGAATGTGATGGCCGCAGTAGCAACCCCACACTGAGTAATGCGCAAAAGGCTGGTAACTAATTTAGTTTATTTACTTGTTAAAGTTTCTGTACACATTTATCAAGATAATTAACTGGACACAGGTTTTTAGTTTCATACAACACTTTTTATTAGTAGTTTTGACAGAATGGTTTCCTTTTGTAGTGCACACATTTAGGTAACTTTTCTTTAGTCAATTTTGCTATTCGTTTCAATAGTTCATGAGAAGCTAACATTGTATTCTTTGAGTTACCAGTTCCTGGGAGTTGGAGTGGAGTTCCTGGCTGGCCAGCAAAAGGAGGCCAATCTGGATCAGCTGGGCTTAAATAGTGCTGTCTGCTAATTGGACCATACCATGGGCCTCCTGCATCATGGGGGAGTCCCCTGCTTCATGCCTTAGATTGTTGCACTGCATTTTAGTCAATATTATTGTTAATAATATTAATGATGATTACTTTTCCCCTTAAAGACCAGGTAGACTAAATAGTTTTGATTTGTGTTTCTTTTGTAGTCTTGTTTAAGTGGTATGTCTTTGTCTATCCCCCAGTGTGTCAAACATGGCCTGATCAGCCACTATATATGTGAAACCCGTATGTCTCAGTTGTTGGTTGGTTGTTTGTTAGTCTGCCCTGAGCTACGGTTTATCTGGTTGGCATTAAGTTCTGTTTAGTTAACCTATTTTAGAGGCCCAGAACTTTATTAAATGTTTTGTTAATTAGGTATTTTTCATTTTTTGTTAATAAAACTCACTTTTTTGGAAATTCCACTGTGCCTTCTCATGCTTGCCAGCTCGGTCCCTGACAGGGAATAAAGATTGCAATGCAGCTTTGTATGCTTTCTTCATGTATGCTGCATTGTCCGTATCAAACACAATTACATCTTCATTGGCAATGCAGTAGTCTTGCAGACACTTGACCACAGAGACAGAGACAGTAGAATGGTTGCACTGCTGTAGGAAGACAGTGTCTGCAAGGTAGGCCAGGATCCTCCCAGATTAATCCTTTTCCAGGAGTGCAATGAGGATGTTCCGTACACATCTCCCCTCTACATCTGGAGTCTCATCAAATATGACAGCAACAGAGGACGAGACCCACAACCGCATAAACGTCGATCACCCTGGAGGAAATCCCCATCCCCTACACGCAACAAGACCACAAATCCTCCACAACAACCATCGCCCAACAACCATCACACGCTTCCAACACAACCAAATAGCATCCCCTACCGACCCCCCTTGTTACCAACACCCAACCAGAAACACCGCTTGGGACATAACAACCACCCCCGACCCTCACCTTCCCGGTCACCACCCCGTAAAAGAACCCCCCACCACCTGCAGACCCACCCATCGGCAACCAACCACAATCAGGAAAACAGGACTACCGGTCAACAGGGAATCATCTCACCCAAATCCCAACCACTCCGGAACTCACACCACACCATCCTCCAGTTGTTACCCACTCACAATTTTCCCCTAGTACCACACTGGATTAAAAAAACCAAAACCCAACACCTACACCAAGGAATATGGAAAATTCGGACGATTGGTGGCCCCCCAAAAATACAATCCACACCCCATCCCCAAAACCACAAAGACCAAAAAACACCCATCAAGAAACCACAGGAAGTCCACCAGGTCGCTCCAGGCCCCTTACACTAGCGGACTTTAACCATAGCCCATCCCCTCCACTGGGTACATTTCCACGACATGAACACAACGGGGATAAAATGAAAAACTGGACCCTCAAAGAAGAAGCTCGTAAACTCTGCCGTAGCTACCTTCCCCATGCAAACATATACATACCAGTTATCAATATCTCACCCAGGTTGGGAGTGGCACCCCGACAAAATATAACCATCCTCAACCGTCTCATTAGAGAGACTCCCCACCACATCCCCAGATTGAAACGTGAAACCTTTTACATGGAACCAGATGGTTTCCATTGGACACAAACCACAGCCAGTGAAATATGGAACCATTGGAAGGTTTTTTTAGGCTAGAAGACCCACCCCCAACAAACCCCATCCCCATGGACACTAAATCGGTCATAAACCTCTCCCATACCTTTCATCTCGGACCAGAACAAGAAAAACGCCTGAAAAAGGGACTATCATTTATACCAACACCAACAACTCAGCAGGACCAAAGACAATCTCTAATGAAAGACTTACCACCGTCGACTCAAACTCAACGCTTATTTCGAAGATGGACCAAACAAAGACCCCCTACTCTTTACCAAACCTACCTGGGAACCAAACCCCACAACCCTCCCTGAGGAACTCCTGTATCTTTTCCAAATGGACCACTACACCCTGAAAAACCTTAAACCAACCCCCGAAAAAAACCAACAATCTCCCTGACAACGAACAAAAGGCCTTGATCCAACTCCAAAATGACACATCCATCGTTATCAAAGCAGCAGACAAGGGTCGCGCAGTGGTTATTATGGACAGACACCAGTATGTCCAGGAAGCCTTCCGGCAACTAAATAACACCTCCCACTACACCACATTACAAACCCCTATTTACATGGACACGGCAATACTAATTAAAAACATTTAGGACTCCATGGCCAATAACCACACCATCACACAAAAACAAAAAACCTACCCAATGTCGCAGGACACACCGAGAAAAAAGTATTTCTACCTTCTACCCATGATCCACAAACCACCAGAGACCTGTGGCCTGTACTACGAACGAGTTCAACATACCCAGGGTATCTTTCAGAGATCCAGCTTAAGTAACCCTAACAAAGGCAATCGGAGATAAGCGGTCACACGAAGCTGGTTATCAACTCGCTAATTCAACCCAGGGTTTACCTGTCCAGCTATGAGCGCGTGCACATAAAAGAGGCGGCGTTTGCAGCATTTGACCAATCACAAACATGGATCAGTCTACGGCAGCGGAGCAGCGGATTTCACGTACAAGGAGCGAACCATAATCTTACAGAAATACAAAGAAGTTAAACTTATTATACAGGCAAAAAGCAACAGTTTAATCTGCCAAATGCAGGAAGGACAGCTGGCAAGACCTTGCCGACTATGTGAATGCGGAAGTCGTATTAATAGTATTAGTAGTAGTATAATATGACTGCCCCATCATAAGAACACTACTGGTTTATGACAATATCAGCCTCATTCTTTCAGCTGCAATTCCGGCGGTGTAAAACGGACTTGGGAGCAAATAAAATAAATATAAAATCATAATTCAAAGTGGTAAGTAGGCTGTACGCTGACACAGAAAAGTCTTTCCCTCCGATGAGAATCTGTATCTCTCATATAAAACATCGTGAGACACAGACAAAAGGGTTTTGATGGTCTCTGTACACTCTATAGTTCTCCTACGAGACCCTCTCACGATCCACCGAGATTCTTTTTTTTTATGTCGGCGCACCAAGAGAGCTGATTGGTCAGTCGGCGGTGTGTTTCTCCACGTTGATCTCTTATCAGGAACATAACCTGCTCCGGAGCAGGTTAGCTCCACAGCGTAAGTTACCATGGCGATCTACCCCAGTAAGAAGTGAACCAGCGTCGTAGGACGGAAAACCCAGAGTTAGCGCTTAAGTTACCTCGCTAAGCACAAATCCTGCTTCGTAGTACAGGCCCCTGGTCACACCCACCACTCTTAAGATCTACTGATTTTAAGTGATCACATCACAAACAGGTCATGACAACCCATTTGCTACAATTACAATACACAGTGTCAGTAACACACAAGTGACCACACCGAAATGGACTGCAACAACCACAACACAAAATGGTCACAGTAGTCAACCACTACACCAAAATGTTGCCAACTTACACCTAAGCAGCAACCAAGACGTGACCCAACAAACATGGAGAGCAGTTACCACAAACTAAAGGTCACACCACACAAGTTACTGCACACAGGTATTTATCACAGGGACACAAAATATAACAGAACAAAGTAGAGTCAAACATGTTGTGGTGCACAGACTGGGGAAAACAAACTGTAGAGAAGACACCATGATCTTGGCCTGCCTACCAAGATGGCTGACTAACCTAGCTAGTCTTCAGTGGCTTGCAGAGCTCGAGGCGACTTTAAATGCTGAACTCAACGCATCATGGAAGACCATAGTTTTAGTCGACTGCAATACAATGAAGCATACCCCCACTCAGAATCACCACCAAAAATAAGAAAGGCAAAATAATAAACCTAGTCAGGGTGCTCAAAACGGTTCCCAAGCTGGTGAAGCAGTTTCTAAGTCAAAACGCAACACAACCCATACAAAGCAATAACCACAAGTTAACCAATAAGATGACCTCTACATTCAAACAAAGGCCTCTAAACACACGCAAAAACTAACATTTCCCTCACCTCATGAGACATTCAGATCCCGGACGAGCCCCCATTTGTTACACCCCACCCTTTGGGGTGAACAACAAACCACCATTAACCCCAATAAATAAGTAAAAGACACCTTTTAAAATCATCAAACTCCACAGGATTTAATAACAGCCAAATGCAACGTACACATGGCTGGTATTCCACAAGACATGACAAAAACTGCACACGAAAAAAGGCAGCAAGACCGGCAGCGTCTGCACAAGAGGCCTCCTTTTCTGCTGCTGGCACTGGAGCTTTTAAAGGCCAGGTGCACCTCGTTGTGGGATTAAGCTCACCTGCAGCCACTGGAGGGGAAGGAGGGACAAGAACACAGGGAAACATACAGCCGTAACAGAGGCACAGTGGCGTCATTAGGGCTATTTTAGGGGGCCCTTCAGCGCCCTAAACAATTTTATGTTCATTTATAAAAATAAAAAAAAGTTTTTCTTTTTATTTACAAAGACAGTTGTAAGACAAATTCAATATAATGTGGCCAGAATATGAGTTTAAATAAATAAACCAGTTATTATTAACTTAAATGTGATCATAAATCTTAGTTTCCCTTCACTTCACAGTGGAAGCGGTAGAGAGTCGGAGTCAGTGCGTCGTTATCCAGTCCATTCCACTTGTTCATATAGAGCACGCCCACATCACTGAAATCCAGTCCACGTTTTCCCTGCAACCTAGATTGCACTCGGTACCTGGGTACCTGCAGTGTGTGTACCAGGAGCGGAGCACACAGAACCGACTAGAGCAGCATTAGGAGAAGAACGTGAACAAGAATGGATATACAAAAATTTTTCAAGAGAGTAAGGGCGTTTTCACACCTGTGGTTCGTTTGCTCTGGTCCGAATCAGGGACCAACTTGTTACAATGTTGCAAATTGCCTCGAGTTTGGTTTGTGTTCACACGGCAGCATTCACAAGCGGACCAAAATGTTTGATGCGCGGGGAAACTGCTCTCTAATTGGTCGGAATTTCCTCGTGGGGAAACTCCCGGAAGTAAACAAAGAAGAGCAGCCTCCAGAGCTTTTACTTTTCAATTTTACAATAGGCGAATAGGCGTGGCCGTCCCGCACCGTGAAGCGATCGTTTCGGCGTCTGCTCTATTTTTTGCGTGTGCCGTGAGCGAACGCGTCATTTCTGGCAGGAAATCACACAAAGAAACACGAGACAATCCGGTCAATTTTCAAAATAAAAGCAATTTTCAAAATAAAATACCGTGATTGACAAATGCGATCATATTTGTGTATCTCAACTTGCACTGGGAAACAGAAGAGACAATACATCTAATAAATGTGAAGAGTAGATAAACAAATATGTGTATTTCAAGGGTATATCTGCACTACCATTCTCTCTCTCGCTCTCTCTCTCTCTCTCTCTCTCTGAACGGATAAATACAAGAAGTGTTCAAACTTCTTGGTTACAGAAACATGGTGTATTAATTTTATGGGGTTATTTACTCCATAATGAAAAAAATAGCTCTGAACAACAGCTTGTGGACCGTCGCGGAGAAATACGCGTCTGCGTCCGCTTCCGTGGCCGGTGTGAACCCGGCGAATGCACAGCGCAGCTGGCTACGGGAGGTGGTTTAGTCCAAAACAGGCTCAATGCGCCCGCAGTTGGGTCGGATCGAGGTTGGATCATGTTCTCACCACAATCGAACCGCACCAGAGTTCGTTTGGAACCGGACCGAGACCTGCAAATGCTAGTTAGCTAGCTGAAAACTAGCTAGTTAGCACATGATTCAGGTTTGCAACAATGCTAGTTTCAGCTAGGCCTACCCTAGCTAGATAGCTGATGACTAGCTTCTCTGGTACTTTAGTCATTTTTTATTCTCTCTTTTCTAGGTTTATGTGAATGTAGCAAGAAAAACAAGGCACAATGTCCTATGAATGTGTGCTGAAATGTGGCAAGCCTTGTGAGTCATCTGATAAAATCAACCAAGGAAAATGGGACAGCTTACAATGCAAAGCCAAAAACTGGTCAGGGCTTGACAAATTTGGTCATGTTTACACCACCACTTTGTGGCGAGATGGGCCAGGGAATCATTATATACATCAGTCATGTTATATCTCCATCTCATCTTCAAACAAGCTTGAAAAAGCCAGACGGCGCACAAACAAAGAAAGTGACATTGCTCAGTGTTCAAGTTCTGAAATGCCAGCTCAGAAGGCTCTGAGTGACAAAGAGTCAGAGGGACCATCACCAAAGCGCCTGCGTTCATCTGTGAGTGGGTCTCTTCACGACAGGACAAAGTTTGTGTGGTGCATGCAAGGTGAGGACACGAGGCACCCAAATAGAGTGCGAAGCAAGCTGTTCAGAATCAACACACAGTCAGCATGGCGCGCCTTCAAGCCCCACACAGTCCTTATAGAAGATGAACAGTTGAGGGACCGTCTCACAAGGCTCATTGAGTCAACATCAGCACTGTCAGATCCTTTTGCAAATGACATTATGTACCACAATGTCTGTTGGATGAAACATATCCACAATACACATTTCAAGCCAGATGATGCAATGCATCTCCAGAGTGTGTCGCTCTCAGAGGCAAAGAATTTGTTCTTTAGACATGTTGATTCTGTCATCTTTACTGAGCGTGAGATCCGTTCACTACAGTCTCTTTTAGCAGACTACAAACGCATAGTCAGTGAGTATGGCTATGCAGTGGGTGATGTTAAATCATCTTATGTCAAGAACCTGCTCATTAATGAGTATCAAGACAAAATTGGCTTCAAAGATAGAAGTGAGCTTAACAAAAGCGAGTGGGTCTATGATGTTGGGGGAGGAGGTGATTACATTGAGGCTGCAGTCTCATCCCTTGGCATCAGCGATGAGCAGCTCCTCCAGAACTTGGCTCCACGGCTATCGAAGATGATCAAAGTTACACCTACTGTTCCCTGGCCACCTTGCATTGATCATCTTGAGGAAGATGAACAGTTGTGTGAGTTGCTGTTGAAGCTTTTGACTTGGCTAAAACAGCCTCGGAGAAAAACTGCCGACCTCAGCCCAGCCACACTCAGTCTGGCCTCCATGATCACCTACCACATTACTGCACAGCGCACTACCACTGCTATTAACCTGGGTGTAAATATCCATGGCATGTCTCGGAGTAAAGATCTGGTAGACACTCTTCACAAGAGTGGTGTCTGCATCAGCTATGCAGACACGCTGCTCCTTTATGACCACTGGGCTTTGATGGATATAGAGGCATCATTAACCTGCCCACAGGAGATTGCAGATGGAAAGCCAGCTATTGTTATTATCGACAATGATGACTTCAAAATTGACACCCTGACAGGCAACTCAACGGGAGCCCATCGAACAAATGTTATGTATGTGCAGCCAGAGAGCTATAAAAAGAAACCAGATGAAGTACCTGCTGCAAGACTCTCCAAGAAGAAGGAAGTCTCTGCACAGCTGAGGCAGAAGGTGTGCAGAGCTGACAAAGGTCCATCAGTACAGATGCCCACCTGGTAGCAAGAGTGAGCCACCAGCTCGTCCCATGGTAGATCTACCAGTGAATGGCACAGCTCCACAGCGTGCTCGCTCTGTCATACATGCACTGTCTCGCATAGACACTGATGGTTCAAGACCACCACCTCAAGAGCAGCAGGTTCCGGGATACAGTGGTGCTCAGTCTTGCCATCATCTACTACACAACAAGAGCAAGCCTTACTACCACACAACCTACAATGAACCTCCAAGCAAGTCAGTGGTGCATGACATTATGGTTAAACAAGTGAATGCCATACACAAGAAGAATATTCCGTTCTCCTTTCTCATTGGTGACCTGCCCACCTACAAGACAATCGTTCAGCTCAAGGCAGAGAATACGCAAATGTTCAAGGACATTGTCCCAATCCTCGGTGCTTTCCACCCACAAATGTCCTACATCTGTGCTGTCTATAAGAGATTCAAAGGCTCTGGAATGGCAGACACTCTGGTTACAGCAGGGGTAGTAGTGGAGGGTTCTGTAGACCAAGCACTACGAGGGAAGCACTACAGGCGGGGTGTGCGCTGCATCCAACTCTGGAGAGCGGCTCTAATACATAAACGACTAGCAAAGATTCTTGAGCATGAAGAGCTATCAGAGGATATCAAGGAGAATCTCAAGACCCTGCACAATGCACTCACTGAAACTCAGGAGACTCTACAGAAAGCTCACAAGGATCTTGAGGAGGATGGTGATGTAAAGGAGCTGATCAACAGAGTTTATGAGAAACCTGGCACAGACATGGGAGACTTTTGGGTCTCGTTCCTGGAGATGACCGACCCACTTGTACAATGTCTTAATGCATGTCATGCAAGAAATGGTACAGAGGGCGCGCAGTTGGCGGAGTGGTTAGAGCGCATGCCATGTACAAACGTACATACGCAGCCGACCCCGGTTCGAATCCCGGCCGGAGGTCCTTTGCTGCATGTCACATCCCCTCTCTCTCTCCTCATGTTTCCAATCTATCCACTGCTAATAAAAGGCGTCTATGCCTCAAAAAAATCTTTAAAAAAAAAAAAAAAAAAAAAAAAAAAAATGGTACAGAGTACCTAGCGTCAACATACAACATGCTGCCTGGACTGATGGCATATGACAACCATGATTATGGAAGGTGGTTGCCAGATTATTGGGCAATGCTCTCCTCACTGTCAGATGAGAGAATGGCATTCTTCAACATTCACTTCACCCAGTCAATGACAGGGCTACCTTACTCCTGTCAGCCACTCGACCTTTGGATAGAAACAACTATGAATCTGAACTCGAAGCTAAAGCAAGGATGGATTCAGCTTCTACAGAATGAGAAGCAACTGTTCTCAACAACAAGAAACGCAAACAATGTTGCAAGGGTGAAGTCTACTGTGAAGCAGAGCCTCAAGTGCCAGCGCCGCCATAGGAAGCATGTTGAATGCCAGCCAGCAAGGATGAAGAAGGATGAGCAGGCAGTTCAGGACCTGCTGGCATGCATGAAGGATTTTGAAGCCGAGCCCTTTGACATCTCTTCACCTATACTGAGGTCGCTACAGTCTGGCCTGGTCGCCTCACCAGAGTTAGTGCATGACCTAAAGACTGCACTTCCAGATGGCCAAGCTCAGGTTGAAACCTTCCTGCAAGAGCGAGTGTTCACAAAGTTCAAGCCTCTCACTGCAACCATCCACAGGAATAAGAGGCGAAATTTCGCTGGAGAAATTATCTGTACACCACCTGGTGCTCATATGAATGTTGCCCATATGGAGAGATCAGGGCTGGCAGCCCTAGTGGACCTTGCAGAGGGATCAGGAATGATCCAACTTGAGTCAGCCCTTGAGAGGAGAGTTACTCAGGAGTGCCTTTCACTCTACAATGTAGATGGGTCAATGCGCAAGACTGTGAAGAGTAAGTTGTTGGAGCTCTTCAAGCTAGACCCAGTAAGTGAAAAACCGAGAGACCACATTAGCCTTGTAGACATGGGGCTGATCTGGCGGCTTGCCACCCCCACACCTGAGGACCGTGAGTCTCGGAAGTGGGACGGTTCAGAGTACCACTGGGGTGACTACTTGGATAAAATCTGTGCTATGATCTTCTCACGCCACGCCAATGCATATCTCATCATCCTGGTCAATGACATATATGACCTTCCTTTCAGCATCAAGGATGATGAGCACAATCATCGTGCAGCAAAACATCCAAAAGGCCCAAATGTTTTTCCCAAGCCCGAAGACAGGTTCCCAGGTGCTGCTGAGTTCAACCAACTCATGGTTAATTCTGGAAATAAGGTCAGACTCCAGAAACTTGTAAAGGAACAGCTGAAAAGACAAGTGGGTCAGGTGCATGGGGACATCATATACTGTGAGGGAGAAACGTTAACCAACCTGAGCACTGGCGTGGCTAATGGACTATGTCTTCAGACATCCAGAAGCAGATACAATGCTGCTCTCTGCCTATGCAAAGGTGAGAGCCAGTAAGTACACTGGACCTGTTGTTCTAGACTGCGGGGACACAGATGTGTATGTCCAAGCAGCTTACGTCTCACAGCAAATCAGAGGTGATCTGCTGATTAAGCGCAAGCATGCATTAATCAACTGCCGTGCTATGCTCTCAGAAGAGGTTGCAGATATCATCATACCTCTCCACATGATCACTGGCAGTGACCACACCTCAGGGTTCTATGGGCATGGGAAGAAGAAGGTGTTGGAGAAGGTGAAGATCAATTCTGAGGCAAGAGAGCTCCTGGGACGAGTGGGCGAGAGTCTGGAATTAAAACATGAAGTCAGAGCAGATATGAAGGCATTTGTCCTCTCCATCATTTATGCTGAGAGTGCAGATGTGAGCTGCGGGCAGGCCAGAGTTTCCAAATGGCACAATCTGAAGAATAAGAGTACAATCCGTCTCCCACCTGATGATGACTCTTTGAATCTTCATCTGGAAAGGTCAAACTACCTTACATATTGCCAGCTCCATTACAACCTTCAAGAGCATCCTTCTCCCATTGGTCACGGCTGGGAACTAGTGAATGGAAAGTGTCGACCAGTGCGTCACACCCTGCCCCCCTTGCCCCAGCAGCTCACACCTCATCACTGCTCAGATGAGAGTAGCAGTGATGATGAGAGGAGTCAGTGTGGAGATTCAACAGATTCAGATGGAGACTCTTTCAGTTCATTCAATAAATAAATATAAAAAAAATGTTAATGTTATGTTAATAAACAACTCCAAGCTAAAGAATCTTCTGTCTCCCCGCTTTCATTGGTTCCACCCCAGACATATGATGACATATGTGTATGTTGTAATTTTACTGTCCAGAACTGAACTCAGTATGAGCAGACCTTTCATTTGAGCCTAATATTAAGGCTCTATGACGATTTTGAAAAATTTACATTTAAGGAGCCAAAAGTGGCAGCCATCTTGAATTTGAAGGTCAAAAATAGGTCAAATCAATAAATCTACATCATTTGTGAATTTCTTGACCCAAATAGTCTCAGAAACCATGTATTATGCAGCACTGTGGGCAAAACCATTAAAAAGTTCATTTCCAGCTTAGCTGACAGCAGCCATTTTGGATATAGGGCTCTCCCAAAATTTCCCCACATTTTTGTGAGGGGCACCCCAGCTCATTTTTTCATTTAACCTTTATAGATGACAAATCCAGTGAGAAACGAACCTTTCCTCTCCACGGTCACGGAACCTCTGTAGATGACCCAACTAGTGGCTCTTGAAGTACTACTTTACTCAGATGAGGACCTAGCACTTGTTCTATTTTTAGCTCTTACTTTATCTGCAATGATACGTTGTGGTTTCTTTGTTTCCTTCTTTTGACAAATGTACTTATTGTAAGTCGCTTTGGACAAAAGCGTCTGCTAAATGACCTAAATGTAAATGTAATGTAAGTATTCATCACTGCTCACAGTAACAATAAGTTAGCTGCAGCCCCCCCAGCTAACAGCAGAAAGTCCCATGTAATTGCCAAATGCTCCCTGTTTGACAAATAAAAACCTGGCTTGCACACTCTGTAGCTGAGAGCCCCCTGTACAGGAGGCAGCATGAGATTGTGACATTTTTTTTCCAGTGTGAATGGTTTGGTTAATGCTGGGGTGCCAGTCAGGTGTCTATGTCCTGACAAAAGTCTGAGTCACACAATATTTTAACCCCCACAAAGGATATGTACCTAATAATACATTTGTGATAAGTACATACCCCTTATTTAAAACACATTTATCAAACTGAACCCAGCACAAAGAACAAAGAGACAGAATACAACCAAGGCTTTTTCGTTTTCTTTTCAAAAGTGTATTTAAATGGTCCATAAATAATAAACAATATTCTTTAATGAGTCCATATCTCAGTTCTTTTAAACAAAAATCTGATCTTGAGGCAAACAAAAATAAGTAACAAGAAAAATGCCAAAATAGCCAGGAACAAAAAAAAGGAAAAACAAAAGTAATCCAACAAAACACGATCGGTCGGTACTCACACATGCCAGGGGGGCGGGGACAACCGGTCAAACGTATCCGTCAGAGTCAGTAGGCAGTCAAAAGTCGGAGCTCGTGGAAGACCGACGATCACAGGTGGCCAAACGTGGCGGACGAGCTGGGTTCACTGATGATCGCGGAATCCCCGGCGGCCAAACGTGGCGGACGTGGGTTTAACTACCACTCCTAAGCTGTTTCTCGCTACCGGCGCCGCCATGACAGATATGACGTATCCTTTTTTAATCCTAGGTCACGTGAATGGGGCATGACATCATTAAAAGGAAAACAAAAGGTGAACGGGACAAGATCTCGGCCCGTTACAGTCCCTTCCCCATGAGAGAAGCCCGACTTAAGGAGGGCGTTCCACCAATGACATAAGCCAACAAACTCGTCTCTATTCCCTCACATCTTTGCCTGGGGTAGAGAACCCAGGGAAATCCTCTTCGTCACTCTCCTCGTGGAAGATTTTGAGGACCCTTTCCCGCTGTTTCCTATCCAGCTCCTCAGCGGTGGGAAAGCAGGGCTTGAGCTGGGCCATGTTAACAATGCGGAGGTCCTGTCCTGTGTCCTCCAGGACAATCTCATAGTTTAGAGGTCCAACTCTTCTGGTCACCCGATATGGACCTTTCCATCGTGGAGCCAGCTTGGCGGAAAAGGATTTATCAGCTTTCGAATAAGGGTGACTACGTAGCCAGAACCGATCATTCTCAGTGAAACATCCTTCTCTTCTTCCTTTGTCATAGTTTTGTTTCTGTCTTTTTCTTGCTTTTTCCAGGTTGTTTTTCACAAGTTCCCGGAACTCAACAATCTGGTTTGCAGTGGTGTAAGCAGGGGAGTCCGGATCACACAGCTGGGGACTCAGCTCAGCATCCATAGGTGCTTTCAGACAATGGCTGAGGTTGAGTTATGCGGGGTTGACTCCTGTTACTTTGTGCACTGCTGAGTTTAGTGCAAAACGGAATTCAGGTAAGTATTTGTCCCAACTTTTGTGCTTTTTCCCCACATAGGGAGCGATCATGGCTTTGAGGTTTCGGTTTATCCTTTCCGTCAGATTCGTCTGAGGATGGTAAGGCGAGGTCCTCTCCCGTTTGAGGTTCCATCGCTCACAGGTTTCCTCAAGGACAGAGGACACAAACTGCGGATCTTGGTCGGACAGTATGAGGTGGGGACCCCCCAGCGAGTCAGGATCTCTTTCCTGAGAACCTGGGATACTGTCTCCGCAGTGGCTTTCCGAAGTGGGAACAGTTCAACCCATCTGGTGAAATAGTCGACAAACACAATTAGGTAGAGGTTGCCAGTGGAACTCCGAGGGAAAGGACCCATTAGATCAGGTGTGTCAAACTGATCCAGTAAAGGGCCGCTGTGGCTGCAGGTTTTCATTCCAACCAAGCAAGAACACACCTGATCCAACCAATCAAGGTGTGAAGGCCAATCAGGTAGGTGAATAAGTCGAGTCAGGTGTGTTCTTGCTTGGTTGGAATGAAAACCTGCAGCCACAGCGGCCCTTTACTGGATCAGTTTGACACACCTGCATTAGATCAACTCCAAGCATCTCCCAGGGCTCATGCATCATTGTTTGCTGGAGTTTACCTGGGGGTTTTCTGTTCTCAGGTTTGTGGAGTTGACAAACCTGGCAACACCGCACATGATCCCTCACATCCAAACTCATCATGGGCCAATACACCAGGGCTTGCAGCCGTTTGTATGTTTTATACCTCCCAAGATGGCCGGACAGAGGTTCGTCATGGTAATGGTGGAGAAGCTGTTGACGGAGGGAGGTTGGTATGTACACTCAACAAAAATATAAATGCAACACTTTTGTTTTTGCTCCCATTTTTCATGAGATGGACTTAAAGATCTAAAATTCATTCCAGATACACAATATTACCATTTCTCTCAAACATTGTTCACAAATCTGTCTAAATGTGTGATAGTGAGCACTTCTGCTTTGCTGAGATAATCCATCCCACCTCACAGGTGTGCCACATCAAGATGCTGATCTGACATCATGATTAGTGCACAGGTGTACCTTATACTGCCCACAATAAAAGGCCACTCTGAAATGTGCAGTTTTGTCTCACAGCAAAATGCCACAGATGCCACAAGCATTGAGGGAGCGTGCAATTGGCATGCTGACAGCAGGAATGTCAACCAGATCTGTTGCTCGTGCATTGAATGTTCATTTCTCCACCATAAGCTGTCTCCAAAGGCGTTTCAGAGAATATGGCAGTACATCCAACCGGCCTCACAACCGCAGACCACGTGTAACCACACCAGCCCAGGACCTCCACATCCAGCAGGTTCACCTCCAAGATCGTCTGAGAACAGCCACTCAGACAGCTGCTGAAACAATTGGTTTGCATAACCAAACAATTTCTGCACAAACTGTCAGAAACCATCTCAGGGAAGCTCAACTGCATGCTCGTCGTCCTCATCGGGGTCTTGACCTGACTCCAGCTCGTCGCCGTAACAGACTTGAGTGGGCAAATGCTCACATTCGATGGCGTCTGGCACGTTGGAGAGGTGTTCTCTTCACGGATGAATCTCGGTTTACATTGTTCAGGGCAGATGGCAGACAGCGTGTGTGGCGTCGTGTGGGTGAGCGCTTTGCTGATGTCAATGTTGTGGATCGAGTGGCCCATGGTGGTGGTGGGGTTATGGTATGGGCAGGCATCTGTTATGGACGAAGAACACAGGTGCATTTTATTGATGGCATTTTGAATGCACAGAGATACCGTGATGAGATCCTGAGGCCCATTGTTGTGCCATACATCCATGAACATCACCTTATGTTTCAGCAAGATAATGCACGGCCCCATGTTGCAAGGATCTGTACACAATTCTTGGAAGCTGAAAATGTCCCAGTTCTTGCATGGCCAGCATACTCACCGGACATGTCACCCATTGAGCATGTTTGGGATGTGCTTGACCGGCGTATACGACAGCATGTACCAGTTCCCACTAATATCCAGCAACTTCGCACAGCCATTGAAGAGGAGTGGACCAACATTCCACAGGCCACAATTGACAATCTGATAAACTCTATGCGAAGAAGATGTGTTGCACTGCATGAGGCAAATGGTGGTCACACCAGATACTGACTGGTTCTGAGTCCCCAGACCCCCAATAAAGCAAACTGCAATACATACAAAACTCTGCTGCCCGCCTCCTCACCCACACCCGCTCCCGTGACCACATCACCCCTGTTCTGCAAAATCTCCACTGGCTCCCTGTTCCCCAACGCATTGAATACAAAGTACTCCTCCTCACCCACAAAGCCCTCCACAACCAGGCCCCTTCCTACCTCACCGACCTGCTCCACCACCACTCTCCGCCCCGTAACCTTCGCTCCTCCGACACAAACCTCCTCTCCCCACCTGTCAGGACCAAACACCGTACCTGGGGCGACAGAGACTTCTCAATTGCTGCCCCCTCCCTCTGGAACTCACTACCCCCACACATCCGAGCCTGCACGGACCAGACCACCTTCAAATCACTCATCAAAACCCACCTCTTCAGAATCGCCTTCAACCCCCAATAATCCACTACCTCATCTGTACTGCATCACTAACTTGTTCTTAAATGTGCCTGCTCTTCAACCGTTTTATAACTTTATATTACTTGTTTTTAACCGTTTTATAACTTCACAGCACATCTTTTTAACTTATCTACTTAAGAATAACCTGCTTGTTTTAATGCACTCACTTGCAGCCTCCCTGTGTTTAATAGTACTTGTTTAAATGTATTGATTTTTAACTGTATATGTAAAGTGTCTTTGAGATCCCTTGAAAAGCGCTATACAAATAAAATGTATTATTATTATTATTATTAAGTAGACCAAACAGATCTTCCCTCGCAGGTCTCCAAGCACAAGCTCCATCAGCCGTTGGAAGGTTGCTGGGGCATTTTTCAACCCAAAAGGTATTACCTTAAACTGATATAGACCAAGGGGACAGATGAAAGCAGTTGTTTCTCGGCTGTCTTCATCCATCTGAACCTGCCAGTACCCACTGTTGAGATCGAGCGTGGTGAATATTGTTGCTCCGGCCAGAGATTCCAAAATTTCCTGTAAGTTGGGTATTGGATACGCATCCGTGTGTGTGTCAGCATTGAGCTTCCTGTAATCCACACAAAACCTGGGTTTCAGGGTGTTTTTCTTGGGGACCAAGACCACGGGAGCAGCATACGGAGAGATGGATGGCTCGATGATGTCCTTTTCCAGAATTTCTTCTATATGTTCTTTGATTACTTGTTTCTGTTTAATGGGTACTTGATGAGTGAGGAATATTTTGTGTTGTAAAATCGCTCCGGTTTCGCGAGGAGGCCTACCAAACAAGATAAGCCTGAGCCTGCTAAAGGTAATTAGCAGAAGATGCCTCCCTTCTCTACGGAAGATTACCATAAACTCCTACAGAAGATTTTACTGCTGGAAACAAAAATTAATCGGTTAGAAGTAAATGCAGAAGTGAATGGACTTTGTGGGAACAACACCACTCTAGCACTGACTCAAAACAGTGGACAGGAGCATGCTAGATCCCAGCTAAGTAGCAATAATGAAGCTATGAAGAAACGGGAGGATCCTGTACACGGTAATAAATCTACCAGCGATAATCCTCCCTGGAACACACTTGGTGCGAAGCCAAAGAGAAGACCATCTCCCTGTGACATGGGAGAACGGATATCTGGCAGGACCCAGCGCCCCGATATCTGTGATCTGACCGGCTGGCCTGCGTTACCATCTCCATCCAGGCACAGTGCCTCCTCAACCCCACTGCCTCGTAGGACACAGCAGCGGACAGCTGGGGAGAGGAGAGCTACCAAGAAACCTCCCAAGCAAACAACTGTTCAACTAAAGAACAGGTTTGCTCCACTGCTGCAGGACCATGGATCCCCCTCTGATTGCCTGGATAACCCCCCACCACCACGCAGCTGGGTAAGACCTGCTAACTTAAAGCCACAGAGAAAGCTAACGACAGGGCCTGAAAATCTGATTGTGGGTGACTTTTGTGTAAAAGATATGAAAAGCAGTAATAACATCAAAGTACTCTGCTTTCCGAAGGATACGGTGTCTGATTTGGAAAAAATAATCTTGGAAATTGTGGCTGCACACCCAACTGTGAAAAATATCATTCTGCACATTGGATTTAATGACATTGAAAAACAACAATCAAGAGAGTTGAGAGAACATTTCAACAAACTCTTTGAAACAGTCAGATCTGTGAATGCTGAGGTTTTCATCAGTGGCCCTCTGCCCCCGACCGGGAGAGGAGCGGAGACATTCAGTAGACTGTTTTGGCTCAACAAATGGCTCTCAACTGCATCTCTTGCTCGCCCAATGCATTTTATTGACAATTACCGCTTTTTCTGGGAACGCAGGCATCTTTTTAAGACAAACGGACTTTGCCTAAATAAGCTAGGGGCAAAGCTATTCATCACCAACATGTCTTACTTCCTGCGTCATCCATCTGTCTCCAAGGACAAGAGACGAGAGGAACCAACAAAGAGGGAAGACAAAACACAGACTATCAGAAACGTAGAAGGAGAACTGAATGTGGATCCCTCCCCCACCCCCCCCAAATCCCCATCAAGGTCTTCGTCATTCTCCCTCCCTCCAATAAACCTTTCTCTCCCCTCCTCCCCCTTGGAGTTCCAGGAACTACCCCCACCTACCCCCCCGCCCTTCTCAGATTATCAACAACGTCGAAGGAGGACTGAATGTGGATCCCTCCCCCACCCCCCCCAAATCCCAATCCAGGTCTTCGTCATTCTCCCTCCCTCCAATAAACCTTTCTCTCCCCTCCTCCCCCTTGGAATTCCAGGAGCTACCCCCACCTACCCCCCGCCCTACTCAGACCCCCTCTCCCAAGGCTGCAACTAAGTCACCAAAACCCAAGACCCCCTCTTCCAAGGCTGCAACTAAGTCAACAAAACCCAAGACCCCCTCTTCCAAGACTGCAACTAAGTCACTAAAATCCAGGACCCCCTCTTCCAAGACTCTTCCCTTATGGCCACCTCTTCCCTTTTGGCCACCCCCTCCCCACCCTGACAGCAGCCCTGAATATTACTGAAACAGAAAAGGGTTCAGCAGTAGACCGCATTATCAGCTGGACCCAAGGTCGCCTACATCAAAACATGGCACCTTCTGCATTCCTGTTGTGACTACTAAGAGAGTAAACATTGGGAAACTTGAACACACAGCTAACCTAAACAATCTCATTCCTGTTCTCTCAAAATCAAAGTCAACCACAAAGCCTGTCAATAACACCATCAGGATGGGTCTGCTAAATGTTAGGTCTCTTAATAACAAATCATTTTTAGTCAATGATTTTATTACCACTTCTAAACTTGATTTTATGTTTTTAACTGAAACATGGCTAGAACAAAATAACAGTGCAAGCATTCTGATTGAGAAAGCACCCCCCAGCTATAATTTTATTGATGTTTGTAGATCTGGGAAAAGAGGTGGAGGGGTTGCTGCTATATTTAAAAATGCATTTCAGGGGAAACAGATGTCACTTGGTTTTTTTCCATCATTCGAATATCTTTGTGCTGTGTTGAAATGCTCTCCCAGAGTTCTCCTGTTAATTACTTACAGGCCACCTAAATATTCGTCACATTTTTCGATGATTTTACTGAATTATTGTCTAGCATCTCCACTGATTTCGACTGCCTAGTTATAACCGGTGACTTTCATTTTCATATTGATGATTTGAATGATAAGGGTTCAAAAGAACTTTTTAATATTCTAGACACATTTGACATTTCTCAACATGTGAAAGAGGCTACTCATTGTAAGGGACACACCCTGGACCTGATTATCACAAAAGGTCTCCATGTTTCTGATGTTTTTGTGACTGATTCTTCATTGTCTGATCACTTCTGTGTTTTCTTTAATATTTCTTTCATTCCTGACACACAAACAGAATCAAATAAGGTCAAAAAGTGGTACATCAATGAACATGCCAATGTACTCTTTAAAGATGCCATTTCCTCGTTACCACCTCTAAACCCATGTCATGCTGATGATCTTGTAAACATCTTTAATTCCAAAATTCTGAATGTCATAGATGTCATTGCACCTGCTACGGTTAAAACAATTTCTGGTAAGCAAAAGGCACCCTGGAGAAAAGCTGCTGTTGTGACAGCCCAGAGAAGAGAGTGCAGGAAGGCTGAACGAATCTGGCGGAGTACTAAACTTCATATTCACCATGACATCTATAAAGAGAGCCTCCGGGCCTACAATTTAGTCTTAAAAAGTGCGAGAGAAACATACTTCTCCAATATCATAAACAACAACACTAATATGGCGAAAACCCTATTTGCAACTGTTGACAGACTGACCAACACTCCAACACAAATACCAGCTAAACTCCATTCCACGCAGAAATGCAATGAGTTTGCATTCTTTTATACTAATAAAATTGAAGGCATCAGACGCGCCATCAATATCTCAAACAAAAAAGTTGGATCACCACCCTGTTCAGGCAAAAGTAACACAGCAATCATGGCAAGCTTTAATGCCTCTAAAACTCTAGTGGAAACGGTGACAAATCTAAAATCATCCACCTGCTGCCTTGATGCTTTACCTACCAACTTTTTTAAGAATGTTTTTGACTGCCTATCAATAGATGTATTGCAAATAGTTAATAACTCCATTCAATCAGGCAATTTCCCAAAGGCCTTCAAACTGCAGTCATTAAACCTCTTCTAAAAAAGCGGAGCCTAGATGCCTCTATTATCAACAACTACAGACCAATTTCAAATCTACCCTTCATAAGTAAAATAATTGAGAAAGTTGTCCTCCAACAACTAAATCACTTCCTGGCTTCAACTGGCTGCCACATCAACTTCCAGTCAGGATTTCGACCTTTTCATAGCACCGAGACGGCCCTTATTAAAGTTGTAAATGACATCCGTCTTAACACAGACTCTGGCAAAACTTCAATATTAATGCTATTAGACCTCAGTGCTGCATTTGACACTGTCGACCACTCAATACTCTTGGACAGGTTGGAAAACTGGGTGGGGCTCTCAGGCACAGTCTTAAACTGGTTCAAGTCATATCTACAAGATAGGAACTATTTTGTATCCATTGGCGACTTTGTATCAGAACCTACCAATGAATAAGTATATATATGAATAAGTATCTATCTATCTATCTATCTATCTATCTATCTATCTATCTATCTATCTATCTATCTATCTATCTATCTATCTAAAGGCACTTTGTATTGGCTACATGCAAATTAGTAGCCTAAGTGTGAAATATCAATGCAACAGGATTTGTCAGCTTTAAAAGTCTTCGTTCTCAGATCAACCCAAAAAACACAAAAAATAACGTTGTGTGGAGGTAAACAGTGCAACCACAGGAGAACGTTGTGGTTCTGTGGTTCCCGAAACGTTAGGGGAACGTTGGGCTTTGTTAGGTTTCTGCATAACGTTCTCTAAACGTTATTTCTTGGTTTGGTTATAACCTAACCTTTAGAGAACCAAATGCTAACGTTCTCTAAACGTTATGTGTTAGTAGGGCAATGCTAACTTTAGCCATGGTACCTGACAAAACAACTGGTTAGTGGTTTATTTTATTTTCGTTTTTCTTTTTAAAGATTTGTTTCCACTAATTCCAGTAACTATCCTGACATGAATGTCAAAGAGGAACATGTAAAAAAAACTAACCAGTAACAAGCTAACTGATAATTCTGTTGATGTGTGTTTCTGGCTCAGTTTTAACCAGCAGTTTTAGCTGTTAGCAGCACTCAGCTAGGTAACTTAAGGCAACCATGGGTGTTTAATGTGATCCAGGGATCTCTTCAATCTATCTGTCTAACTAACCTTTACACTGGAGAGTTTAATTTTAATTATTTAATTTATTGTTGAATGTGCATGTAAGGCCAGTCTACATAAAGCAGAGGTTTTACACCCCAGTGTTTCCCCTACCATTGTACCAAAAATAAGCCACCTATCAATTCATTCATAAATCAATAATCATTTACATTAGGAGCGCAACAATTCTCACTGCGCGCTCCCGCTACGTTCTTCTTCGTGTACTTTCCGCGCTTGATGTTGTTCTGATGCCGCTCTGCCTCGTTAAACCACCACGATGTCGCTTTCTACTTTGAAAACACGGAAAGTTGACACTGTATTTTGATAAGCTGTTGCACTCTTCAGACTCGTGGTGTGAGCTGAACCGGACCGGTGCCGGAACCGGACCGGTGCATTTATAAGAAAAATGCCGCTGTGTGTCTCCGTCCAAAATCCGCTTTCCTTGCGCTGCCTGCTCGCACAGATCCGCTCATGCGCACATTCGCTGATGCAGGTCGAGTGTTGTCGAGAAATATATGCAGAGACGGCGCTCCTTAAAAACAACATCAAGCCATGCGTGTGTAGTATGAGGACGTGGTGACGTATGTACAACCGGCTAACGGGCCAAAGCCCGTTTGGGCTGGAGCAGTGTAAATGCAAAGCAGTGGGACCCCCCTGGGGAAATCGTGCCGAGGCACGCTACTGATCGCGCCCTTAGGCAGCCTATGTTAATAAAATAAGGATTATTTTTTGATAAGCTGTGGAACTCTGAGTTAACCTATTTCTACCTGAATTTCTATGAACTATTAGGCTGTTGAGTAAACCTATAAGTTATATTTTACTTGATAAAATAAGACAATATATGCGCTCATATGTCGTTATAGTGTTTTACAGTATCTGTAGCTATTAATGTGATGCTCATCATTTTCAAGCCATAATATAAAAAAATTCTAGGGGAAACACTGCACACTAATGAGCCAACCTTTATGAGTGAGCTTGAATAAATAATGCTGGTATTAAATAACAGTAGTTATCTATCTATCTACTATACAGGCTATACTGTATGCAGGCTCTACTGTAGATATTTTGTCTTAATGCGTAAGCTGCATTCAAGCACTTCATATTTATTTTATATTTATTATGTCAATATTGTGGTTGTGACTTAGAGCCAGACTATCTCTATTTTATGTTAGACGAGGTGGAACATGGCAACGTGGATAATTCACACTGGACCTGATGTTTATAGTTGACATGGAAAAGATGCATGCTCACTGAGTTTGTCACATTGTTTCTTCTCTTTAACAGAACATTCACAGATCTCTACACTTTGGTAAGTAAAGCAATATTTTAACTGAAATTTAATTGACTGTAGGTAATGGTTTAATAATTTACATATTTTTATTTTGTTTAGAAAAAACATTCATACATGATTGAAATCACGCTTTGCCTTTATTTAGTTTACTGTGACTATTGAATGCAGCATGCACTGAACAGATTATTACAAATCTTAAAGGTCCTATAAAGAAAGAGTACTTTATTAATACTGGTGGGGAATATTACGGGAGCTTACAGGTGTGATCTTAAATTTCTGTCACTTTGTAAACCAAAGCATAGACGTTAATGGTATTATATCACAGTATATAAAATTCCTATGTAATTGCTTCTGAAGGGGTAAAACACTGGTATGGCATCTTTTACTGGGAACTAATAGGACATATAAATAGTACAGAGGTATTTTTTAGAACATTTATAGTGCAAAACTGCAATAGATGATTTGTTGGCGCAGCCTGCACGCATTGTGTGGTTGTTGCTATTTTAGAGCCACTCTAGCACACATTTAGGCTAATACGTACACATTCTTTTCTTGATTTGTACTCATTACAATGACAAGAAGCATGATTCGGCATGTATAGTTGACATGGGGGGCCCTAGTTTCATAGACCAGGTCAGCTTTCAGCGCACCTGCGCCGCGCCGACGGCGTGTGTCCGCCTGGACTTTGCAAGTTTCGTGCACCACGCAGGCTCGCGCAGGCACACCTCCCGTCTCGCCCACCGGCGCAAGTGGGAAAGAGGGAGGAGAAGAAGGCGTGAGTGGGAGACGAGGAGGAGACGAGGCGTGGACTGGGATTAATACAGCCGATTCAGATCTTCACCAATCAAATGAGCTCCTCTCCTCACCTTTAATGCATTAGGGGAGGTTCAGTGCAAGATCCGTCACTTGACAACCCGATGACAGAAGCAGCGCCGCCGCTCCCACCACGCACATCGCGCGCTGTGCGCGCATATCATAATAATAACAATGCCGATATTATAAAAAACAGGAGAGAGAGAGAAAGATGTTTTGGTCCGAGAGGCTGAGTTTCCGTTACGCGTGCCATCCGCCTTTGATCTGACGTCAGATGTGACGGGACAATCTATATAGATATAAATTCACGTGTTGATTCAATTAGTTGCATTAAATAGTGTGTGTTGTGATTATTTATTGCATTTAAATGTGCCTGGAACTGTGGAAACCTGCCTGTGAGGTCTCGGTGACGTGTGCGCACTGCGCGCTGTCAGCCAAACTTCCACTCCGCCAGCTGTGATTCGCATTGAATGAATGGACTTTATTTACGCCTTGCGCCGAAAGTAGACCAGGTTGGAGCTGGCGAGCTTTCAGCGCAGTCTCGGCGAGGCTTTTTGCCACGAAACTTCCGCTACGTCAAGCTGAATCTGTGACGCCTCCCCCTGCTGCGCCGCCACACCCATCTTGGCGCAGGCGATCCACCAAACTGCCAAACTGACGGTGCGCAAGGCTGCGCGGGTCGAAACTTGCATTGCTCCGGCTCCGCCACCCTGCGCCGCCCTGTGCTGCGCCACGAAACTAGGGCCCATAATGTCAATGTTAAATCTAAATGTAAAATCTAAATCTAAATGTTAAATATTAAATCTAAATCTAAATGTTAAATCTAAATCTAAATGTTAAATCTAAATCTAAATATTAAATGTTAAATCTAAATGCTAAATGTTAAATCTAAATATTAAATGTTAAATCTAAATGTTAAATCTAAATCTAAATGTTAAATGGTAAATCTAAATGGTAAATCTAAATGGTAAATGTAAATGTAAATGTTAAATGTAAATGTTAAATCTAAATCTAAATCTAAATGTTAAATCTAAATGTTAAATGTTAAATGTAAATGTTAAATGTTAAATCTAAATGTCACGGGTGAAACTAAATATTTAGCTAATATGCAAATTCACACTGCCTGTCACCGGAAGTACCAAAATAAAAGCTCATTGACGTGAACGAGTGCTATCCGCGGTCTTTTTCGGATAGTCAGACGGAGTGATTGCGCGCCACTGTTTGTCACGTCTCCTCACCGTGCTCTCATGTTGCCTGCCAGTATGTCCAGTGACTTGGCTGGAAACATCGGAAGGGCTGTCCTGGAGGCAATACAGAGTCTCAGCAATGCCTCTGCAGGGACAGCGACAGTTACAGCGACAGCTACAGCATCCACCACAGAGCCGCCACAGCACTGGGTAAGTATGTTTTCTAACTCGCAAAGTATTGTTAGCATAAAACTAGCTAACGTTAGCCCAGTAGATGTAATCTTTGCTAGGCTATGTAGCTAGTGTTCAACGTAATTTGTTTGGTTTTTCCGATAGACTGTAGAGACTACTGGACCACACACTGAACAAAATGTATTATTTTTTATTTTGCTAACGCTATTCTTCTGAACATGTCTCCTCAGGCTTCCACCAGCAATGCACCTGGACCAGCGACACCCGCCGCCTCCACCGGAGCATCATACTGCTCGGTAACCTTACGCTTTTATACGCTTATAACCTAGCTAGCTGTTTTTAATATTTCTATTTTCACTCAGACTATGGTGGAATATTTGAGACAACACCAGCATGCTACAAGATAATAACTGCAATGTTTTTTTTTTATTTGTGTTTTAAAACTCCTAAGGGCTCCAGCACAAGCAACACCTCCACGTTCATGTCAACACCACCAACACCTTTCACCCCACTGACGGATCAATCAGTAAGTTTTTGTTCATATTTATGTTCGAGTATTTTCTGAGATGATACTATCTTTTGATTTACCATTTTGTTTTATCTAAACATTCCTATATTTAACATGCAGCACAATCTGTAATTGTCTTTATTCAGAATGATATTAAGGGCGAACAGATATGAATGTCTAGCTCATCTAATATATAATTTATAATTCTCTCTTGAATGACTCATCTTTGTTTTGGACATGCTCAATATCATAATCTTTGTTGTTTTTTAGGATGGTTACCAAGGAAGGTATCAGATTTCCAAAGAGGAGCTGGAGAATGTTCTTTCACTGAAAACCACCTTTACTGAAGCAGCGTCTATTCTTTCAGTCTCAAGGCCAACTTTCTATAAGTTACTGCAAGACTATAATATCCCAACGTTGAAATTTAACAGCATCAGTGACCAGCAATTGGATCTTAAAGTGTCACAGATAAAAACTGAACATCCAAATGTTGGAGAAGTGATGCTTATGGGGCATCTGCGCTCAAAAAACATTGTGGTTCAAAGAAGACGTGTAAGAGAGTCACTGCGAAGGGTGGACTCACTTGGTGTCCTATGCAGGAGAAGAACAGCAATAGCTCGGCGAGTATATTCTGTGCCACATCCAAATTTCATATGGCATGTAGATGGAAATCATAAGCTGATTAGGTGGAAATTTGTTGTTCATGGTGCAATAGACGGCTACAGTAGGATGTTGATGTTTCTTCACTGCTCCAATAACAATCGTGCAACTGTGAAAGACCTCTTTACTGCAGCTGTTGGACATTTTGGCAGACCACTGTGCATCAGGACTGATCATGGAGGAGAGAATGCTCAGATTTGGGAGGACATGCAAGCAAGCAGGGGTGAAGGCTCCGTCTTAACAGGAAGTTCTGTACACAACCAGAGGATTGAGCGTTTCAACAGAGACTTGAACAACAACTGCAGTCATGTTGATGCACCTATTTTTTATGAACTGGAATCCATGGGTATCTTAGAAAATGCAACAGACCTATTCTGTCTTCATTATGTCTTTCTACCCAGAATCAACCGCACACTGGAGGAATTCAAATCTGGATTCAACAATCATTCTATTTCATCAGAAGGAAATAGAACTCCAGTTCAGCTTTTTACTCTAGACAGTCATTTGCTTCATCTTCACAACCCAGAACTCCCAGCAGCAGAGGTAGTTGTTCCTTCCACACCAAACTCTCACAGTGGGTTTTTCCCATTAAATGACAGAGATTTGCATGAACTTTATCATACCATACGCCCTCTTGAAAATGATGACAATAATGGCAAAACATTATTTCAGAGAACACAGCAGTTTATTTTTAATAAACTTGTAAATGTTTGCCTCAGCAGAACCAAAAACTGTGTAACAGTTGTATGTATGTACTTTCAAAAGTACTCTTTAATGTTACAAAACAAAAATTTAAGTTTTCTCATTGTGAAGTGAAGCCTCTTGCCAATGTGTAGATGTTTGAAAATTAGATGACAGCACATGTTAAAAAGGCTACACATTTTTCAAGAGTTTTCTGTCAAACTAAAAGCAGTGCTGAAGTGAAATACAAGAGAAGTCCTGTTTCTTGAAAGAACAGTTACAGTTAAGATACTTTTTAGAGCTTTGTCTTATTCAGTTACACAGGTATAGTTTTGTATAACAGACTGTCTTCCAACACTGCATATCATTGTCTAATACCGTATTCTGCTTAAACCATATAACAAGTTACCCTGTGATTCCTAAGTGTATGGAACTGGAAAATGTAATTTTCTTCACAACAATTGAAGAAAATGAAATACAAAGTTGTAGTCTGATTAGTTTCATACATTGCAAATTATGGCAGTTGAAACAGGAGCAGCACAAAAGTAGTCATCCGACATGTACATTGAAAGTGGTATAAGTAAAAAACATTGTGAATATGAACTTAAGTTTAAACATGAACATTGCTGTACTGTACAAATACATTACAGCTTTCATCCATTCACAACATTTTCAATCAGTTTAGCAACTACGGTGCAGACATTTGGTCTTTTTTTTTTACATTCGTTTAAATAGTGCTGAATAAAGACCCATTCATTAGTGCTACTAGGAAGCAGTAGTTAAATTCATCATCATCTGCCATTGTTGTTGCATTCAAAAAAAGCTGAAGCTCATTTGCACACGTGTGTGCAATGGGAAGACGTTTGCTTTCATCATGAATAAATGCTAATTTAGGAGTTGGATGAAAACCAATGGCTGGGACTCTGCTGCTCCCTGTAGCAAATGCCAAGATGTGACCAGGGCTCAAAGCGTCCACGAATGCCTCCTCATCCTTGGTTAGAATCCTGTCTCCAAATGTCTCTCTCAGCTCTTTATCTAAAAGCAAAGGAAAAACAGTGTTGACTTGGAGGCTGGAAATTACTCAAGTTTAAGGAAAACTGAGTTAACAACTAATTGATTGACTGATTGATTAATGTATTGGTAATCTGGTGACAAAACTATATTCATTGCTAAGAATTGGTAAGGTGGTATGTATAGGTATTAGTAATCATGTCTGTCAGTTATAAGCAATCATACAACTGTATTGTGTTTGAGATATATAAACAAGACAAGTGCAACTTCATGAGTTTAAAATAAAATGATTCTGCCAGTGTCTCTTTGTGAGTGTCTCTTACCTTCGACACACTGGAGAAATTCCCGAAATTTTACCACCATCACCTCCTCCCGAGCTCTTCGGTTACTCCCCAGTACAGAATAGCTTGGTTTGAGAACACCAGCAATAAAACTGGCTGCTAGATCTTTGTCCTCCCCAGGTATGTCAAGCAGTACACGCAAGCTGGGGTTCTCTCTCAGGAGTGATAAAACCTGGATGGAAATTCAACACCATTAAAATGAGCAGCTATGGTTAAATATTGCAATATCACAAGCTGTTTTTCTCAAACATCTCATAAAAACTAATGATTGTAAATGTGGTTTATTGGTTTTATGTATGAAATCCTTAATTACATTTGTAATGTAATAATAGCTAGTTAATAAGAAGCAGTAGAACTGATGTAAATCTTACTCCGTAGCAGGACAAGCCATCAATTAGTTGATCAAGACAGCTCTGCCGTTGAAGAATGGCATGGTATAGAGCTGCATTTTTCACAAACACATCTCTGTTGGCCATGGTCACTGCGAGTGGAAGACCTTCAACTTGAAATCGCCATGAGTCACAGCAGCCGACTGCTTTCTCCAAATCATCCTGAGTGGTTGCATGTTTAACCTAAAAATTACAGATCAAATCTTTGATCAAACATTTTTTTCTTTAATGTATTGCATTTAATCAACATTTACAGAAATGTGGTGTAGATTGTGGATATAACTTTATAATTCTTTGTCTGTGAAATTGTGAATTTTTGTTACCTGGAAAGTAATAACACCAAAATTAATTTGATAATGCATTCCACCATTTTTTTGTTTCTATTGCTGTACTCGACCAGATATATTTTAGTATAGCTTTAGAAAAAAACAGGCCATTTCTTTCTAAATTGGTTTGCAAGTTGTTGTCTTGCGTACACAGCACACATTGTGTAAGCAGTAAGTAAGATCTTGTGCAATATACATACTAATGCATACTATGTGTAAATATGTAAAGTATTTTACTGGCCACTCTCCCAAAAAAGTGGAAATATTGTAAATAAGTATTTAAAATTATTTTAAATAATTCGACTAAAACAGAGGATAGTGTTGCCATTTCTCACATAAAATGAGATGAACATCTGTTCTGCACTCTTGCAATGTAGCCCAAAACTGGAAAAATGCCATCCTACTGCTAGGATCAAAGAAGAAGCAAAGTCTTACATGTGTTACTAAAATTGTCTGCAGTTCAGAATATTGCACATTACCTTTTTGAGATTCTCCCTTAGCTCAGGGTCACCTATATCATCAGGTGTCACCTGTACTTGAAGGCTATCCCCTGACACAATGTAGTCCACTACATGTGGGGACAGAAATGCAGGTGTTTCACCCCCTTGCACTATTATTGTAGACATCATCCTGCCAATGGTTCGATACAGTCCATTTTGCAAGTGTTGGATGTTAAATTTTGGTGTGCCTGAAAGATAAAATTTACAGCGCATTCTGTACTTTGTACACCAGCATTCCAACCAAATCATTTTGGCTGAGTAACCTCAAAGTAATTGATCCTCTTCAACCAAAATCAACAAAATGCAGTTAGAAGTGAAACTATTTTTTTCCCAACATATATCAGAAACCACACAGTGGAAAATATAACTAGCAATCTGAAAATATAATTCATTCACCGATAAATGCCAACTCAACTCTGAACTTTACTACCTTCAAAAGCACCACTGTCCTGGAAGATAGCCTTCACCAGTAAACGGAAAAACTCTCGTCTGGGCCCCCCGAGGTCGGCAGCATCTTCCTCAGCATCATGTTCATCGCTTGCAAATGTGACATAGAGCATGTCACAGCTTTCTGCAAACCTGTGTCTTTTGAACTGACGTAAGGCTGTGGTCCAGACATTGGCTCGACTGATATAGATTTGTCTTGTTCCAGGCGTAATAACTCTCTCACTATGAGCTTTTAGAAGGCCTCCAATTTCTTCTTTGCTCAGCATTTCACATCTAAATTAAAACAGACAAAGACAAAAAGACCTTTGGATATCTATGCATTTACTGTACAACTGCCTTGAGTGCATAGAGTTACGTCAAAGAAATTATGTAGCGCTGGTGGCATTTTCAATAAGTGAAAAAAATACACAGGTATTCATGCAGAAAACTTACAAAAAGTTATGATAAAACTTTGTAGCCATTCATGACAGGTTTGTTCTGACAGTTCCATTTTGTTTGCAATGTTTACACTGACTCCAATTAGATATTACAGTGATTATAGATTACTTGCAAATCCTACCTTACGATATGAACAGCACTAGGCCTCTCAGACTCTTCTACGAGACTACGCTGAATTGCCTCTTCAAGAGCTTCATCTTCCTCCAGATAAACAGGGCTGAGCAAGTGAAAATAGAAAGGGACAACAGAAAATTAGGCAGGAAGTTAAATATACTGTACGTTGTCAACCTCAAAGAATCATAGTCAAACTGTTTATTTTTTAAAAAGCAAATGATAAATTATTAGTATGGATTCAACTGGATATAAAATGCAATTCTGCACTGACAAAATATACTGGCCTAATAATTTTAATGGACACTTTCTATCTGATGTTCATAATGTACACTGCAGTATTTCTTTAAACCCCAACAATATCTTACACAAATTCTGCCAAATTATAAGGAAACAAGTGTCCCAAGTCTTCTGCCTGTCCCTCATTTTCTCTCTCTTGAGTGCTGCCCTCTGTCTCCGGATTTCTGGCCTCACTTTCCCTTGGTGATGAAGGCACTGTATGATGCACTGCATGAAGAAAATAAGGTCACCAATAAATATTTTCATAATTGTTCAATGTGTCCTAAGTGCAACTTCACCCAAATTCTATCTTTTAAGTACGCTTACTTTAGACAATTTAAAGACTGTCTTAAACGATTTAGGGTGAAGCTAGACTGAATGAGATGAGGTAGGTGGAAGTACTTCCTCTCATTTTTCTCAGTTTCTACCCCAAAGCCATCACCACAATAACTCACAACTAAAAACACACACCCCAAACACACGTCAACACTAATATGCAATAACTTATTATCACAAATGCACTTTTACCTTCATGGAACATATGATTTGCATACGCTGGCAAGGTATGCATGGTAAATAAGCTGGCATGACTGTGAGTATGAGTGAGGACAAATGGATGATGAATGAAAGCATTATTTATTGTATTTTAGGGTATATTATCTATTTTATCTACTTTTATTTATGTATTTTGAGTCCAGTACTTGATTGCACCTGAAATTTCATTCTATTTTGTACAATGACAAATAAAGTCTCTATCTATTATTATTTACTCCCATATTTTTACTATTATTTCATCCACTCAATCACTCAACTGAGAGTTGGGAGTTCATTACTGCTTACAATGGCAGAGGTGCCCCATTGGATGGTACTCCAAAACATCAGGGACAATACACTCACTTACACCACCAGTGGCTAAGTGTAAGCCATTGGTGGTGTCTAATTACCCTTATCTGCATTTTGGGATGAGCAGAAATAGAACAAATGAAAAAGTTTTTAAAAAAACATATAAACTGATATTCAAAGTCACTACAGTAAGAAAATAATTGGTGACCATGCCTACGATATATTACAAGACAACTATCTTAAATGTTCTAATCACCATGCTGTCTAGGAAAAATGTATCAGACCCACCTCTCCTTCTCTGGTAGACTGGACTTTCAAAGTCACTATCAGAGAGTTCCTAAGGTTCCTCCTGGGGGAAAAAAAGCATGTGTGCTATAATCCATCAAGTCAGTGGCAATGCAGAGGTATTTGGTTGTACATATCACTAGTTTTTTTTTTAAAGCAAATGGTTAAGTTAATTAATATATAGCAGTCGATAAAGCAACAGAATTATGTATACATTTGCTTCTAGTAGACTCAATGTTGCCAATTAATGAATCTGTGTATTATAAATAGTAATATAAAATGTTTACCTGTGCAGGTTTATGTATTCCTGCCATTATATAGAGACAGGTGGTTGAACTAATTGAGCCAACCTCTTTACCACCCCACAGAAAATTGCTAGAGATATTTGGTTTCATTAGTCTTTTGCATCCCCTGATTGTACTCAAATACTCAAAAGGGAATGACTGGCCGGTGGACAATCCAAATGTTCTTCGGAAAATGGCTGTTATTTCTTCTTTAAGTTGTACTTCAGACCAGTCAGATGTGAAGGAGATCTTCCCAACAAGGCCATCTTGTGCTAATTTAGCTCTTGATTGTCCTCTGGATATGCTCAATGTTGATGCCGAAGACAAAGGCAAGCACACAACATCCTTTGTATAGTGTTTGCAGGCCTTGTTTTTTCTTAAAAAACGTGAGCGTCCATGACTTTGGGGAACTGATGGAAGGGGAACCTGAAATGAAACACACAAACACAGATACCCATACATTACAAGAAATCCATAAAGTTTTTAGTTCATAGTTAATGCAAACTATAGACACAGACAAAATATCTGATTCCCACACCTATTGCTGGCAGCTGGAGGATTGCTTGAACCCCGACATCATATCAGGCGGTTCATCAGCCTTTTTTACTCTTTAAAATTAGCACTTATTACTTAGCGATTTCTCATATCAAAATGCTGTGTTGTCTCAAATATTCCACCATAGTCTGAGTGAAAATAGAAATGTTAAAAACAGCTAGCTATTGAAAATCGGCGTCTTTGAGAGAGTCGGCGTCCGTGACATGAGTCTGCTTGGTGTGGTCGCTCGAATCGGCCCACGTCGGCGTTCATTTCAGCCGATTCAAATGTGTAATCCGCCAAGCGAGTCGGTCACTCTTTTACCATTCTGATTGGTGGAGGCTAGCAGCTTGACTAGCGAATCAGTGAAGCCCGGAAGTGACGATGGTAAACATACCAGATAACCAGTGGAATCGAAGAAGGTGGTCTAGAGAGGACCGCCTACTTCCGGTTTTCGTGTTTTTTGGCCCACAATACAGATTAGCGCCGCCTGTTGTTTTGGAGACATTACATCTCGCGCAAGCGCGCAACGTATGGCGTCGGCTGTAATTCCGTAGGTGTGAACCGCCCATGTCGTTGTTCGAGTCGGCCATATTAAGTAGCCAGGCTTCATTTACCGACGCGAGTCGGGCAGTCGGTCCGGTGTGGACCCGCCTTAAGGTTACCGAGCGGTATGATGCTCCGGTGGAGGCGGCGGGTGTCGCTGGTCCAGGTGCATTGCTGGTGGAAGCCTGAGGAGACATGTTCAGAAGAATAGCGTTAGCAAAATAAAAAATAATACATTTTGTTCAGTGTGTGGTCCAGTAGTCTCTACAGTCTATCGGAAAAACCAAACAAATTACGTTGAACACTAGCTACATAGCCTAGCAAAGATTACCTCTACTGGGCTAACGTTAGCTAGTTTTATGCTAACATTACTTTGCGAGTTAGAAAACATACTTACCCAGTGCTGTGGCGGCTCTGTGGTGGATGCTGTAGCTGTCGCTGTAACTGTCGCTGTCCCTGCAGAGGCATTGCTGAGACTCTGTATTGCCTCCAGGACAGCCCTTCCGATGTTTCCAGCCAAGTCACTGGACATACTGGCAGGCAACATGAGAGCACGGTGAGGAGACGTGACAAACAGTGGCGCGCAATCACTCCGTCTGACTATCCGAAAAAGACCGCGGATAGCGCTCGTTCACGTCAATGAGCTTTTATTTTGGTACTTCCGATGACAGGCAGTGTGAATTTGCATATTAGCTAAATATTTAGTTTCACCCGTGACATTTAGATTTAACATTTAACATTTACATTTAACATTTACATTTAACATTTAGATTTAGATTTAGATTTAACATTTACATTTAACATTTACATTTAGATTTAACATTTACATTTAACATTTACATTTAGATTAACATTTAGATTTAACATTTAATATTTAGATTTAACATTTAGCATTTAGATTTAACATTTAATATTTAGATTTAGATTTAACATTTAGATTTAGATTTAATATTTAACATTTAGATTTAGATTTTACATTTAGATTTAACATTGGCATTATATGTTTACAAGAAAAGTTAATATCACAAAGTTCACAAATATTACTGTAAATCTGGTCAAAAGTAACATAAAAAAATTCACATACGTTTTTTAAACGTGGTTTGTTGCTAAATGTGTCGAAAAGTTGCTGTTTATTTTAGCATGCGCAACTTTACAATCGGCGCCCCATAATAGCATTGTGATTAGCATAATATATCTTCTCTAGTGTCAGTGTTTTCACATTGAATATCATTTCCCCAGATTTGACAAGATATTTTAAAGAACTGAATTTACATATTAGATTCAATTTATTCTGTTTAGAAACCTGTAGGAACTGAAATCTACATATCAACAGTCGTAAGAGAACAATTTCTATCTTAGTCCATATTATTGATATAGAAATTTGATTAGTAATTTCATCTCTATTTTGAAGCCAATTTGATCAAAAATATTATATAGTTACATTAAATTGATTTACAGCTATAATTTCCTTATTTTCTAATTAATACAGAACACAAACATTGGACTTAAGACTTTTTCCCAATCTTGCACATATTCAAATCTATAATTTGTTGAAAGGAAGAAATTAAAGATAAGTGTGTGAAATATAAGTGAAAGTCCATATTTACACTAAGAGGTGTAGTTGTTATGAACATTTTGCTCTGCAGGTGTGTACCCAAAGGTTTTGATTGCAGATATCTTCATATTTTGACTGACAATCAGTTTTACTCAACTGGTGTAAAAAGTACATGTAACACCAAATTATATGAATTGTTCCTGTTTCACATAAACACTAAATAGAACCTGTTTGCATCAGTAAGTAAGCTCAGACTGAGGAATTTTATTGAGCTTGCGTTATTGATTTTGACGTTAAAGTCATTTGTATCACAAAAAATAAATATAAATATAAAGGAACGATCACAATCTCAGTACATTGAATTTGAACATTACTACAGATCTCTTGATAGTGTTATATATTACATATATTTCCACAGGCTTTTTTGGCCACAGTTAAGTCTATTCCTTTGATTAATAGTTATAAACAGAATAGTTTTGAAACGTGAACTCTTTTCAGTGAGTTAATTTGTCATCCTAAGTGCTCTTGATTACTTTAAGAAGGCACAAGTGTTTTCTTTATTCTGAACCTGTGACATTAACTGTTCATTCATATTGTGTTAATATCTTGGTGTGTGGAAAATAAATAACATAAAATATATTCGTGGTCTTGGAGCATTAAAACAATGCCAAAGAAAAATAAGTCTCAAGCTGCACGCCTGCGCTGGCAGAGGTCAAACAAGTTTCCCTGTGAACCAACTAAAGAAGCAGAATGCATTGGTCCTCAGAGCAGTGGAGAAGTAAACATGTCTGCAGCATCTCATGTTCAAAGTGTGAAACAGGCAGGTCAACACGATACATCATCTGTACCACAGGAATCTTATGCTGAGGTTGTAAAGAGAGGACATAGTGATGCTCAATGTGTAGCAGGACCATCTAATGTAAACCAGGAAAACCACAGAGGTAAAAGTGATGAGACAAGTGTACCGCAGGTATCTTATGCTGACATCGTAAAACCAGGACATCATAGAGATGAACCATGTGTTGCAGGACCTTCTCATGCAGTAAACCTGGGACATCAGCCTTCTGTAAGACATGTGTGTGCATCACGCAGCCAGGCTTCCAGTAGATATGGCATACACAGAAATAAGCAGTGTACCTCACTGACCTTTCTTGCATTCCTTCATGAGAATGAAAACCTGACCAGAGCAGACCTGGACCTTGTTTTGGATAAGGGTAATGTGATGTACTCAGAGGTGAGGAAAAGGCTAAACCATGATGACATCTATCTGACTACAGATGAGCTCCCTGATGAAGTTCCTGCACGCAGGTGTATACATTATGTGGACATGACACAACTTTCCAGATACGGCACATTTGGAGACCCTTTACCTGGAGCTGTAGACAGTTATCTGGACCTTGAGGCAGGACTGAGCTGCTTGTTATCAGAAGTGCAGTATGGTTTACTGTTGATGAGACTGTTGTGTATTGCAGTATTCAGAACCAGGTCAGGCAGGTTTGGATTTTTTGACCCCCACTCGAGAACAGCTAAAGGTTTACCCCTCCCCCCGGGTTCACTCACTCCTGGTACTGCTGTTATGGTAACATTCACACGTCTCAGTGATATGATTGACAGGCTCATGACGTGTCACAGAATGTCAGGTGCACAGTCCTCCAGTAACTATGAGTTGAAGCCTGTGAAGTTTTACGATGTGAACACAGACATCCTTCAGAATATCCCAGACAGAGAGAGTCAACCTACAACTCATGCTGCTGCTGTTTCAACTGCTCTGCTGGATGATGCTCCTCAAAACAAGAGTGCTGCAAAGATAAACACTGTTGTCACTGATAACATCGTACATGAGGTATCCACTGATATGGAAACTGAACCAGAACCATTGAGCCAGTTCAACTTGAACTCTGTCAGATCACATGATGCTCTGCTGAATGACCCAAACTCTGCTGCAAAGGTAAACCCTGATGCCAGTGATGTCTCTGTTAACATATTACAGGGAGTGTCCACTAACATTGTCATGTCACATGATGCCCCTCACAGTGAGTCAAACTTATCTGCTCCATTGATAAATACTGTTGCCAATGATAATATCTCACATGACATCTCGCGTATACTGAAAAAACTTAGTAAAGAGCAAAGGAGAAAATATAAGAGGAGGCTAATGCGCTCTGAAAAGGTATCACAGAAAAAGGAGAATCAAAAGAGGAAAGAGAGGGAAAGGTATGCTTCAAATGAGACATTTAAAGCAAAGAAAAAATCTGACTCAAGCAGGAAATATTCTAATGAAGAATTCAGACAAAGATAACAAGAGTTTGTTACTAATATCTATCAAAACAACTCTGAATTACGAAAACAGAAAATAAATATAAACATAAACGATTCCTCAGCAGTCGATACAGGGAGAATGCTGAATTCAGAAAGAAGCAAATACAATTTATTACCAACCAATATAAAAATAATTTTACATAACCAGTCGATACATAGAGAATGTGGCCTTCAGAAAGAGACAGCAATCTTATATCCGAACGAGATATAGAAACGACAAATCCTTCAGGGAAAGACACAGACAACTAATGAGAAAACGGATGCGAGACAGGTACAAGAACAATCTTGCGTTTAGGAGTATGCAGAACATGAGATGTGCCATGAAAATAAAAAATAAATACAGACATATGAACAGACCAACATGTGAAACAGAGGATGACAACTCTATGATCAAAGAGGCCATAAAGCTTTTCAGATCACAAATAAAGAACGGTCCCACTTATGTGTGCACTGTCTGCCATAAAGCTTCTTTTCAAAACCAAGTACGTCTTTGCAAAAGGTCAAATTATGCCAGAAATCCACACATGGTTGCTAGATGCCTGACTGGAAAGTATGTCCATGTTTGTGATGCTGACTGCAGAGATGAACAACAGTGTAAGATGCCTGATGAGAGAAGGAGAGAGTGGATCTGTCACACCTGTCATAATCACCTTAAAAATGGAAATATGCCAAGCCTCGCTGTTGCTAACAACTTACAGCTCGCTGATATTCCATCTGAACTGTGTGATCTCAACATACTGGAGAGACATCTCATAGCCAAGTGCATAGCATTTGCCAAGATTATTCCTCTTCCCAAAGGCAGACAGAATCTAATACGTGGTAATGTCATATGTGTTCCCTCTGAGGTTCAGGAAACAGTGGAAGCATTACCCAGACTGAGAAGTGAGTCTCAGGTCATGAGAGTGAAACTGAAGAGACGATTGTGTTACAGAGGTCATCAGCTGTTTCAGACTGTTACCTGGTCTAAACTAGTGCAGGCACTGCATAAAGTCAAACAGATCCACCCAGAGTATCAAGACATTACTATCAGAGATGAGGCAGAGTTATGTGACCCAACACTTCCTGATGAGGACGATGACAATGATGAGAATGCAACAATGGAGGATGATGATTATGATGAATGTTGATTTAATGGAAATGGACAGGTGTGAGACTGATGCACTGTGTGAGGCAGAACATGAGCCTGAAAATGAACAGGATGTCGACATGTTGTCCGGTGATGGTGAACAACCAAAGGAGCAGAGAGATGATGATGAGCAGGAAGGTGACATGCCTAATGGTGGTTTTGCTCTGGAATCATGCCTTCAGCCATGTGATGTTGCAGAGGAAATACTATCTTTTAGTGAAGGAATCTACTCTGTTGCCCCCGCTGAAAGAAACAGTCCAGTCAGCTTTTTCAGAACACCTAAACTGGAGGCCATGGCTTTCCCTGTTCAGTTCCCTACCGGTCAAAACACACTGGATGAACAGAGACCTATTAAAGTGACACCCAGCGGTTATTTCAAAGCGAGGCTCTTCTGTAATGATGGACGTTTTGCCAGAGACACAAATTACCTGTTCTTTGCACAGTTTGTGACTGAAATACACTTGGCTACTTCTAGTATGACAATACAGTTACGTAAAGGAAAACCTTTGACCAGAGATGGACGAAAAATAACCTCAGGCATGTTGCAAGATAAACGAGAGGTTGAGAGACTGGTGAGAAACAGAGATGCAGTCAGATTCATGCAGCCACTGAGAGGAACACCAGCCTATTGGGAGAAAAGGACAAAAGATATCTTTGCCATGATCAGACAGCTGGGAAAGCCCACTTTCTTCTGTGAAATGCATTGGCCTGAGGTGATCGAAGCAATAAAAAGGCAGCAAGGTGAAGATGTGGATTTTGAAAGTCTGGACTGGTCAGCAAAGTGTGAGATCCTGCGAAGCAATCCTGTGACAGCCATGCGCATGTTTGATAAGCGTGTTGAGGCGTTATTCAGAGATGTAATCTTGTCTCCTGCACAGCCCATCGGCAAAGTTGTTGACTACTTTTACAGAGTTGAGTTTCAGCACAGAGGAAGCCCACACATTCACTGCCTCGTTTGGATAGAAGGTGCACCTGTGTTTCACTAGCAAGGACCACACCGTCAACCAGATACGTTTAAGGGTTTTATTGATATTGAACAAAAGACGTGTCGAAGATCTCGATACTGGATGCGGAGCGTTGTGGGGCTTCTGTAGGGAATCAGCCGCCGCTCCCGGGCGGCGACGGACCCCCCTCATGGACCTGTGAGGAGAGGATGGAAAGAAGAGCAGGGAGAGAAAAGGGGTGGGGGGGAGGGGCGCAGAGTGCGGGAGCGAAGCGGAGGAGATGGTCAGGTGGTTATTTATAGGATGCGGAAATTGGCGCTGTTGAGGTGTGGTCCTGCTCCCGAAACTTCGCCAATTAGGCTACAATTCACTAGCAAGGACCACACCGTCAACCAGATACGTTTAAGGGTTTTATTGATATTGAACAAAAGACGTGTCGAAGATCTCGATACTGGATGCGGAGCGTTGTCGGGCTTCTGTAGGGAATCAGCCGCCGCTCCCGGGCGGCGACGGACCCCCAAAACCTCCAATTATTTTAACAGGGATTGAGCGGACCTGAGATCTTTGAGATCCGAACGGATGTAGCGGTGGTACGTTTGGGAGGACCAGCGGCCCATGATGCGAATGAAATGTTCTGGGACGCCACTACGGGAGGCTGAAGTGGCGGCTCCGATCCTGAAGGAGTGCCCGGAATAGTTGAGGGGCGCGATACCGGACGATGAGAGCACGAGGCGAAGGTGATGGTGAAACCAGAATCGTGTAGCCACTTGGCCGGATTCGGAAATAAAGAGGGGATCTGTCGTGGTAGAGCTCTGGGATTTGCGGAATTGCAAGAAGTTCGAGAGGGTTTCGAAGGGGTTTAGTGGTGATTGGACCCGGAAGAAGAAGACGGGTGTAGGCGGACCAAATTGGTTAGTTTTGGTTTGCTTTAAGTGGAACACCATGATGTCGTCTGAAAAGTGGGACAAATCGGAAATGCAAGCGTGACGGCTCGGGTCGAAGTAGATGGTTGAGGAGGTAAATTCGGACCATCTGAGGAAACGGAAAAAGGCTAGCAGAAACATGGCTTCCAGGGTTCTGGCGATTTGGGGAGTGCCGTACCCAGAGCGGATTGTGTGGAGGCAGGTGCACAGCAGGTCTGCAGTAAGAGGGAGACGCTGAGGTTTCGTGGCTGGCTCTTGGCGTAGAAGTCCTCTGATGAGGGAAGATATTTGGGGATGGCTGGTGGCCAGCCCCGGACTGCCGGTTATTAACTTGGAGAAGAAGCTCAAGCCGCTAAGGTAAGCTTTGATGGTGTGTGTTTTGATTGCCCTGATGGAATGGGCATAAGTGATGTAAGAAGTCAAGGTGATGAGATCGAACGACGGAAAGGTTATGTTGTATAGGTTGTGGAATTGGTGGAAGCTTTTCCAAGCCGTCCAGTAGGAAGAGAGTGTTGAGGGTGATAGGCTATTGGTGATGGAGCTCTGGGATTCGCTGATCAGGAGTCTTAGCGCTGGAGTCACACGGTGAATGTCAGCGCTGAATATGGAGGAACTGGCGTCGGGAAGATGTCGGCGTGAGGCGCCAAGCTTCTGAACTTCTGGAAAAGGAAGCAGGAAAGAGAGTCAGCAATGGCGTTGGCATGACCGGGTACATGGGCTGCGCGGAGAACATATTGGTGGGTGACGGAGTGCCAGGTGAGACGTCGTGTGAATGGCATGATGGATGGGGAGTTGGAGCGACCTTTGTTAATGATGTCTACTGCCGCGAGGTTATCGGAATATATGAGAATGGATTTGCGGGACCATTCGTGTCCCCACAAGATGGCGGCGGCTATTATGGGGTAGATCTCGAAGAGCGCAGAGGAAGCGACTTGGCATTCATTTGCGAGCTCTGGGGGCCATGCTGCTACGAACCATCTTCCGTTGTAGAAACCCCCAAAACCGACTGAAGGAGCGGCATCGGTGTACAGGTGAATGTCATGTGGGTGCCTAAGTTGGTCGTGGTAGAAGAAGGTGATACCGTTCCAGTTGGAGAGGAGGTTGAGCCACAGGCGGAGTTCAGCACGGCTTGGGCTATCCAGGGAGATGGAGGTCAAGAGTGATGGAACGGAAGAAGCGACAGATAGTAAGTGGGATATGAAGGCTCGCCCTTGGGGGATGATGCGTAGGGCGAAGTTAAGGTGGCCCAGAAGGGACAGCAGTTGACGTTTGGTGCAGCACGGGGCGTAAAGGAAATTGGAGATCAGGAGGCTGATTCGGTTGAGCTTTTCAGCCGGGAGAGAAGCCTGGAACTTATTTGTGTCGAGGGTGATACCGAGAAACTCTAGGGATGTGGAGGGGCCCTCGGTTTTCTCGGCGGACAGTGGAACTCCAAGGTCGGCAAAGACTGAAGTCAAGATGACCAGGCCGGAGGCTGGTGGTGACGATGGGGGGGAAATGATAAGAAAATCATCCAAGAGATGGATGACGTAAGCAATCCCGTGGTTGTTGGACAGGATCCAGCAAAGGGCTTCGGACAGGGTGTCGAATAGTTTGGGGCTGCTTTTGCAGCCGAATGTGAGCCTGACGGCGAAGTAGTATACACCGCGCCAGCGGACACCGAAGAAGCGCCAGAAGTCGGGGTGGATGGGGAGGACTTTGAAGGCGTTGGTGATGTCGGTTTTTGAGAGCCATGACCCTTTGCCGGCAAGTTTAATGAGGGCGATGGCATGGTTGATGGTGGCATAGTGAAGGGAAAAATCCTCACTCGGGATCAAGCTGTTGATGCTGGGGATGGTACTGCCGTGGGGTGCTGAAAGATCTATGATAATGCGTTTCTTGCCGGAGTATTTCCTAGTTGCAATGCCGAGGGGGCTGATGTGAAAGTTAGGAAAAGGGGGATGGACGAATGGTCCGATCATGAAGCCTTCCTTGACTTCTATTGCCAGCAGGCGGTCGACTGATTCTGGATCGGTTATGGCTGACTGGAGGTTTTTAACCTCGAAAGGAATGGATGGGTGTGTGGAAAGTCCGGGATGGAAACCCTCTTTGAATCCTTTAATCAGGAAGTGAACGAAAGCTGGATCGGGGTGGTTACGAAGTGCTTCTGCTAAAGCTGTGATATTAATGGGTGTAGATAAGTGCTCACCTGGTTTCGGCGAGGTAGGGTTGTGCGGGCATGCTGGACGGGCGTGGCCCCCGCCGCAGAAGGAGCAGACGTGGAGGAAACGGCACTGGGACATGGAGCATCCGGTGCTATTGAAGTTGTTGCAGATGGAACGTCCTCCTTGGTGGAAGATGGGTCTGCCTTTTTTATCGATGCCTTTGGTGATGGGGAAGGTGGAGGGTGCGGATGACACCCGTTTAGGAGAAATGGGTGCTGGTGGAGGTGCCGACGACAAGCGGGAGAATGCTGACGCTCTCGTTCGGCTTCGATACGGCTCATTGTGGGTGGGGATGGAGCAAGAAGAGGCTGGGTGAGATGGGCCGCCGCAAAGGGGGCATTGGAGAGCTGCGCGGGCGGCGAAGATGCGGCAGTATATTTCGTTATCGAGAGTGCCCCAGTAGGTGGCCTCGTTAAATTGAGAGAGGCGGGCTGCAGCTTGGGAGGCGAAGTGTATGTGGTATTGATAAAAACCGTTTCCTCCAAAGCGGAGGGCAAGGTTCAGGATGGTGGACAGATAGTCGTCCAGTTCATGTCGTCGCATGGGGAATTTGGAACATAAGACGTCTCGAAAAAGGGAGAAGGCGTAGGCAAACTCTGTGGGGTTAAGTTCTCTAGAACGTGTGGGTGCTCTCACTTTAGAGTGGGGGCACCCTTCGTAATCTTCATTGGATCTATTGGCGGGTGTCTGGTGGAGGGAAGGCAAGATTAGTAGTGCAAGGTCGATGTAATTACCGTCTAATATCTGTTTACGTAGGCTGGTGGGAACTGGGGAAGGACGGGAAATGAAGGTGTTAGGGTGGTGAGCAGGAAGGTTGGCTGTGGAAAGAGTGAAGCTAGGGGTTGCCTGCTGGGAGGGGAGCCCAGGTGCTGGCATCCCGGAGCCGATGACCCCAGCTGACCAGGGCTGCTGGGACTGCTGGAACTGGGATGGCACGGGTCCCTGCCACCCAGCGCAGGGCGCTGGCATCTCGGTGCCAGGAGCTGGAGCGGACTGTGGTTGATGAAAAACTGGGGCGGGAGCCGCTGGCATCCCGGTGCCAGCAGCCCCTGCTGGAACTGGCTGCTGTAGTTGGAAGTAAGGAGCGGGAGTCACTGACATCCCGGTGTCAGGTGCCCCGGCTGGAACTGGCTGCGATGGTTGCTGGTAAAAGGTAGTTGGTTGCTGATGCTGGTGGTGGTGATGAACCTGGTGGGGGTTGGAGGGTCCTGACATCCATCTGGGCGCCCCCTCTGGAGTGTGGGGATGGCGGGAGGTGGTGGTGATGGTTCTGGGGTTGTTAGTTCTGGCGGATGATCTCTGACTCTGTTTCCTTTGGGCTGAGTTGTTTGATGGTACTGTCCCTTTAACGAGAGCGTCGGCGTCGCTGCTGGAAGGGGTGTGCGTGGTGACGTCACCCGGAAGCGACCTGGTGTTGACGGAGCCGGCGGCCATGAGTATGGAGAACAGTTTTGCTTTGTTATCGGATCTGTGAAACGGAATGCCTTTATCTTTTAAGGTCTTTTGGAGTGTGGCTACTTTTTGAAGCTGGAGGCTGGTCGGGGTATCTGGCTGGAGCATGGTGCCGTTGCGACCGGCGAGTTGTTCGGCCGGGTTTGTCGGAATGGCGGCGGGAGGCTGGAGCGGTCCTCGGCGGTGAAGGGGTCGGCGAGTTCCGGCGACGTTCTGTCCGCGCGTTTCCCCGTCCTCTCTTGGCTGCTGGAGGAAGTGGGCTGGGAGACCTGGATGATTCGTCGGGCGAGCTATGATAGTCTTGGATATGGAGAAGGGATGAACGAGGCGGGATACAAACCATGGATGAGACGGAGCTGGGTTTTGTCGGGGACGCTGGCGTCCGGGACATCGTTGGAGCCACTGAAGTCGGGGTCTCGGGTATGGAGGTGACGTCGGCTTCTGGTGAATTGTGGTCTCGGTGGAAGAGGTCGTCGTCGGAAGGGGAAAGAGAGACAAAGTCCATCTTGAGGTGAGTTGGCTATGAAGTGAGCCACACGGGTTTGCTCGTGCAAAATTGCTCGTTTTCTTGAGGCGAAGTCGCGTGCTCTCACGAAAGCGAAGGCGCAGAGTGCGGGAGCGAAGCGGAGGAGATGGTCAGGTGGTTATTTATAGGATGCGGAAATTGGCGCTGTTGAGGTGTGGTCCTGCTCCCGAAACTTCGCCAATTAGGCTACAATTGATGAGGATGATGATCAGACGGTGTTGGATTTTGTGTCCAAATACATCACAGCTCAGCTGCCTGACCCACATAAACAACCTGAACTGTACAAAAAAGTCACAGAACTGCAAATTCACAGCAAAAACCACTCAAAGACATGTTTCAAGACTTGCAGCTCTGGATGCAGATTTGGATTTCCCTAACCACCTGTCAGAGAGACAATGATAACGAGACCCGATGAGGAATTTGATCCACTGCTCGTGGAACTAGCAAAAGAAAAGCTCAGACCACTGAACTTGTTGTTGAATGAACTTCAAACAGCCTCCCTGAGTTTAGAGCAGCTCCTGGCTCGATGCGATTTAACACACATTGAGTATGAACGATGCCTCGACCTCATGAACAAATCCAGTGCAGTGATACTGAAACGTGACCCAAAAGACTGCTGGGTAAATGGATATAATCCGTTTTTGCTTGATGCCTGGGATGCAAATATCGACATACAGTACATACTGAACGCACACGGATGCATTGTGTATCTCACAGAGTACATAACCAAGAAAGAAGGTGGAATGTCCGAGTACCTCAAAACAGTCATTGAGAACTCCAACAGAGACCACGTCAACGAATGTGATGAAATGAGGGAAATCATGCAGGCATACTCAAAAAAGAGAGAGGTCAGTGCTCAGGAGTGTGACCCGTGCATGTGGCATTAACATGAAAAAGTGTTCCCGTGGTGTCATATTCATACCGACTGATGACAACGCATTGAAAATGAGTCGTCCCCTCTCGTTCCTGGAGAACACAACATCAGAATGTGCAGATGTGTGGATGACGTCTTTGACTGACAAATACAAAGCCAGACCTGAAACACCAGAGTATGAGGAGATGTGTTTGGCTGATTTTGCTGCTACTTGCAGGATTGTCTATGGCCAGCAGACAAAAGGGAAAGATGTGTTGCCCCTCCTGAATGAGATGGGATTTGTGCAAAGGAGGAAAAAGGATAAGCCTGCTATCATCAGATATCACCGCATATCACAGGAAAAATATCCTGAGAAGTATTATGGCACATTACTGAAACTGTACATTCCTCACCGATCAGAGCAGGAACTGAAAAGACCGTACTTCCCCACATATGAGTCCTTCTACAACAGTGGCTGTGTCCAACTCTCAGGCTCCGTCCATCCCGAATATGTCAAACACATTGTGAAACGAAACAGAGACAAATATGAGAAAAACAGTGAGCAGATTGAGAATGCTGTTGAAGAGTATGAGCAGAACAGAGGTGTGATTGATGAATGGTGTAATCTGGCGCCAGAATCTGAAGTAGTGAGGTTGGAGTGTGTTGAAGAGCTGGAGTCAAGAGAGCCAGATCATGAAAATGAACAAGAGAATGTCCCAGAGTACATAAATCAGGCTAATGCTGTAACTGAAGCCAGAGCCATCAGAGAGTCCCCTGCATTAGACCCCACACTGTTACGACAGATGTATCAGAATCTGAACCAGAAACAAGCCTGTGTATTCTATGCAGTGAGAGACTGGTGTGTGAAACGAGTCTGTGGCCTTAACCCAGAGCAGTTCTTTTTTTACATCAATGGTGGTGCTGGAACAGGAAAGTCACATCTCATTAAATGCATCTACTCTGAGGCCTCTAAGATACTGTTCAAGCTGCCGAGACGTGCTGAGGAGGCTGACATATCAAACCCTACTGTCCTGCTGACTGCTTTCACTGGAACTGCTGCTTTTAACATCTCAGGAACAACACTGCACTCTCTTCTCAAGCTGCCCAGAAGCCTAAAACCTCCATTTCAAGGACTTGGCAACAAACTGGATGAAGTCAGATCTGACCTGTTGAATGCTGAAATCCTCATCATTGATGAAGTGTCCATGGTGTCAAAGCCCCTGTTTGCCTATGTTGATGCTAGACTCAAACAGATCAAAGGCAGTCAGAGACCCTTTGGAGGAATGTCAGTCATAGCTGTAGGAGACTTTTATCAGCTTCCACCAGTGAGACAGTCCAAACCTCTGTGTGTGTATGACCCCTGTGAGATTGACCTTTGGCAGGAACACTTTCAGATGATCATGCGTCAGAAGGATGATGTTGCCTTTGCAGAGATGTTGAACAGGATCCGAGTGAAAGAAAAGTCACATGTTTTGTCTGAATCAGACAGAGCTCTGCTGTCACAGGTCGTGGAGGCTGGCATCAACGACCTCAAATTTCAGCAGTCGGAGGTGCTCAAAGCGAACTTCGTCGCCATGGTGGATAGCGTGCTGGACACGGGGAAGCGGCTAATTGTTCTGGGTCCGCTTCCCCCGCCCCGCTACGGTGATGTCATCACCAGCCGCATTCCGCCAGCTGCACCTGTGGCTAAAGGGATACTGCCTGGGCAACAGTATCCCTTTCGTTGACAACTACGCGGCCTTTTTAAACCGACCTCAACTTTTTAATCGGGACGGCCTTCACCCCAACCAGGAGGGATCCCGGCTTTTATCTGTGAACATTGACCTGACCATCCGCTCATGCACCACACCCACCTCTTGACTAACACACGGACACTTTGCCCCACGCTGTCCCTCCCACCCACACTCACCCCCCACTCCCTGCACCATACATAGCCCACACATCCACCCATCACCACCCCCATCAGAACCACAGGACATCCATCACATTGAAACACTTACACTCACAGACATCAACCCAGGACTGTTTTTAGACCGACTGATTGTTTTAATGTCCCCATAAAGAGACATACTGAGCGCACAATCAATGAAGACATCAAGATGGCCCTACTAAATGTGCGCTCGCTGTCTAACAAATCTTTTATTATAAATTATGTAATTTTAGACAGAAAATTAGACGGTATTCTCCTTACTGAGACATGGCTCGGCACTGACGCACGTGTTGTTCTCACAGAGACCTGTCCTCCAGATTTTAACTTTTTATTTTCAACAAGGGTGGGCAGGAAAGGAGGGGGAACTGCCTCGATCACAAGGTCAACATTATCGCCAAAGGAAGCTCCTTTTAACAACTATTTATCATTTGAATACCACGCCTTTGTTTTTAGCAGCCCTCCTATTCTTTGTGTGACTGTTTACAGACCACCCCAGCACCCTACTGCTTTTATCAGCGACTTCTCAGAGTTTTTAACCATCATTCACGCTAAGTATGATAGGATTTTAATAACTGGTGATTTTAATCTACACATCGATAAGACCTCAGACCTAGCATCTAGAGAATTTTTAAACCTCCTTCACTGCTTGGATTTTAAACAGCATGTCTGCCAGCCAACCCACGACAGGGGGCGCACCCTGGACCTGGTCATAACCTATGGCCTGTCTGTGGGTGCGCCCTCTGTCGTGGATCTGGCCGTGTCAGACCATTTTTGTGTGTTTTTTAATATCACCAGTTTTAACCAGCTGGAGGACCCTGTGAGAACAGTGAGGAAACGCCATCTTACTTCTGAAGTGGCAGCAAATTTTATCCAGATTTTAAAGAACACTCCTGCACAAATTTTACCAGCACCATGTGATTTTATCATTGACAATTTTATTCACAAACTAAGGTCACCACTTGACTCAGTGGCTCCTCTTTTAACTAAAACTATAAAAACAAGACCAATGCCACCATGGAGAAATGAAGAAATCAAAAAACTGAAAAGAACGTGCAGGAGTGCTGAGAGGAGATGGAGAAAATCAAAGCTGACAGTACACTACGACATATTTCGTCAACACCTCAAAACATACAATAAAACCATCAAACTGGCAAGAATTTCACATTTCAAAAATGTAATCCCCGAAAATAAAAATAACTCCAAATTTTTATTCTCCACAATTGAGTTTCTAACCAACGGTGACCGGAACAGGTCACCAATAGAGTCCCTCATGGTGTGGATGGCCTTTCACTCACCGATGTCTCAGTGCCGAGCCATGTCTCTACAGTTTTAGCCAATGCAGTGCGTGGGTGTGTGTGTGTGTGTGTGTGTGGTGTCCATACCCGAGTTGCGTGCATGTTAGTGTGAGTGTGCGAGTGTGTTCCGGGTGGGGGGTCGGGTCTTTCTTTCTGTTGTTGTTGTTTTTATTGTTGTTGTTGTTTTGTTCTTATTTTCTAAATTTGTATTTTCTGTACGGCACTTTGTGTTGCATTTACCTGCATGAATGGTGCCATATAAATAAATAAAATTGAATTGAAAAATTAAAGGAATGGGAGGAATAAAGTTTCTGTCTGCTCTTCCCTTTAAGGCCTTTCCTCCTCCATGACTACCGTGATGCTGTCCTCACAGAAACACTGGCCAGATACCTGGAAGAAGCAGTCCTACAGCCACTGGACATGTCAAAGGTCATCATGTTACAGCCCTTTACATCTCCACACTGACACTGTGCTCCACTGACTATTTGGACAGATTCAACAAACAACAGCATACACGACTGATCCATGGCCAGAATGACTACCTCTCTCAACAGTAGGACACCTATTTGTTATTATTTCTATCATTATTATTATTGATCTTTTTCTTATGTGATTCAAACAATGTATGTTATTTTTTTATATTTCACCACAGTTAATATCTTTTATTTTATTTATTTATTTTTCCCTTTCCCTCTCCATCTGTTTTCTGACAGATTAATGACAGATGAAGGGGAAAGTTGTCAGGTAGTTCAGATGTTATATGCATCTAAACTAATTAACCTGAAAGAGAAGACATGTGTTTTATTATATATTATTTAAGTGATCATTAGTGTGGGGTTTCAGCTGGTAGGTTTGTTAGATGATTTTCACGTGTGTATCCTTAGCCTTGGGCTATTCTAAACCCAACTGAAAAGCTGTCACAGTATCTGACTGTGGAAGTAAGCTGAAGGTTTTGTCTCCAGAAGGCCCACAACACATGACGCCTCGTCTAAAGATTTGATTGGGAAACAAATGTTCCCATGCTTGTCTTCTGACCTGAGGTCACACAAGTGACTCTAACCCCATGTTCCTTCAAAGTCAAGGACACAACCTGCATTTCAGTGAGGCTCAGTAAACTGAGCTAAATGTTGGGATAACACACAAGTGAAATGACAGTGTTGACATGACTGTCAGTCCAGGGCTGCTGCAGGTTGAAGCCATAAACTATTGGGGGTATTAGCCTCGGTCTAACCACCATGTGAAAAACCTTTAAAAGTAGGGCTAAACAATATTGTCCACCATTGAAATTGTGTTTGCTTATCATTATCAAACAAATTACACTATATACAAAGCTGTGTCGCTATAATAACAATGTTTTTAGACATGACATATTAATCTTGACTAAAGGTCTTGATCATCACAATATTTGTTCTGTACTGTGCTTATCATAAAAAAAAACAATCAATGAAGAGAATGGGTGAAAGAAGGATGTGGTCAGATGTTAGTTACTAAATAATGCGTAATGCATCCAGCACATCTCTTCTATTACTGATGGTGACAATATATATTGTTGAGCCCTGAAACTATTTGAAAAGAAATTCTGTTTAGGCTCTGTTGGTTTGGGGGTTTGCAAGTACAGTTTCTATTTCTATATTTTAATGTTATTTTTTATTTATTTATTTGTTTTATTGCAAGATCTAACTGCCAGTTCATACTGGGATACATTGATTATCAAATTCTGTATTCTAATCTAATTTTATTTATCTATTTTAAGTTTTATTTGTTTCTTTGAGTTAAAATGGGGCCTACATGTAATAATTGAAGTAATTCCAATTCACATTATCTCCATAAAGCATATACTTTTAGTGAATTACCACCAAAGTGGAGCAAATGGTTAGTTGAAGTGTCTCCAGGGCAAAATCTAAAGGGGCTTTCATACCACTGCAGAGTAACTCAGCACCTCCAGTCATTTCAATGAGGTATGTGGACATTTTGATTACGGTGACAAGGGTATGAAGAACGTGAACGCACACAGATTCAGGTCTGCTGCGCACTGACTACGTCTACGAAACTAGGGCCCGTAGTGCTAAGTTTCCTTTTGTTAAATTTTCAATTCATAGTTCAATTTAATTAATTTCAGTTTATTTCAATTACGCCAATATGCCAATATTTGCAACCTGAAAATATTATTCATTCTGAATAAAATTAAACGGAATGAAAGTATTCATTCATATTTTGTGACACTTTGAATTCATAATAGTGTTTTTGATTCATGGTTTATTGAATGATTTCATAATTTATGAAGCAATCATATTGAAGAAATACAGATTACACAAATACATTAGTTTTAGTTTTATTTCTAAATGGAAATTGTATCAGGCTTGTTTGTATATTATACTGTTGATATGATTTATATGAATTTATTTCTGCTGATACTACAACTACATTTTGAAATGTACCAATTACTGTGTTAAATACTACAGAATTGTTTGTTTGACGAAATAATATAATTGTATACAATTAAAACACATTTGTAATGAAGTCCTATGTCTGCTTCATATTAGTTCAAAATTTGTGACCAGATATGTGAAAATTATGTTCACTTTTTCATAAAAGCATGAAAATTGGTATACTTGTACAGTTTAGGCAGGCCCGCTACGTGCACGAAAAAAAAATTCATAGTGCCCGCATACCCCCCTGCACCCCCCCTCCCCCTCCCCCGCTGCGCAAAAAGGTGACAGCATGCACTAATGCGCTTAACCAAGAGGGTGTTATTAGAGATCCAATACAAACGTAATTGTATACTTAATAAACTAATTTTATTTTGAATAACAGTGTGTGTCTCTCTTAATTACAGGAAAAACGTGATTCCGCCCCTACAGGGAAACAATGTGAGCTCCTATAGTGACAAGATTGGAGGGAGAGTGAAGAATAAACACATAATTCATTCACCTTCTCTCTCTCTCTCTCTCTCTCTCTCTCTCTCTCTCTCTCTCTCTCTCTTTGCCTATTTGTTTTGCCTTTGCAGAACCCTCTAACCCCTAATTTTGCATCATATCTCCTGAACCAAACATGATAACAGAGAATAGATGATCTCTTCCCATATATTTTGATGGTAAGGGATTACAATGAAATCACATAAAACATCATAAACTGTTCAAGTGTATCATGAAACTGTAGTTTCTCTGTCACCATACAGACAAGCCAATGAGCGCTGGCGTATAGCCAATCACCGTCATGTGCAGGAGTAATGCCGTGATTTCATCACTGCCCAAATACAACCAAGTTAGTTAAAGTGATATTCATCAATCAGTTATACCTTATTCCTACATTCTTATACACACATTTTTTTTTATCTTCATGACGTTATAGCAAGTCTTTCCGATATATGTATTACGCCAACGCCCACGGTTCGTTTATTCATTCATTCATTCGCTTATTTTGTCATTTCAGATGGCACTGAGAAATCTAATAATGACGAGGCCTGACAGCCCCTTTTTCAGACCACCATCATTACATGTGTGTGTGGTGGCAATGGCTGTCCAGCCAAAAACAACACGCTGGGAGTTCACCGAAGGAGGTGCCACCAAAGGCAACACGAAAAACAACATTGTCTCAGTCTTTTGCGATGGTGACACCTTAGCCAAGGTAACGATTTATGAAGAGTTTTCTTCCAAATGCAAAGAACGGAGCAGCTACGTTCTAAAGGGGCACACGCTAAGGGGACAGTCCCCTCCGTATTACATAAATATAACAAGGGAAACAGTTTTTTTTAGAAGTGCTCCAGTGCGCATTACAGACCAGCTGCGGGAGGAGGCAGGTGACCTGATGACGGTGGAGGCGGAGGTTGTGGAAGTGAGAAGCCTAAATATAATATGATAAATAAATATATATATATATATATATATACACACATACAGTGTTGTGGGTAACGCGTTAGAGTACTCTAATTACTTTTTTCGTGTAACGCGTTAGTTTCGTACGTCAAGCAATCAGTAACTTTGTTATTTTTTTAAAGAAGTTATCCGTTATTTTAAGAATTTCTCCGGATACGGAAAGGAAAAACCCGACTGCAGCCGGCTTTTTGTCAGACAGTAGTGTTCCACCTGTGGATGTGTTAGCGGAGGTGCAGCGCTGCGATGCGTCTGTGCCCTGCTGCTGACCTACGTTACCTGTGTCAGCGCTTCAATACCCCACCACCCTCCAGCACACCCGGGGAGTCTCGTTCTTACTCCCAGGAGAAGTCGACTGTCGGACAGACGTTTCGAAAATCTTCTTCTGCTACGTTTTAATCACTACTTTGAAGAGTAAACGTAAGTGGACGATGGTAAAGTGAATTTAGGCCTGTGACACTTGAATAGTATTTTAGTTCGGCTATTAGGCTATTTGTCATTTGCCTGTGTGCCAGTGAGCGATTTTATTCGGCCTGTTATCATTTTTGTTCGACATAGATCCAGCTGTTAACATTTCTGTTAGATCGTTGACTGGTGGTTAATTTCTAGATGGATCTGAATCTGCTACCCGTTAACCTCAGATTGTGTTTACAAGTAAGCGAACTTTATGCACTTTCATAACTGCATTCGGGTTAAAAAAAATTCAGGAGTTACCTAATCTTGTTTGGTGCTCATATATAGGCTACCTGGGCTGGGTAGGTGTGAATTTTGATTCATATGTTGTGTAATCAAAAAAATAAATAAATTAATAAAGCGCTTTGTGGCAAATTGCTAACTGTCTTTATTGTTATCCTGCAGAGTTAATTTAGTTGGATGATTGACGTTACTCATCATTGTCACAACTTCTCGGTGCATTTAAAGGAGGCTGTGTGTGTCAGTTAAGTTGCAGCATGTGCGAGGCGCTGCAAACGGCTTTTAATTTTTGGTAACGCATGAGTACTCTAACGCGTTACTTTTCTTCACAGGTAACGCTGTAACGTAACTGATTACTTTTAATTGATGGTAACGGTGTAACCTAATTAACTACTTTCCAAAGTAACTATACCCAACACTGTATACTGTATATACATATATATATACATACATATATATACATATATATATATATATATATATACATATATATATATATACATATATACATATACATATATATACATATATACATATACATATATATATATAATATTTGTTCATTTTAAGCCTTGTGCATACCTTTAAAAAGTCAAAAAGATAAAATGCCTGCTTTAAAAAAACTGTCTAAAAAATATAATTTAGCACTTTCACTGAGTTAAATCTTTTAACCAACTTTAGTCCTGATCATACCACATATTCACTCATTTTCCAAATGATGATTATTTGTTTATATAATGTCATTATTATGGAAAAAAAAAAAAACAGAGTTATTTACTCTATATGCGAAATGCTAGTTTCTTTTTTCCATGTTTTCCGGCCTGGACTGTGTCAATGATTGGCAACATAATTGTTTTTTATGCATTTTTTTTTTTGTGTAGTGTCACACCCTTACCAAAATGTATGCCATGTATTTCACGAACAAAATGATTGAAACATTTAAGTAAAAAGCCAAAAATATCCTTATGGATGCACAAGGATTAAATAAATCTATTGGCTACCAAAGGATATAAAGTTTAACAGTTCTCCAGTTTTGCAATAAAATATGAAATTAACTTAACAATCAAACTTGTTGTTCAGTTATCCACAGTGCAAAAGGTGCAGATGGGCAGGGATGCTGTCCCTCTACTGAAGGTGACACTGCAGCAGGTAGAGTATTCATAGGTCAATTTATTTAAGTCAAGTTGTTGCTGTAAATTGGGGGTTATTTATTTATTTAGGTATTATGGTGTCAATAGCCTACATTACAATATTATATGATCTTATCTTCTACAGGATCAAACTCGGATGCCTCTATGCCTTTGGAGGGAGGCAGCCATCCTGGAAAAGCCTTTGCAGCTGGGGACCCGTGTCAAAGTGACACACTGCAATTTCAAGTCATCAGACTACGGACCCCAGCTGCATAGCACAAATTACACACAGATAGAGGTAGGAAAATGTGTTGTCACTGCTTCTGTTTGTTTTAAACCATTTTGGAACATATATCATCAAAAGCTTGCTGGGGCATGTTTAAGGTGGTTCTGAATCACACTCTCTATTTCTGCATCTGTGGCCTTTGGACTCCATCTCTTCACAGCAGCTGGAGAGAGGGCATAAGAAAAAAATTGACATTTTTACAGAGCGCCTATTCAGATGTTAAATGCACTTTATAGATGGCAAGAACAAATTATAGAGTGAAAACCTTCTGCGCATGCTCCGTCTCTCCGTCCCGTTTTTGGTGTATGTCAAGCGACACCTATAGGCCTGGCATATGAAATACAGCGTTTTCGGTGGATCCGTCTTGATGCAAATATTCTTGAAACAATGCCGAGGAAGACGGAGAAAAAATAACATGTTCGCCCGTCTGGACGGCCCCTTATAGTGTAGGTCCGGAGTGAAATGGACCCTAGGTAATTTCCACCAAGACCTCCAGCCAAACACCCCCTCGGAAGCATTTTTAGCGATGGTCAGCAGTGGTCAAGATAGGGCGATCAGCCTAACGGCTTCGTAATAGCACTATGGTACTTATAGTATATCTCATAAATTCCCCCACTAATAATGCATGGAATGTTACCAAACTTCTGCAGTAGTACACATAGGGTCTCTACTCACAAAACGAGGCATTTTAAAGTTTGTAAGTACATCAGGAGTTTAATGGCAGTCGGCGTATACCTGGCTGTTTCTGTGAAGCGAGTTTCACGCGAGAGTATGAAAAGGTTTCGCTTAATTTTTTAAAAATAAATGCTTATATTATCAGGTCGACAAGTGTTGACATGATAATACAAGCATTTATAAAAAAATCGGCGAAACTTTTTCATACGCTGGCGTGAAACTCGCGTCACGGAAACAGCTGGGTAAACGCCGACTGCCATTAAACACCAACGAAGAAGAAGCTGTGTAAACACGGTGCCGTCTACGCAAACAGCGTAGCTTTAGCAGTAGAAGCTATCAGGCAAGTGTTCTTTTTAAATAAACTCCTGATGTACTTACAAACTTTAAAATGCCTCGTTTACTACTGCAGAAGTTTGGTAATATTCCGTGCATTATTAGTGGGGAAATACGAGATATACTGTAAGTACCATAGCGCTATTACGAAGCCGTTAGGCTGATCGCTCTATCTTGACCACTGCTGACCATCGCTAAAAATGCTTCCGAGGGGGTGTTTGGCTGGAGGTCTTGGTGGAAATTACCTAGGGTCCATTTCACTCCGGACCTACACTTTAAGGTGTTATGGTTCTGTAACGATGCTAAACCGAGAGTTGCACAGATGTTCGACTCGGTTTAGCATTGAGCACCTCACGTAGCCTGTGAGCTAACTCAGGGCTAGTTACACACGGCAGCTAACTCGGCTGCTAGCCGCCGCTCGGTTACGGATAAAAGCAACAAAAAAATAGCTATCTGTAACAATACACGATGCAGCAACAAAATCAAAACTCTAACATGCAACTGATAAAGGTATAATGTCTTACCAAACACGGTTTCATTTTAAATTACAGTACTTTTTGTAACTCACCTTTCACAGGCGTCTCCTCCTCGTCAACTGACCCTGCAAAGTTCTTCTTGCGCATGCGTAGGAAACCGCTAGGTGCGCTAACTACGCGAGGAAAAATAATTCCTAGATGGATGCTAGAATCACAAACATTTTAGTCCACATTGCCAATATGATACTACATTATTTTCTTAAATTCACGAACATTTTTCCATTATTTCGAATAGTTTTTAACATTCGTGCGTTGATATGTCCTTGAAACAACGTCTAAATGACGTTGGTCATTTCAGCCCCTCGAATTAAAAGTCGAATTAAAGTCACGTCGTGACGCGACGTCCATTGGACGTCTTCATCTAGATGCAGGTCGAGAAAACGTTTTCTGGCAGTGTTTATTCAGTTAAACTGCTCTAAAATGCATATTTAATTAGGTCATATTTGCCATGATATTATTTTATGATGTTGAAAAACAGTCGAATTACAGTCACAACGTGACGCAACGTCGATTGGACGTCTTCATCTAGACGCAGGTCGAGAAAATGTTTGCTGGGTAATAAAAAGTCATAGTATAGCTTGTCATTGAAAAAAAATGAAAGCCATTGTTTAGTATGTCATAAAAAAAATAATATAGCATATCATAAAAATGTAAATTAAACTAAGTCAAAATATGTCATTAAAAATCATAAAAATGTCATAGTATAATATGTCATTAAAGTGTCATACAATAATTATAGCAATGTTATAAAGAATATAGTATATTACAGTACGTCATAAAATAAGCATAAAAAAGGATAACATAGTTTGAAATTTAAATATCATAAACAATAATATAGTATGCAAAAAACATCATAAAAGTCATTGTATAGTATGTCAAAAAATCCCCCAAAAGATAATAGAATAGTATATCATACAAATGTAATAAAAAGTCATAGAAGAGTGTATCATAAAAATGTAATAAACAGTTATATTATAGTGTTTTATTAAAAAAGTCAAAAAGTCATTGTTTACTATGTCATATAAGAAAGGTAATAGTACAATTATTAAAAATCTAATTAAAAAAATCAATATATAGTATGTCATAAAAAGCCATAGCTAGTAACTGAAAAAAGTCACAGCATGTCACTAAAATCATAAAAAATGTCATAGTGTAATGTCATTAAAAATGTTATAAAGAAATAATAGCAATGTCATAAAAGAGTCATAGTATAGTATGTCATAAAGACATTAAAATGTCATAAAAAGTAATATAGTATGTACAAAATGTAATAAAAGTAATTGTATATTCTGTCAAAACTTCCTCAAAAAGTTATGTAATAGTATATTTTAAAAATATAGTAAACGTAATTGTATATCCTAAAAATGTAATAAAAAGTCATATTATAGTATATCATTAAAAATGTCATAAAAAGTCACAGTATAACACATCATTACAAAAGCCATAAAAAGTCATAATATATAATCTGTTATTAAAAATTTGAACAAGTGTATGAAAAGTTTATCTAATACCTGATGTTTGCTTTCTCTTGACAGGAGGTCTCATCTGTGTGTGACCAGGTAGTGGGGGCCATGGGGGTCACAGAAGTCGAGGGAGAAGACGGCACCCTCAACCTCCTTTTGGAGGATGAGCGCGTCCTCCAAATTTCAGAGGCTCTCTGGTCCCCAATTGAGGCACAGATGGTGATGCCACCTTTGAAGGTTCTGATCACAGTCACCGGTGCAAAAGTGACAAATATTACAATTGCATAGATTACTTTTGTTTTTGCTTGTTTTGCTTATTGTTCACTAAGTTCACTTAATACATCTTGTTGTTTGTTACTGTGTATTGTTCCTTTCTGTTAAGTTGTATTTCAATTCACTGTTTTAACTTATCACTGTTTGATTTTGTTAAATTGTCAAATTAAATGTCCTAACTTGATGCCTTTGTGTCATTTACACTGTATTTGAGATGTTAAAAGCTATTTGAATATCAATTTTGACTTAGCCTATAATTAGATTTCTGTGGATGACAACATTTTAGGCATTTTATATACACTCAACAAAAATATAAACGCAACACTTTTGTTTTTGCTCCCATTTTTCATGAGATGGACTTAAAGATCTAAAATTCATTCCAGATACACAATATTACCATTTCTCTCAAACATTGTTCACAAATCTGTCTAAATGTGTGATAGTGAGCACTTCTGCTTTGCTGAGATAATCTATCCCACCTCACAGGTGTGCCACATCAAGATGCTGATCTGACATCATGATTAGTGCACAGGTGTACCTTATACTGCCCACAATAAAAGGCCACTCTGAAATGTGCAGTTTTGTCTCACAGCAAAATGCCACAGATGCCACAAGCATTGAGGGAGCGTGCAATTGGCATGCTGACAGCAGGAATGTCAACCAGATCTGTTGCTCGTGCATTGAATGTTCATTTCTCCACCATAAGCCGTCTCCAAAGGCGTTTCAGAGAATATGGCAGTACATCCAACCGGCCTCACAACCGCAGACCACGTGTAACCACACCAGCCCAGGACCTCCACATCCAGCAGGTTCACCTCCAAGATCGTCTGAGACCAGCCACTAAGACAGCTGCTGAAACAATTGGTTTGCATAACCAAACAATTTCTGCACAAACTGTCAGAAACCGTCTCAGGGAAGCTCAACTGCATGCTCGTCGTCCTCATCGGGGTCTTGACCTGACTCCAGCTCGTCGCCGTAACAGACTTGAGTGGGCAAATGCTCACATTCGATGGCGTCTGGCACGTTGGAGAGGTGTTCTCTTCACGGATGAATCTCGGTTTACATTGTTCAGGGCAGATGGCAGACAGCGTGTGTGGCGTCGTGTGGGTGAGCGCTTTGCTGATGTCAATGTTGTGGATCGAGTGGCCCATGGTGGTAGTGGGGTTATGGTATGGGCAGGCATCTGTTATGGACGAAGAACACAGGTGCATTTTATTGATGGCATTTTGAATGCACAGAGATACCATGATGAGATCCTGAGGCCCATTGTTGTGCCATACATCCATGAACATCACCTCATGTTTCAGCAAGATAATGCACGGCCCCATGTTGCAAGGATCTGTACACAATTCTTGGAAGCTGAAAATGTCCCAGTTCTTGCATGGCCAGCATACTCACCGGACATGTCACCCATTGAGCATGTTTGGGATGTGCTTGACCAGCGTATACGACAGCGTGTACCAGTTCCCACTAATATCCAGCAACTTCGCACAGCCATTGAAGAGGAGTGGACCAACATTCCACAGGCCACAATTGACAATCTGATAAACTCTATGCGAAGAAGATGTGTTGCACTGCATGAGGCAAATGGTGGTCACACCAGATACTGACTGGTTCTGAGTCCCCAGACCCCCAATAAAGCAAAAAAATGCACATTTCAGGGTGGCCTTTTATTGTGGACAGTCTAAGGCACACATGTGCACTAATGATGATGTCAGATCAGCATCTTGATGTGGCACACCTGTGAGGTGGGATGGATTATCTCAGCAAAGCAGAAGTGCTCACTATCACAGATTTAGACTGATTTGTGAGTAATGTTTGAGAGAAATGGTAATATTGTGTATCTGGAATGAATTTTAGATCTTTAAGTCCATCTCATGAAAAATGGGAGCAAAAACAAAAGTGTTGCGTTTATATTTTTGTTGAGTGTATAATATATATTAGTATGTATATATATATATATATATATATATATATATATATATATATATATACATACTAATATATATTATATCTCAACGTTCTAGTCCTGCTCTATGTGGGAGGTATAGTATAAATGAAACTGAATAGAATCTTCAAGTAGAAGTAAGAATGCTCTCTACCAAGAAAAAGTAAATCAATCAATTTGTAAGAATTATTGAATTTAATCATTGGCATCAAACTATACTTGAAGTATTTATCATGAAGAATGACCCGTTTCTGAATCATATTGAATGCTACGGCAGCATGGAGCTAATTCTAACTACTCATATATTTATAATAAAACATCATCATGTTTCATGTTCACCATCTACCTCACCACTCCTTCCACCCATTCCTGCTCCACCCTCCCCGTCATTCAGCAGCACGGTTGCTTAGTGTTCAGCACTGTATATAATATATACACTGCTCAAAAAAATATAGGGAATACTAAAACAACATAATGTAACTGCAAGTCAATCATATTTCCGAGCTATCAGCCTGTCCAATTAGGGAGCAGCACTGATTGGGAATCAATTTCACCTGCTGTTGTGCAAATGGAACACACCACAGGTGAAAACGAGTGGCAATTAGTAAGACATCACTATAAAGGAATGGTTCTGCAGGTGGAGACCACAGACCATTTTTCTGTTCTCGGCCTTTCTGGCAGATTTTTTTCTTTTTTTGCATTTTGGCAGTGTTTGCACCACTAGAGGTAGCATGAGGCGGTTTCTCCAACCCACAGAAGTTGCCCAGTTAGTGCAACTCATCCAGGATGGCACATCAATGTGCACTGTGGCAAGGTTTGCTGTGTCCCCCAGCACAGTGTCAAGAGCATGGCAGAGATTCCAGGAGACAGCCCTACTGGCCATTTTTGGTTCCAAGAATGTTCTAGTTACGTAAGCCTTTGGTTCCAGTAACGTTCCCTGTACGTTACTTTTGGTTAGGTTTTGGTTGCAGCGGAACGTTTTTGTTAAGTTCTCTAAACGTTAGCTGTTGGTTACATGTTTGGTTCCCTCAACGGTCTCTTAACGTTCCCCTAACCTTGTTGGTTATAATGTTGGTTCTCTCAATGTTCCCCTAACGTTGTAATGTCTGTAGTTTTGTTAGGTTTTTTAGTTGCTTATGACAACTATTTACTTGAGAATATTGACAGTGATGAATGAACAGGCAAATTTGTCAGGACTTGAAAGTTTAATACAAAAAAATAATAAAATACAAGTGTAATACAAAATATGATAAAATACAAGTTTAAAAATATAACAAAATAGAAAATATATCACAATATAAAGCCAATAATACAATAAAAATTAAATATAAATAAGTAATATCTAAAAAACAAAGTGCAGAATTGGTGCAATTGCTGCTGTCTTCTTCAGGCTACGTTTTCATGATGATTGTCTGAACAGAAGACGCAAAACTGGCGTTGCGTCTTCACTTTTTATTCCGCATTTAGACTGAGCGTTTTCGGGAGGTAATCTGCATGTAAATGTGCGCAGAAAGTGTGCAAAAGTGTCCAGATCTGAGCAGAATGTTGCAGGGCGTGAGCAGTTCAATGACAGTTCTAGCAGAGTTTTACGTTTTGCCAGTGCACAGGAAGGCTACGGCAGAGCGTATTCAACTTTTCCACTCTGGAAGGTAGTTTCAGATTTTTGCGTTTTCAAGCCCCAAAAACGCCGTCACCGTCTAAACGAAAGGCACTTCTGATCAAATATTTTGTAGTTTTCACCCGCAAGCATCCTCGTCTAAACGGGGCCTCAGTCTTGCTGACCAGTTGACCTAAAAAGAAAAAGAAACAAAGGTTTAAACACAAGAAGTTCACAAAAGCACAAGAAACACCCTACTACCAACCAAGACATTTCAGAGACAGAAGTTTGATTTACCGTCTGTGTGAACTTGAGCGCTTGCCCAATGCACTCCTCGACCTCGGCTTCTGTCTGCCCAGGGAAGTTCTTCACACAAGCCGCTACGGGTAGGAGGCATAAAACTGATGTGAACAATATATAAACACTTACCTGTTATAATCTTGCACAGCGCCAGGTCCTGGAAGGACTTTTTGGCCCTTCTCCCCTTCAGGCTGTACTGGGACAGGACATTGTTTGTTGTCACTCACCGTAATATACGTCGAATGGCATCCCCTGCACTTAACCCTCCAACTGTTCCAAGGAAATGTTGCTGTAAAAAAACTGAATTAAAATGAATGTGGAGAGCTTATACAATCTAATTTTATAAGCCAAATCAGTACAGTTATAATGGGAATTTATTTTATACAGGATTATGGCCAATTAATTACCATTTTGTTCCTCCGGTCTTGTTGAGCCAGACTCTTGTCCAACTCCTCTAGCTCATTTAGTGTTCTGCAGGGTGCCAACAAGAGATCTTCCTGAAGCAGAGGAGGCTGAGGCGAGTGTGTTCTTGAGTTCAGGGCTTTGACCGTATCCTCCAAAGCATCAATCCTCCTCATCAGGCGGCCAATGTGTGTTTCCATGTCTACGGGGACATTTGTGATGGAATTAATTTCAGTTTTATACAAAATATATTTTCCTATGTGAACATCTTAAGAGTGTATAAAGTACTTACTTCTCTCAATCGTGGCCACAACTGAGGCCCCTTCCTCTCCGTCATGAGTCATTGCTGAAGTTTTTGTAAAGAAGAAAAGAAAATGTAATTTTTTCGGCTTCTTGGTAAGGAATTTGTATTCAGACTAAATGGAAAATTCAAAGCCACTGTACCTTGAACTGGGTTCAGAGATGTATCCAGTTGTGTAAAAGACCCTTCCAATCTGGCTGGTTGACGTGTTGGGGTGTGAAGTGTTGGACTGGCTACATGTCTGGTCGAGGTGCTGGCTACATGAGTGTTGTTCAAACATCTGAAGAGAAAGTGAATATGAATGTCAGTTAATTTATGGTGGGCTTCTTATACATGGTATTTGCTATTACATCAGACAATTTAAAAAAAAAAAATTGGTGGTGTAGGCATTGAACTCTGCTGACCTGAAAAGGCTTACTTGCTTTTGGAGTGGCATCATCTGGAAAGAAAGACAGTGTACCGATTGGGAAACGAACTTTGAATTGTGTCATAATGTAGTCCGTACTGACACATCAGATCAGTCACATAACATACACCAGGTTAATCCTTATGAACGTTAGCTCCAAGCTATGAAAGATGACTTGATAACTGTTAACTTACCCACAGGGTTTCCAGACATACCCACAGTCCTGGGCTGCTTTGCTGCCGGTGGAGCAGAATCATCTGGAGAGAAAGACCGTGTACCGATTGGGAAACGAATATTGAATTGTGAAAATAATGTAGTCTGTACTGAAGAGATCTTACCATCACTAGAATCGAATCGAAACCTTGGGCGTCTACGCTGCCTCGTTTGATTAACAGTTGCGTCATCTTCCATCTCCACACTTGAAGAGTCCATCAGTTTCAGACACACCCGGTCTGCTTTGGTGTAGGAATCTATGTAAGTAGAAACATTTTTATGAGCCAGTAGCAGAACAAAGCAGTATTTCCATACAGAGAAAACTTTATCAATATATTCTATACAGTGCATAGCAAAGATAGCTCACCATTTACATTTACATTTTACATTTAGGTCATTTAGCAGACGCTTTTGTCCAAAGCGACTTACAATAAGTACATTTGTCAAAAGAAGGAAACAAGGAAACCACAACGAATCATTGCCGATAAAGTAAGAGCTAAAAATAGAACAAGTGTTAGGTCCTCATCTGAGTAAACTAGTAGTTCAAGAGCAACAGTGCTACGATCAGAGTGCTATAGGTAAGGTTTTTTTTTTTTTTTTGGGGGGGGGCGGGTCATGCTAGTCGAGGTGAAGTCTGAACAGGTGAGTCTTGAGCCTTTTTCGGAAAATGGCAAATGACTCAGCTGTCCTGACATTGGTCGGGAGTTCGTTCCACCACTGAGGCGCCAGAACAGAGAAGAGTCTGGACTTTGCTGAGCGACATTTGTTTGATTTCAGCGATGGTGGTACCAGCCGGCCAGCTGAAGTAGAGGAGCGAAGTGCTCGCTTCGGGGCATGAGGTTTGACCAGTGTTTGAAGGTAGATGGGTGCCGTTCCATTGATGGCCCTGAAGGCCAGTGTCATCGTCTTGAATTGGATGCGTGCTGCAACAGGGAGCCAGTGGAGGTCACGGAGGAGGGGGGTCACATGGGAGAATTTGGGTAGATTGAAGATAAGACGTGCTGCAGCGTTCTGGATACGCTGCAATGGTTTAATCGCAGAGGCCGGGAGTCCGGCCAGGAGAGAGTTGCAGTAGTCAAGGCGGGAGATGACCAGTGCTTGGACCAAGAGTTTTGCGTTGCATCCTTTGTGAGGAGGGTCCGAATCCTGCGGATGTTGTAGAGGGCAAATCTGCAGGATCGGGCCACAGCAGTGATGTTGGGGGTGCAGGATAGTTGGTCATCGAGGATTACACCCAGGTTCCTCGCAGTTGACGACGGCAATACTGTGATGCCCTCGACAGTGACCGACAGGTCCATGCGAGGGCAGTCTTTCCCTGGGATGAAGAGGAGTTTGGTTTTATTCAGGTTAAGCTTGAGGTGATGAGCAGTTGTCCAGACAGAGATGTCAGCCAGACAGTCCGAGATGCGAGTTGCAATGTGGGTGTCAGAGGACGGGGGAAAAGAGAGGAACAGCTGGGTGTCATCTGCGTAGCAATGGTAGGAGAATCCATGCGATGTGATAACAGAACCTAGTGATCTGGTGTATAGTGAGAACAGCAGCGGTCCTAATACTGAGCCTTGAGGGACACCCGTGTCCAGAGAACAGGGTTTGGACATAGAGCCATTCCATGTGACCTGAAAGGTGCGATTTGTCAGGTATGATGTAAACCAGGCGAGAGCAGAGTCAGTTATGCCAAGTTCAGCCAGAGTGGAGAGGAGGATTTGGTGATTGACTGTGTCGAACGCAGCAGATAGGTCGAGGAGAACGAGAACGGAGGAGTGGGACGAGGCTCTGGCGTCTCGCAGGGACTCGGTCACTGTGAGAAGGGCCGTCTCAGTGGAGTGAGCAGTCCTGAATCCTGATTGATTAGGGTCTAGGAGTTTGTTCAGCGAGAGATAGGATGACAGTTGGTTGTAGGCGGCACGTTCCAAGGTTTTAGAGAGGAATGAAAGAAGAGATACAGGTCTGTAGCTTTGGATGTCAGTAGCGTCTAGGGTGGGTTTTTTAAGGAGAGGCTTCACGGTAGCTGTCTTAAAATCCGCTGGAATGACACCTGAGGTGAGGGAGGAGTTGATCAGGGTGGTGAGGAATGGCAAGATGTCGTGTGAGATGTCTTGGAGAAGAGAGGAGGGGATCGGGTCGAGGGAGCAGGTGGTGGCACGGTTAGATGTAACAAGTGCGTGAACATCTTCAGAGGTGAGGGGGGTAAAGCTGGTAAGACCATCCGAGTTGAGGGTTGGGGGAGATGTCTTCTGGGAGGGAATAGGCGTAAATGAGGAGCTGATGTCATTTACTTTCTTGGTAAAGTAAGTAGCAAAGTCATCGGCAGTAAGGAAGGAAGGGGGCGGAGGGGTGAGGAGGGAGGAGAACACGGAGAAGAGTTTCCTGGGGTTGGAGGCAGAAGAGTTGATCTTTGCCAGGTAGAAGGCAGATTTAGCTGCCGAAACAGTTGAGGTGAAGTCAGAGAGGAGGCGGTGGTAGTGAGTAAGGTCCTCGTGCTGGCCCGATTTCTTCCATTTTCTCTCTGACGCTCGCAACAATGATCTGTTGGTTCGCAGAGGTTCAGACAGCCAGGGAGAGGGGGGAGATGATCGCGCAGGTCGTGAGATAGGGGGACAGAGAGTGTCCAAAGAAGAGGAGAGTGAGGACATCAGGATGGAGGAGGCTTCCTCAGTAGGCATTAAGGAGAACTGTTCTGAGGATGGTAGCGAGGAGATATAAGTTGAGGAGAGAGCGGAGGGAGTGAGGGATTTCAGGTTGCGGCGGCTGGTGACCATTGGAGGCGTAGAGGGGAGGGATGTGGTGGGCTCCATGGGGAGGGAGAAAGTCACAAAGTGGTGGTCGGACACGGTGAGCGGGGTAACAGAGAGTGCCGAGATGCCACAGGATCTTGTGAAGACAAGGTCAAGTTGGTTCCCGGCGCGGTGAGTTGGTGGAGAGGGGGAGAGCGTAAGGTCACCAGAGGGGTATTCCACCAAACTCGCTAATTAAGGCGGCGCTTACCTGGTTAAGCCTGGTTAGAACTAACGCCAACTTCCACTTGGGCTAAACCCATTCCATTAATGCATTTCAGCCGCGCCTTGTTGAGGCTAATTCAAGCTAGGTTAACGTCGTCGTGTGTTACACGCGTTCACGGGATATGAAGCCAGACCAGAACCATGAATGTCGAATCATCGAGGAAATGGCAGAAAAGACCAGAGCAAAAATTATTGATGGAACTGTACGAAGAGTACAAACCCATCATAACCAAAAAAGGGAATACTGTAGTGATAAATAAAAATCGCAAGGCTGCTTGGGCAAGAATTGCCGAGCGATTAAATGTGCAAGTACCGTCAAGAGTAACATGTTCTAATATAATACTGACAAGGATTTCCTATACGTGAGGATAGTGTAGAGGTAACGTGCTGGCTTCGCACGCAGTTGAGCAGGGTTCAATTCCTGACTATGGAAGTATGTGAAATGTATTTCTTTAGCCGGAACTCACTCTCTCTCTCTCTCTCTCTCTCTCTCTCTCTTTTTTTTAGATAGGCCTAGTAAATGCATCTACATTGACCAACTCATTTATCTCAACAATTTAATGAACACATTCAATGAACCTATTAATGAACTCACCTGAAAGGAATTCATGTGGCTGACAATTGCATGCAGCAATGCCTTTGTCATTGGGATCTATATCATGCTATTAATAATAACATCTTTATGCCTATCATGTTTTTGCAAGTTATATTTGGGTTCTGGCGAAATTGTATGACATATTTATCATAGTTAAAGTAAAATGTTGGTCTAATTCTCTGATCAAAAGACAATTATGCAAGCAAAAAAGAAAATATATGCGACGTCCTCGCCGGGTTGTGAACCGGGGCTGCCCGCGTTTGGGGGCAGGTGTCTCACCACTCACCCAACTGGTGGATGAACAACATGTGAAATACATATGTATTTAGATAATAATATGGCTAGTGCCACATTTCCATGTCTGACGCAGAACCATCACTGCTGCCAGGCCTGGACTGGGACAAAAATTCGGCCCTGGACTTTTTGGTCCAGACTGGCCCACTACAATCCGCGCGCAGATACTGTGCCAACTCGGCCCGTTGATGTACTGTACATATAATCACACAAACCCATAATAACACTACTATACTGAATAATATCCCTTTATATTCTGGAGCCTTGAATAAAATAAATGACTACACAGTATGTTGCTCATTTGCTCTTAAGAAGGATACT